>NC_068294.1:8644826-8987326 GCF_025860055.1 Xyrauchen texanus | reverse complement strand
GGGGCGCGACCTGGGTGTGATAAGCCAGTGTGATGGCATCGACAACCCAGTGGGCGAGCCTCTGTTTGGAGACGGCATTCCCTTTCTGCCGTCCCCAAAGCAGACAAAGAGCTGCTCAGAGCGTCTGGTGCTCTGTGTGCGGTCCAGGTAAATGTGCAGGGCGCACTGGACACAGCAACGAAAGGGCTGGGTCTGCCTCCTCCGGGGCAGTGCTTGCAGGTTCACTACCTGATCTCGGAATGGTGTGGTAGGAACCTTGGGCACATAGCCCGGTCAGCGGTCTTAGGATCACAGACGTATCTGCCGGACCGAACTCCAGGCAAGTGTCGCTGACAGAGAACAGCTTGCAGGTCCCCGACCCTCTTAATGGAGGCTGGCGCGATCAGCAGGGCCGTCTTAAGAGAGAGGCCCTGAGTCCAACTGATTCGAGCGGCTCGAAGGGAGGTCTCTGGAGTCCTGCCAAGACTACCGAGAGATCCCAGGAGGGAACTAGGCCTGGCGGGAGGGATTCAACCTCCAGAGCCTCTCAGGAACCTGAGGATCAGGTGGGTGCTTACCCAAAGACTTGCCGTCTACAGGATCGTGGTGGGCGGCGATAGCGGCAACATACACCTTGAGGGTGGGCCGGGGACAGCCTCCTGTCCAGCCTCTCCTGTAGGAACAGAAGCACTGACCTAATCACGCATCTCTGTGGGTCTTCGACTCGGGAAGAACACCAATCTGCGAACAAGCGCCACTTTAGAGCGTAAAGGTGCCTGGTAGAGGGAGCTCTGGCTTGGTTGATGGTATTCTAGCGGTCGCCGGTAAGCCGGCTAGCTCTTCAGCGTCCGTCCAGGGACCAGGCGTGGAGGTTCCAGAGGTCTGGGCGCGGGTGCCAGAGCGTGCCCGTCCCTGAGAGAGGAGGTCCTTTCTCAGAGGAATTCAGCCAGGGAGGAGCTGTCGCGAGGAGCCTGAGTTCCGAGAACCAAGTCCGAGTGGGCCAGTAGGGGGCCACCAACGTGACTTGCTCCTCGTCCTCCCTGACCTTGCACAGCACCGGTGCAAGAAGGCTCACTGGGGAAATGCGTGCTTGCGCAGCCCGAGGGCCAGCTGTGTGCCAGCGCATCTGTCCCAAGGGGAGCCTCTGTTAGGGCGTATCAGAGCGGGCAGTGGGAGGTTTCCTGGGCGGCGAACAGGTCTACCTGGGCCTTGCCAAACCGTTCCCAAATCAGCTGGACCGACTGGGGGTGAAGCCTCCACTCCCCACCGGGCAGGCGTTGTCGTGATAGCGCGTCCGCTACGACGTTGAGCTTGCGGGGATGTGAGTGGCACGCAGCGACTTGAGTTGCTGCTGGCTCCATAGGAGGAGACGGCGGGCGAGTTGTGACATGTGGCGGGAGCGTACGCTGCCTTGGCAATTTATGTATGCCACCACCGTGGTGCTGTCCGATCTCACGAGGACATGTTTGTCCCGAACTAACGGGAAGAACTTCCTGAGAGCAAGAAGGACGGTCAGCAACTCCAGGCAATTGATGTGCCAACGCAGCGGGGCCCCTTTCCAACGGCCCGCTGCTGCGTGCCCGCTGCACACGGCACCCCACCCGGACCGGGAGGCGTCGGTTGTGACAGGACGCGTCGGGACACCTGCTGCAGGGGCACTCCTGTCCGTAAAAGGCAGAGGTCTGTCCAGGGTCGGAGTGTTTTGAGGCAGGCGGGGGTGATCCTTACCCGATGCGTGCCGCGGTGCCATGCGTGTCTCGGGACTCGAGTCTGGAGCCAGTGCTGGAGTGGTCTCATATGCATCAACCCCAGCGGCACGACCGCTGGGAGGACGCCATATGCCCCAGGAGCCTCTGGAAAAGTTTTAGAGGGACCACTGTGCCTGGCTTGAAGGAAGCGAGGCAGTCCAGCACCGACTGAGCACGCTCGCTCGTGAGACGTGCTGTCATTGAGACCGAGTCTAACTCCAACCCGAGAAAAGAGATGCTCTGAACCGGAGTGAGCTTGCTCTTTTCCCAGTTGACCTGAAGCCCCAAGCGGCTGAGGTGCCGGAGCACCTGGTCTCTGTGTGTGCATAGTAACTCTCGAGAGTGTGCTAGGATGAGCCAGTCGTCGAGGTAGTTGAGAATCGCGGATGCCGGCTACTCATAGCAGGGCAAGGGCCGCCTCTGCGACTTTCGTGAAGGCGAGGGACAGAGACAAGCCGAAGGGGAGGACTTTGTACTGAAATGCCTGGCCGTCGAGCAGCGAACCGTAGGAAGGGTGGGTGTCGTGGCAGAATTGAGGCGTGGAAGTACGGCGTCCTTCAGGTCCACGCTGCGAACCAATCTAGATGCTGAATGCCAGCCAGAATATTTCTCTGCGTAAGCATTTTGAGCGGGAGTTTTAACAAGGCCCGATTGAAAACTTCGCAATTCCAGGACTGAGTCAGTAAGCCGCGCCTTTCTTGGGTACAATGAAGTAAGGGCTGTAGAAACCCTTCCTCATTTCGGTTGGAGGGACGGGCTCTACCGCGCCCTTGGCTAAGAGGGTCGCGATTTCCGTGCGCAGGGACCTGGCGTGCTCGCCGTGTACTGCGGAAGCGGGCGCCCTGAAGGGGGCGGAGCGGGCAAACTGAATTGCGTAACCGAGTCGAATGGTCGGTGCAGCCAGCGTGATGCGTTGGGAAGCGAAAGCCATGCTTCCCAGCTCTGTGCTAGGGGCACCAAAGGGTCGAGTATTTTGGGCGTACCGGCGGGGCCTCGCAGCGGGCGGAACAGGTAATGCAGTGTCGGGCGGCTTCGTTGCGGCCTGAGGCTGAGGTGCTGAGAATAGACTCAAAGCACTTACCTTGCTCCGCGCCCGGCAGGGGCGGGTTCTTGACTGAGGAGGAGGTCTGATGTTGGCGTCCTCTGGACTCGTCTGAACCGGCCGGCGCAGGGGACAGTCGTGGGCAGGCGGAAGGCGGGATCGCCGCGTCCGGTGTACCGGGACTGTTGTGATCTGAAAGCACATTGCCGTGAAAGCGGCATTTGTGGGCCAGGTGACCCAGAGGCAAAGGAAATAGCTCTTTTATTGAGAATGTGGGTACCACAGCCCCGTCAGGGGTGTGGCAAATGAAAAAACAAAGGATTCTCCTCCCGGCCCTCCACCGGAGGCGGAGCGGTCTTACCACCTCGGAGCTAACGTCTTCGGCTCTGGGTCAGCTGTCTCAGGAGCGGCTTGGGAGCCTTCCGGGTCCTGGAGGGGTTCGTGAGACAGGGGCGTCGCCGCCTGCGGAGTGCTTCGGCGCTGGGGCTGAGAGCTGGGCCGGGTTGAGGCGGAGCAGGAGCTGGTTTCCTCGCAGGGGATGCCCTCGGCGGGCAGGCGGGGCAGGGCTCGTAGCGGCAGGTCTGCGGCGGGGCATGATGTGCTGAAATGGCCTCCGTCTGCTTCTTCACCGTGGAGAACTGTTGGGCGAAGTCCTCGACGGTGTCACCGAAAAGGCCAATCTGGGAGACAGGTGCGTCCAGGAAGCGGTTTTTGTCAGCCTCACGCATCTCGACCAGGTTGAGCCAAAGATGGCGTTCCTGGACCACTAGGGTGGCCATCGTCTGTCCGAGTGCCTGCGCTGTGGCCTTCGTCGCTCTCAGGACAAGGTCGGTCGCTGAGCGCAGTTCCTGCAGCACATCAGGATCAGGTCCACCCCTGTGCATGTTTCTGAGAGCTTTGGCCTGGTGGACTTGCAGGAGGGCCATCGCATGCAGGGCGGAGGCAGCGCGTCCAGCCGTAGTGTAGGTCTTCGCGTTAAGCGAGGATGTTGTCCTACAGGGCTTGGACGGGAGTACGGGGCGACCCCGCCAGGAGGTAGGGCTACCGCGGCATAGATGGTGCGCAACTGCCCTATCAACCTGGGGAATCACGTCGTACCTGTGGCGCTCTCCGCGAGCCGCTATCACGCGGCGCGGACGGAGACCAGCGAGCGTGTCGGGGAATGGGAGGATCGCGGGGGGCTACCCGGCGAAACTGCACCCACTGCCGCCCCCAAATCGCCCCCAGCGCCAACCGCACCGTCCTTAATCCCGTGGGAAGAAGGAGCAATCGCGGGTGCAGCTGGGGTGGCTTGCTTTCTGTTGAAAGCGAGCCGCGACAGCAACGTGGTCATGGTCATGTTCTCGCAGTGAGAACATGAACCATCCACAAACGCCGCCTCGGTGTGATCGCGGCCCAAACACGCGAGACAGCGCCTGTGGCCATCTGAAGCAGAGAGCACTCTACCGCATCCAGGAACGACACAGGGGCGGAAAGGCATCTTGAAAAGACGGCGTCCTTAAAAGGACGTTCAACGCCGCTGTGTTTGCTCTTTTAGAGAAAATTACTCTTTTAGTAAAAACTCTTTTAATACACAGTGTGTGTGTATGCGTGTCTGCGCTGTCGAGCGCTCAGGGGCAACAATGCACGCCGTGCACTGAGAAGGAGAAAGCCGCTGTTGTGCGCCGTCAAGATCCAACAGCATGCAGATCGTCAGAGGAAAACAGGAACGTTTAAGTGGCGTGTAACTCGCAGCAAACTGCAGACAGACCATCGGCATCGGGGCGGGACATGCAGATACTGGCTGCCAACTCTCATTGGCCTTTTTTCATAGATCAGAGGTGAATATCGGCGCTCAAGAGAGACCTCTAGTGTCGCTTCTCCGACACAACGTGGAGAGAGCGACAGAAGGGGAACAATACACTAGACATTTATAGAAACTTGTTTGAAACCTTTACCACAAATTAAAGTTGAGATGCTAAGTATGGAGTGTTGCCCTCACAGGCAGAGCTGTTGTTTATGTTTCAAACACCGTGAACTAATCATTTTGACTGGTGGACTCTGTTATTTTCCCTGTCAGGTGGAGTCTATTCTGAGGAGAAAGTAGCAGCAGATGTCATCTGCAAAGGTTCAAAAGAGGAGCAACAAATTATCTCCACACTGTGATTTCCTGAACATGCCAATTAAAGCATTGCTGGTTTTACTTGAGGCTTGTGCCAGTGGTTAGCACTACTTTAGCAAACTTAAAATACTAAATTAATGAACATGAAAGCTCATGATTTGTCTTTAAATCTTTAAACCTTTAAATATGAAACTTTCCACAATAATCATGGTAACTTCAGTAGTACTTGAAAATCATCATAAATTTTCAAGTGCTCTGAAGTAATCGTCAAGCACTTAAGAGAACCATAAAGACATGGACTTATACAGACCCATGCAGGACAAATGCGAAATTACACTTCATACAATTTAATACAGTTAATGTTGAGATTCTTAAGCAGTGTCCCAAATTATGCAATATGTACTAAATAGACAGTTCGTGTACTCGGTACTAAATAATATATATTATGCACTCCCATGTAGTGTACGAATTTTCAAAGTGTAAGATTGTGCCAAATGTGCCAAAGCATTGTCCATTTAATAACTGAAAGAGAAGTGACGTTTAAACGCATCTGATGTGTTGCTGCTAGCTTTAGCACATTAGCCAACCTCAGTAATGCATACATACTGTTCACATAGAGTGTGGGGGGGTAAAGTATTCAACTTACATTTTAAGGTGCTGTTCACTGAAGTTTCACTTGTTACATTCTCCATTCATTACAATTGTTTTGTCAGAAGAGCATCTGAGCAAGGTAAGTCCAACCCTTTTGCAGTGCATTCCCACAGTGCATCCTGGTGCCATCACTTTACCAGTTAAAGGGCACAGACATACCCATACATCCACGTGATGTAAAAGAAAATGGGACTCATCGGACCAGGCGACCTTCTTCCACTGCTCCAAGGTCCAGTTCCGACACATATATGCCCATTGTAGGAGCTTTCTATGGCTGACAGGGGTCATCATGGTCATGCTGACAGGGAGCACCCCCACAAGCTTGCAGTTTCAGAGATGCTTTGACTCAGTCGTCTGGCCATAACAAATTGGCCCTTGTCAAAATCGCTCAGGTCTTTACTCCTGCCCATTTCTCCTGCATTCAACACATTAACTACAAGAACTGATTGTTCGTGTACCATCTAATCTACTCAGAACTTGACACGTGGCCTTGTTAGGAGACGTTATTCGCTTCACCTGTGAGTGGTCATAATGTTTTGGCTCATCTGTGTGTGTGTGTGTGTGTGTGTGTGTGTGTGTGTGTGTGTGTGTGTGTGTGTGTGTGTGTGTGTGTGTGTGTGTGTGTGTGTGAGCGTGTATTTATCACTTTATGGGGACCAAATGTCCCCATAAGGATAGTAAAACCCCAAATTTTTGACCTTGTGGGGACATTTTGTCGGTCCCCATGAGGAAAACAGCTTATAAATCATACTAAATTATGTTTTTGAAAATGTAAAAATGCAGAAAGTTTTCTGTGAGGGTTAGATTTAGGGGTAGGGTTAGGTTTAGGGGTTAGAATATAAAGTTTGTACAGTATAAAAACCATTATGTCTATGGAAAGTCCCCATAAAACATGGAAACACAACATGAGTGTGTGTGTGTGTGTGTGTGTGTGTGTGTGTGTGTGTGTGTGTGTGTGTGTGTGTGTGTGTGTGTGTGTGTGTTTTATATATATACTGTATAATGGTAGCTTTGTAATTTAAATTTCTCCTATTATTTCTCAGCTCGAAAGTAATAATCCAATGGCATTTTATTGTATAGATCATTATTATTATTATTAGCTTAACTCTTTATTGACATTTCAGTCTCTTGGAAATAAATCCATAACATATTCCCATGGATTTAGTTTCCTTAATATGTCAAAAGGTGTTGCTTTAGTAAACTCAAATGCCAATGCTGAGAGTAAAGTGGAAAAGGATATTAGTTTACATAGACTGGATCAATGGCTGTACACTGAGCTTGAGTGGGACAAACCTGTAAATCAGAAGTGTTGTGTCTCTAGAACATGGAAACATAATCTCTGATCTCATGAGTGCATAGTGAAGAGGATCCAGAAAGCCATCGACTAATCGATACAGCTTTTCACTGCACTGTAGCACAATGACAGCATGCCAATGTTTTGCTAATGTGCAATAATTAAAGGGATAGTTCACTCAAAAATGTTGATTGAAAATTCATAATTTACTCATCATCATGTTATTCCAAAACATGTATGACTTACTTTCCTCTGTGAAGGAGAGAATGTTAGCCTCAGTCACCGCTCATTTGCATTGTATATATGGAAGGAAGATGCAATGAAAGTGAATGGTGACTGGGGATAACATTCTGCCTAACATCTCCTTTTGTGTTCCACAGAAGAAAGAAATTCATACAGGTTTGGAATGACATTAGGATGAGTATTCATGATGACAGTATTTACATTTTTGGGTGAATTACCCTACAAAACACACATTTTGAGGAATGGTTTGTTATTTTCGATCACTGGAACTCTTTTGGAAAATGCACAGATTAGATGAATGATTTGATTTTGAGGAAGGTGGTATTAAAAGATATTGCTGCTCAGCTGGTGAGGAAATTAAATCTTAAGGTTTTGGAGGAAGATTGAATTTTAAATTCTTCATGTATTTTATAGAGAGCCATAATATCATGGCCATAAAAAGAGAGATTTTCATTTCTTTTTTTTATCTCAAAGCGGAATATGTTATGTAACATCCAGATGATGTGTAATTACCATATTTATTCAAAAAAATTGCCCAAAACCTAAGGATAGATTTCAACTGAGTTTCATTTTAAATACCGCAGGTAATTTACTTTCCACAGCATGCATGTTTTAAGCCATGAAAAAATGCAGATACAGTTCACTTTGGTCAATAATTATTCTTAGTATATGAATCATTCTATGTGGAATCCAGGATATTATTAAACATGCTTTTGTTTGACCTTTCCAAGCTCACACATTCCAATTCCATTCCATAAATGTCATTATTGATACTTACAAATACTGTATCTCTTTCCATTGTGTGGTATACAATGGCACAGATGGATGAAGCTATATAACATTTCTCCAGGGATAGTGGAGGAGTAATCCGAGAGATGACCAGATACCTCTCTTATTCTTTGGAAAGCACTCTTAAAAATGGTTTACTTCAAGAGCTGAAAGCCAAGAGCTTCTACATTGAAAAAATTTGGTGACATCTAAATGAACTGTTTTTATTTCAAGCCAAAAAACTAAATAGTATTTAACATCACTAGATGAACCTGACTCCATCAAACTTATTTTAAGGGTTAGATCAGGTAAACTGTTCATTGCTTTTGTTTTCCCACCAAAACTAATGTTACTTACTGGATGAAACGCTTACTGATTGACCAATTAAAACAGTTTACCAGGATAAACATTTTTGTTTGAATTTTTTTTCTCGCAATTGCAAGTTTAAAACACACACTTTCTTTAGGCTGTTGTAGTCTATCTGCCTCAAGGTTTGACATGTTGTGCATTCTGAAATGATATTATGCTCACTACAATTGTACAGAGCTGTTATCTGAGTTACCATAGCCTTTCTGTCAACTCAAACCAGTCTGGCCATTCTCCATTGACCTCTCTCATCAACAAGGCCTTTCCATCAACAGAACTGCCCCTCACTGGATGTTTTTTGTTTTTGGCACCATTCAGAGTAAATTCTAAAGACTGTTGTGTGTAAAAATCCCTCTCTCTGTAGTGTTGTGATGTATCAGCGCTTCCACTCCAGATTGGCTGCTGTTCTTGTTTAGTGCTCCATTAGGAGGAGGTGTCCATTACCAGTGAGGCCAGAGGAAGATGGATTTAGTTATTATTGCCTTTCTGCCAGTGCCGTGTGAAAGACTCGGGAAATCAATAGGCTCCTTGGAAAAGGCAACACCTCATATGTATAATAACACCAGATGACATCAGCTAATTTATGGGCCTTTAATACATGTTTCTTATGTCTAGTTCCCTTAAGTAGCACATTACAAAGCTTAAAACACTATAGGAGAGACTGGGGCTAGTTGTCACACTTTTTACTCCAGTGAAAAGTCCGATTCCCAGTGTAGGTTTATTTCTGAAAGTTAATTTCTGTTTTGGCACCAGTGGCGTAGCCAAGGGTGGGTCGGGGTGGGCCTGGGCCAACCCAAATAAGACCCAAGCCCACCCAGGATATTAGAGACATCAAATACTGTATATATTTATAAAATAGTTTAAAAATTTATACATTCTGATTTCTGATAGTGTGAAAGAACCTTTTGAATGTACTGTATCTCTGTTGTCAAATTTGGTTTAAATAAAAGATATGTATATCTTAAAATTGTACCTACAGTTATTGCCCACAAAAAAGGTACAGATCATTTAATAGCAGGTGGCAAGTTGTCACACTATGTGTTACATTTATTATAAAGTTAACACTACCTTGAATGTTGTTACGTTTGCAGGAGGAGGCAGACGAGGAGTGAGAATCTACATGCAGGTTTTATTGAACAAAGTGAAAACAAGACAGGAAACAAAGGAAACATCCACGGTGGGAAAACTGAAACCAAAACATGAAAACATAAGGGGGTACATGAACTTGGTAAAACAGGGCAAAACATCGACTAGCAGACATCTACAAACAAGCATGAGCAAACAACGATCGACAAGGGAGTGGAGGAACAGCGGGGTTTAAATACACAGACATGATGATAACAAAACGACAATCAGGTGAGAACAATGACAGAGTGATGAGGGCCGGGAATCATGGGAATTGTAGTTCATAACAAGTGACAAGAGAAACACGGGGCAGACAACAAGGGATCGTGACAAATGTACACCACTGTCATTGTTCAATTGTTTACCAAAGAGATATTAGAATATATGATATGGGAATTTTAGTTTAGAGGATAGAATTCATAAAAACTATTCTAATTGAAGAGGGTTTTGAATCAGTTTGAAGCCAACATACTTAACCACCTTTGTAGGAAAAAGCATTTATGTAATTGTTCTTTTGACTAATTAACTCAGTGTGACAACTAACCCCAGTCTCCCCTGTATTTCTTCCAATTAGTTTTCAATTTCTGACTTGTTTGAAGTGCTTGGTGTGGATATTACAGTTTCCATAATTCTCTAATAACGCAATTAACCGTGTCCAGTGCCTCGGGCCTGTGATAAACAGGGTCTTTGAAGTGAACTAACTAAATATCCATGACAGAGGTGAAAGGGCTTCAGAAAAAATTGGTGGACGGATTCAATTCAAAATCAAATGTTGTTGGTCGTTATAACATCTAAACCAGTGCTCGAATTGAGGGGGGGGCTGGTGGTATTCAGGGCCCCCCATAAGGCGTTAGGGACCCCCCATAAGAAGTAAAACATAGACTTAGGGGGGTCCCCAAGATACTTATATTTTAGTAAAAATAATAATGACAAATCTGATTAAATTCATGTAGTGGATACGGTAATTTTCGTGAATTAATTATTTATAATAATTTAAATTAAGTTTGTTTATAGGCTAGTTGTCATGTCTCTTTAAAATGTAAATGCCCCGCCCCACATCTAAAGACTGCTAAGCACATGGCAGCGTTGACAAGACTGCTAGCTTGGCACCACTCCGGTGAAGCTAACTTGCTAAGATGCTAAAAAATGGAGAATAATAAACCTCCACTTTCCTTCTCGGGAAGAGTAAGCTTCTTACTGACTTTTTTGAGGGGTAATTTTTTCTCTCTTTATATTTCTATTATATCCACCCCATTTCAGGGCTTTTGTATTCCTTGCATAAATTGGAAACATTTAGACTAACTCATCTACCTCATTTGCCTGCTCACACTACCCAGAGCATTAAAGAGCCACACCAGATGCTTGTTAGTGGAGCGTTTGATTTGCTTTAAAAACACTGCAGTGACAATCAGTCTTTGTCTGGCCTTGCATGTTGTAATTCTCTCTGTGCACTCATGGAAGGACTCCTCGTCTTATATTTTCCTGGATGTTATTTGTGTCTCAGATTGGACTCGTAGATAAGTGTTTTCTACGAGTGCTGTTTATATTGAAAAAGAGACTTTCCTTGTTTGATTCCTGATTGTTAATTCTCGATTTTTCCTAGAATATTCACTCAGCTACTTCAAAGTTATATTTTTGAACTATCACGTTTATTCCTACTTGCATTGAGAAGCATGTAATGTTCAGTTCTCCATGTCAGTTGTGGGCAAAGAGACTGAGTTTATACCTAGCCTGAGTATGCATTTCTTTTTGAGTTTCATTCCTCATTTGAGATTTTCGTTATCCCTGTTTCTGAATAAATGTGATGCTTACCAGTGATACTTACCTGTCCTGAGTTCTGTTCTAATCCAAGGACATGTTGATGATACTAGTCAGTGAATACTTGCCTGTCATGAGTTTTTTTATGTCTTCACCCACTGGTTCCTGAAATTACCTTGACAGCTGTTATGGATAAATGCTGAGTTGACTTTTGAGAATCTCCTGTGGACAGGCATATGTTAAACTTATGTACTATTCTAAAGACTGTATCCTGTTTCTCTATAGTATCATTACAGCCTGATAGTATTTTGCCATCCTTCTGCTACTGTTTAAGTAATAATAAAAGGTCCTTTAAACAGGTCCTTTTGAAGTTACCGACTGCTCCTTTATCACTGCCTTCTGAGACATTATAAAATAATTATTCCTGTGCCACTGCTGAATCTGACAGTGAAACCATCTGATTGTTTTCGAGACATTTCAATGTATTTTGAAGTCACATGCTTTTATAGGTCTTCAAGTGCCTTATATGTAGTCCCCTGGTATATTTGTCATAGTTGCCCCTTTGGGTCTGCTGCTTTGCCACCCTCTAAATCCAGTATTACTTGGAGTAAGCCATTTAAATGAAGAATAGTAGCTTATCTCTCTTTGTTATATAACATTGGACTGAAAATGTATTTTTTTTAAATTCTTTATCAACACAAAAGCCTGTTCTTTTATGTAAGCCTGTTTATAATAAATAGTATATAGTTATGCATATTATGATCAAATAAATATATTGTATATTTTGAATGAATTGTATATTGCGAGACTGGGTGGGGACCCGCCCATAAGACTTGATTCAATTCGAGCACTGCTCTAAAGTCACTTAAAACCATGTATGTTGTGAATGCTGAAGATACTTAAATTACAAAAGCACTACTACTCATGTTTGAAACATTAAACTAGAACAGTATGACTCAGTAAAATGTAAGCATTGAGTTCAGATCGTACAGATTGAGAACAAATTGTTCAAACATTAACAAATGCATTTTAAATACGGTAGACAATATCCTGTTATAAGAAAAGCATTTATTTGTCAGCACAGTGAGCTTTATGTAAATGTTTAGATGAAAAAGGATGCCAAAATACAGCTTGTACTGAAAGATCAGCCACTATATTCTGCTCTCTCTCTCTCTCTCTCTCTCTCTCTCTCTCTCTCTCTCTCTCTCTCTCTCTATAATGCAAAAAGACAGCTGTTTAATCACTTGCATAAAACAATTCCCATTCCAAAATAAGCTGTTTAAAAATAAGCTGCCCTGCTGTTTCAGTCCATTGTATATTTTAAAGAAAAGTAGATTTTTGTATTTTCCTTAAGAAAACGTGAGTGTGTAATATTATGTGATGACATTTTAATGCATGAAATAATGAAGAATGAGAACATAGGGGAGACTAGTTTTAGTTGTCACAACAAACCATCAGTTTGGCTAACAAAAATTGTCATGAATGAATTGTATAAAATAATAAGCCCTGGTAACACTTTACATTAACATTCCCTTTGTTAAGGGTTTGTAAAGGGGTTTATTAATGACTAATATGTATTTTACAAATGCATTATAAATTATTTATATGCAGTCATAACATGAATAAAAAAGGGCGACTGTCATTTAATATTTGCCTAACAGTGAGCATTTTACCTGACATGTTATACATGCTTAATAAACACTCTAATTCATACTTATATTAACCGAAAACATAAAATGTCCTAATTCATGATTTATGTCATGATGCAGCAAAAATAGATTGTTATAGTGAGATTAAAAGGAGTGATTATGTCATTTTGCTACATTTGAATAGGTTACTCATGTTGAATATGTGTTATTAAGCATTTATAACAAGTGAGGTAAAATGGCACACTGCATGTTGTTATAACTGCATATTCATGGTTTATAATGTACTTGTAAATGAATAATTAGTCATTACAAATTTGTTATATCTTCATACACCCTTAACAAGGGTTATGTGCCGAAATGTAATACAAAGGGTCAGGTGTTTGTTCAAATCAGTATTAGCAATAGTTGGCTAAATATTTATTATTGACCATATCAAGCTCCACTATTACACATGAACAGTTCTATGGAGACAATACATCATGCTCATCTTTTCTAAGAATTATAAACAAATTAAGACTTAGTGTACCCGCTCTGTAATAAACCATGGAAAAATACACCTACCAATAGGCCTTTATTAATAATGTAAGAGTGTGCATTCAACAATTCATTGCCACCCACTCTCTTTTCAGTCTGTGAGTAGTGGGGCTGTTTCCAGCAATGTACAGACTCATAAGTCAGAGAAAATACATTAGCTAGTGTGCGGTATGTGTACAATACCTCTGCTGTTGTAATACTCCCTAGCATAATAAAAAATTGCTCTCTTTGGCACTCAGTCTTTTTGACACTACAACACATATTGACTAGTTCGTAATGGACTCAAAACAGGTATTGAGGTATTATTGCTATTTGCAAAATGTCACAGTTGTGTTACTTTCAATGCTAGTGTTTAATGGCAAGCATCGCAATGGTAATCTGTGACAAAGACCCAATTGTCGTAGGTCCAAAATCTTCACATTAATAACAAAGCGTAAATATGTGCTACTTTGTGGTGGGCGATTAGATATACAGCAGTTAGCTGTATTTACAGGCAGGCAAATGATCTTGGCGTGTGTCCACACAATACACCAACATGAGAGACTGATGCAGTTATAAACGCTTTAACCTTGAGAGACCTTCACTCCCAGGCAAACGAGTCTTTTGGCGCCCCCTTCAGGGAAACTCAGAACTGCAGGTAATTACATGAATTGCCTCGTCAGTCGGAACTGGTACTTCGTGATTCACGCAAATGTGAAGAGGCTCATAATGGCACACCGTCCTGAGGCATAGGCTGTAATACAAAGCATGCAATCACAGCAAGATTTCTCAAGTGCTTGTGATCATTAGAGCCCGTGTTGGGATAGAGGACACTTACTCCAGACTAATTTTGATTATGCTTGGCTGAAAGATTAAATGGAATGGGTTGGATTGATGAGTCACGACCAGATTTACTTTTAATGTAACATATAAAAAGGACAAACAATGATATTTCATATATGGTGGTGCTGCCATTTACTGTAAGTGCTCAAAATAATAAAGAATAAGTGGAATTGGAAATATAGAGGAATTGTAAATTTTCCACTATAGTTTGGCTAACAGAAATGTAATTAATGAGTCGTAAAAAATAACACACAATTTCATATTAACATAAAAAGCCACTGCTAGAGAAAACAGAAAACATGCATCATGCAACTGGACTCCTTTTGACATCTTGACTGATATTAGTGGGGTATAACCTTTTGACAATTTCCCTGTGTGACAATTAGCCACGGTCTGTCCTACGTCAAATTAAAGGCAAATGTGTAATATTAGGCAAATTGAATATACTATAGGATTGCTGTTGAAGAGCTAGAGAATGAAAAGTGTTTTTAATCACCAGTTTATTAAATGCAAACACAGAGACAACTATATCAGACAACTACATTAATATCTTGACAGGAAGTCATTTTGCAAGACAGTGAATTTAGATCACACTTTAATAAAATTATATTTTATGTTGAAACTTATACCTTGATACATGCTGTGACAAAATTACAATGAATTGCAGCTGTTATGAATAATTAAATAGCATCTTTTCACAAACAGAAACAAAACCTAACATAGAAATATGTTAGACGATAAATCTTTTTAAGGAATAATAATATTATAAAAGTCAATTAAGCAAACTACAAAAAGAAAAAAAAAACTGGTGAAATGAAAATAGGATAAGATACAAATACAAAAGGAATAATACATTGCATTAATACATTGTAACATTCACAAACACTGAGATTCTTGGTTGCTGTTTTTATCTAAAGATTCTCTGAAGGCATTAGTATACTGCCTCATTGCACTTAAAGGGATAGTTCACCCACAATTCCCTCATTTACTCACCCTCATGCCATCCCAGATGTGTATGACTTTTTTCTTCTGCTGAACTCAAATAAATATTTGTAAAAGAATATGTCAGCTCTGTAGGTCCATACAATGCAAGTGAATGGTGATCAAAACTTTGAAGCTCCAAAAAGTACATAAAAGCAGCAAAAAAGTAATCCATAAGACTCTGGTGGTTTAATCCATGTCTTCTGAAGTGATCCAGTTGGTTTATGTGTGATCAGTGATAACAGACCAAAATGTAACACATTTTTAATTAAAAAAATGTATCAGCAGTCTCCTTGGCGATCTTGATTTCAAGCTACACTTCCTATAGCGCCATCTAGCGCTCTGCACATGCATCAAACCCTAGGAAGTGTAATCAATCTTGAAATTATGATCGTGCCTAGAGACTGCAATGGCAAGATGTACAGTGAAAAATGACTTATGTTTTGGTCTGTTCTCACACCAAGTTCGTCACTAGGTCAAAACCTTCTTGAGCTCGAGCCCTGAATGATTTTGTTCCAGCCCCAAATGATTTTGTCTGAAATTGCAGGTGTTTGAGTAAAACTGAAGCGGGAGTTAAGTAAGTGTTGGTTATTGTAGTGGCATTCCTGCTATTAAATGATATTCATCGGCTGTTTGTCACTTTATACCCGCTAAATATGCTTCATCGTCTGAAACACGTGCTATTCAAGCCTGGTTTATGCACGAGTGTTGCGCGAGCCATCACAAAACCACTCACGTGGCACCACAGTGCAGCTTTACAGTAAGTGTTGTTTATTGCAGCAGCTTTCATGCAAATTGTTTTAAAAACATGTTAAAAAAATGTTGTAAGGCGATTGTGAGAAACTTCAGCTTGGGAGGTCATGTAAATACTAAAAGTCTAGAGGTGCATTGTATCTCATATTTACATTCAAGTTACACAATAAAATGTACAAATCTTGCTCCCAAACTCCTAAAAATCACATGTTTTGGTGCTGTTCTTTTAGAAAATGTGTCATGAGGGAGCATGCCCATAGAACCCCCTACTAAATAAGCAGGGGTGTAAAGTAATTGAGTAAAAATACTTAAGTATTATACTGAAGTATTACTTTTAGGGATTTGTACTTTACTCTAGTGCAATTTAACATTTAACATTAACATTAACATTTATGCATTTGGCAGACGCTTTTATCCAAAGAGACTTACAGTGCACTTATTACAGGGACAATCCCCCCGGAGCAACCTGGAGTTAAGTGTCTTGCTCAAGGACACAATGGTGGTGGCTGTGGGGATCAAACCAGCAACCTTCTGATTACCATTTATGCGCTTTAGCCCACTACGCCACCACCACTCCTTAATTGAATTTAAACTGAATACTTGTACTTTTACTTAACTACATTTCCTAAGAAAAAATAGTACTTTTTACTACTTTCAATTTTATTTAAACTTGAAAGTATTCATTAAATTTTTGCATTTAATTTTCTTTCTTCTTACTGGACTGAAGTCACCTTTTCACTCCATCTGACAAATGAAAGATGACAGGCCAGAGGTCAGGCATTTCAATGGAGTGTCACACGGCAGCTGTGTGGAGTTCCGACTATCTGCAGAGGTGGAATTTGAGCTTCGGATACGTTTAAATATTTGTGCGACTAGACCGTATGTGACCGCCCGACTGAATGTGACGTATTCATACAAAACTGTTTCTTATGAAGTGAGAAACACTGATGGTTTTTGTCCTAAACTTTATTCTAAATGCCTGCTACTTCTACTGATTGGATAGTTAAGGTCAGAAATGATCATTTATTTTGCAAATATATCAAAACAAAAATATTTTCTAATTAAATGTGTAAATATAATTTATTTCAAAGCTTGTCTTTATATTTAAACCATATCTATTAATTTGTACTCCATATTAGCTGAATTATTATTATTGTTGTTGTTGTTGTTGTTGTTGGGCAACTATTAATTATAATAATAACTATAAAGCCAGCAATAATTATTAAAGTATTATAATAATAATGATAATACAAATAATTGAATATGAGTAAATATTAAGTATGAATGTTATTAAATTCATCCCTCCACTCAACAGCAAAATGTCTCAAAGGGGCTGTGTGCTCTGACATCGCAATTCATGAGTGCCATCTCCCATGCTATGAACACTGCGTGACTGTGGCAACATTTATGGGAAATAAAATGATGTGGCTCATTTCACATCTCAGGGCAGTTACGAAGTGAAATGTCCACTGTGTGGCGCTAAAAGTGAGTTTCTGAAAAAAAACACTACATTTTGTGGTGTCTCTATGACACTTTTGGCTCACGTGTCTTCTCGCGTGCTCTTCAGGACTCGTGCTCTGGTGCTTTGTATCGCAAATGCAACACTCAATCAGTTGAGCTTCTGCACAATTTGATCATGCTTAAACAAGCTTGTAAATGTAGTTTATTATGTAAACATTTAAATGAGTCATGTGCTATAGTAAAAGTGTTTATTTGTCATAAGATAGCATCAGGCCCAGTTCCAGATCAAAATCTCTGAGGGTGCGTCTGAAAATAGTGGGGTAATTACACATTTTTTAATAGTTTAAATTCTAAAGGTTTTCATGTACAAAAAATTTATTGCTTCATTTTTTTTTTTCACATGATCTTTCGTGAAAAATTCAATTGCTGCACCTGCAGATTAGGACGTACAGTACATTGATGCAGCATTCTGTGTGTTCATAAAACGCAGGGATTTTTGTATGTTTTCTGGGATTCAAGGAAATCTGCTTGCCAATTTACAGTATTAGACTTACATATTCAATTGAGCAGGGGTGTGCAATTATTTTGATACAGGGGTCACATCTACCATTAAGTAGAACATGGTAGAAAAATAGATAAGTTTCTGCCTAGTTGTATCTTTTAAGCCCGAAGTAGTAGTAGACTCATGCACTCAATGAATAATGCACAATTTTCTGAAGCGTATACAGACTGATGGGACCATTCTGCGATTGCTTGAAGTTTTGCTGCTTTTTAATCATGTGTTAGTAAAACTGAATAAAGGCTGTGTATAATTATTCATTGTTTATTTGACCATACTTCAATGCACTGGTAATTTAGTATTCAAATTAACACTCTACATCAGGGGTCTGGTTTAATATTAAAATAAAATATTTGGAAATTATAGATTCTAAAAGCTTATTTTAATGCAGAATATATGCAGAAAAGGACAGCGAAGTGGAGTGGCTGCATCACACTTTTCTTTGAGCAGAATATTGCACCATTAAGGGCTAAGAATTTTTTATAATTTTTTTTGAAGAGGAGAGAGAGAGAGAGAGAGAGAGAGAGAGAGAGAGAGAGAGAGAGAGAGAGAGAGAGAGAGAGAGAGAGAGAGAATGCACTCATGTAGGCCTATGTTTGCCAAATTGCACAAATTAAGGATGACATTAGGCAAAATATGTGCATTTATATATCTCTGCCTGCTTGCATTTATTATCTGTCAACCCTGAGCATATTAAAAGCAATCTCTTTTTTTTTTTTTACACTTAAGTTCAATTTATCATGAATACCTTTTTAATTTCACTCGAGTATATTTTTTGCTAGATACTTGAACTTTTAATTGAGTCAAATTTTCACTCAGTATGCATCCTTTTCACATCAATAGTTGTGCTTTTTCAATAAGGGAACGCTGCTTCACTTTATAGGTGCATTCATAAAAGTCTAGAAATGTACATCCTATGTGTAAAACAAAATGTTATAAATGTATATAGATTTTATTTCTATGCATTCATAGCTTATGTTTTGATACTAGAGACGCCCCTGCACAAAACCGATTGGATCGCTTCAGAAGACATTGATTAAACCATACTGATTAATTTTATGCTGCCTTTATGTGCTTTAATAGCATCATTAACTTGATTTGTAATTTGCAAATCTATTTTGTGAATATTAATTTTGGTGTAAATTATGATAAGTTAATTCAATAAAATCATCATCTTATAATGATCTGTGAAACTAGTGGGACTGTTGAATTCTAATTAATATTCTTCAGCGTTGCGTGACGTATCCTGTGTCAGTTAGTAGTTGTGATTGCTGTTACAGACCGCCAAGTGTCGCTGTTGTTTTGTTTTTCAGCGATACATCCAGCGTAGTCGAAGCGGACGCGCGTGTTGTCTTGTTGCGGTGTCTCTCCAGTGTGTCTATCGAAATAGAATCAACCGAGTAAGTCAATTAAAAGTTGTATTTGAAAACGTCGTATGTGATTATAACGTGCATGTCCGTTTTTGCAAGCTGTGTTTATGGTGTTTTAGGCGTTTAAGTGGCTCTCGAGATAGCATTGAGGAGGATTGTTTATGTTTTGCAAACAGTTTAGACATTACATGTTGTTTTTTCGTCCTAATCGCATCTGGTTCATTTGTGGTTCTTTTTCTAACCGATTCTAAGGTTTCATCTTACTCTGTTACATCTTAAGTGTCTATTTGCAAACACTGCAGAGCTAGATCTTTCCATCTGTTTTCTTTTCATTCTAATTAAATTCACCTTCGGAAAAGACCTGATGTTACACATAATATTTCATTGAATTAGAAGAGACTTTGTGTCCTTTTACTGTGAAGATCGCATTTTTGCAGGTCTTTCTAGACAACACAAGAAAACTGGAGACAGCAGAAAAGATGCCAGGACATTGCTACTTAATTTAAAGTTATCATTTGACAATAACATATACATGGGCGGCCAAAAGTTTGGAATAATGTACAGATTTTGCTCTTATGGAAAGAAGTAGTTACTTTTATTCACCAAAGTGGCATCAAACTGATCACAATGTATAGTCAAGACATTAATAATGTGAAAAATTACTATTACAATATGAAAAACGTAAACTACTTCAAAGAGTTCTCATCAATAAATCCTCCATGTGCAGCAATGACAGACACCTTTGTATGAAATCTTCAGTTTATTGGAGTTTAGAGAATTTTTTTTTTGTTGTTGTTGCCATTTTTGATCTAATATTGACCATAAGACATGTCAGTCTATTGCATATTGTGGCAACTCAAAAACAAATACATGATGAAATTTGATGAAAAATGACTTTTATTTTCAAATAGTGATGGTGCTGTTTTGTACATCAGTAATGTCCTGACTATACTTTGTGATCAGTTGAATGCCACTTTGGTGAATTAAAGTTAAAATTTCCTTCAAAAACATCAAAGCTGTACATTATTTCAAACTTTTAGCTGCCAGTGTAAGTGTGAGGATTGTTTTTTACTTTGAATTCAAAACCATTAGTTAATGTATCACTCTATACTTGAATTATATTTGTCTACTGAGAATCTTACAATTTGTTTATGAATTTGTCTTTGTCATGTTTCTCCAGCGTGATCATGCAGTACCTGAAGAAAAACAACTTGCATCGGACTTCAGCAACACAGGGGACAGTATTGAGAGTTTTGTGGCTGATATCAACAGCGGTCACTGAGACAATGTACTCAGTCCCTCAAACTCCCAGACAAGACCCTCATTGACCTTTATGAAAAGGTGAGAGGCCAATAAAATCAGGACATGATCGTTTTTGGTCTAAGTATGTTGTAATAATTAAGCTAATTACAAATGAGTTACTGACGTTTTTAGATGGATCGGGTATTAGTCCGACGAGCCTGATCCAAATCCGATACATGTGTTTGTCGTGTTCGTTACTATCAAGCTCAAAAAATAACAGAAGAACCAATGAAACACAATTAAAGTAGTTAATATGACTCGTGCATTTAATTCCAAGCAACTTGAAGACGTGCGATAGCTCAGTGAATCACAAAAGGCTGTTTTATAAGTAAAATGCACGCACAGCTCCAGTGTGTTATTGAAAGGCGCTGCTTTGTTTACACACACACACACACACACACACCGCGGCTATTTTTAGCCTTCACAGCGGTGCACAATATTTGAGCACTACTCAAGAACAACTCTGATTTAGATGCTTAAAAAGTTCAGTTCACTTATAATATACATTTAGAACGGCACCGGAGGTGCATTTTACCAGAATTTGAATAAGCAAATTAAACTACAGTGAACATATCTACAAACCGACACATACAGGACTTCCTGGAGAGCTCAGAATGTCAAAATAAAAGCCTGAGGGTTTTAAAAGTTAAAGGTGTCATGGAGAGACCCACGGAGGCAGAGATATGAACTCAGTAGCAGGGTTTATTGAACAGGTGATTGAAACTGTGATGTAAACATTGTGAGTAAATTCAGTTGAGCAGTGTGGCAAACAGCAGGTGAGTAATATCCAGACAGGGTACAGACACGATGAACAGATAACTCACAACAGTCTTATGATACTTGCAGGCAATAATGAAGACATAGTAGAAAGGTCTGGAGTCTCAGAGATACTATCGATGAGAACAGCCAAAGTGTATGCAGTCCTTGATTAGCCACTAATTATATGCAGGTGCGTGTAATCAAAACTCAGAGGAGAGCGAGCGCTGTGACAGCAGTGAGGAAGAGAGAGAGAGAGACCAACCAACCAACAGGTGGTTCTGTGACAAGGTGCACAATTATATTACTATATATTACTATTATAATATATTATTATTTGTTTACAAATTATAACAATATTTAAGTTGAATATGCTCCAAAAAATAACTGTGTGAATGAAATGTGAGCTGATGTTTTACAACTTAATTGAACAAAAAAAGTGAGCTGAATCCTTTAAAGTCCAGATTCAAGATGAAAAAAAAAATTTGGCAAAAATATAAATAAATATTAAAGAGTACTCTCAATTAGTTCCACACAATAATGTAAAGATATTCTAAAATGATTATGCAAAAAAACAACACTGGTATCGGATCGGGATCGGCCAATACTGAGATTTCCAATATCGGAAGAGAAAAAGTGGTACCGGTGCATCCTTATATAGAAGGCTGGATAACATGGATATTTACATTAGGAAGTGGGGTGGCTCTCGGTGAGGGGAAGCTGAGAGGGACTAGTGTTTTATTTATTTATTCTTTATTTTTATGACTAAATATTTTCTGCTTTATTGTATATTTGTGTTTGTCAGTTGACTTTTGATCACTGAACTGCTTGTTTATGTCAATAATTACATTGTTACTAGTGCAAATGTTCATTCCTGATATCGAAAACTGAATTACAACAAGTAAAAATGCTCATTTTTATATCTGTCATTTACTTTTCACTAGTGTCAATGTTATTTTCAGATATTTGTATATGGATTTCAGATATAAATAATTTGAAAAGTAATTAAAGATATCTTTAAAAGCGTACTAGTTACAGTGTATATATTATACATATATTATGTTACAGCCTTATTCCAAAATGGATTCAATTCATTATTTTCCTCAATTCTCCAAACAATACCCCATAATGACAACGTGAAAGAAGTTTGTTTGAAATCTTTGCAAATTTATTAAAAATAAAAAACGGAAAAATCACATGTACATATTTTTCACAGCTTTGCCATGACACTCAAAATTGAGCTCCGCTGCATCCCGTTTCCACTGATCATCCTTGAGATGTTTCTGTCAGCAGTAAGGAAAAGCGTAGAGCAGCTATTGCTCAGGCTCTTGCTGGTGAGGTCAGCATGGTGCCACACTCACGTCTCATAGCTCTGCTTGGACAGGTGAGAAAAACGTTCCCTGAAACTGATTATATAAATGGAGGATATTGTAACTTTTTTTACAATGCCACTTCATTGAGAGAGTCTCTTCATTTGATGCCTAGATTCCTGCGTTATAGTTTGATATGTTTTATGGTTTCTCGCTCTCTAAAGTCTCTAAAGTGGCAGCAGCATCAGCATCAGGGTCTTCTGCCTCCTGGTATGACCATTGATTTATTCAGAGGTACAGCAGCTGTGAAGGACGTAGAGGAAGAGCGATTTCCCACACAGCTGAACAGACACTTCAAGGTACAGGAAAGACCAGCATCTCTCCTCTACTGCAACATGAGATGTGTTAAAGAATTTGTACTAACCTGTGCATGTTTGTGTCTGCAGTTTGGTCAGAAGTCTCAAGTTGAGTGCTCGCTTCTCTCCTGACAGTCAGTATCTGGTCACTGGTTCTGTGGATGAATTTATCGAAGTTTGGAACTTCACCACTGGAAAAATCAGAAAGATCATTACCTCTACAACATAGCTACCTCACCGAGACTTCCTCATGTGTGTTTGCAGTATAATAGTACACTTTAACCTCTCAACTTTAACAATGTGTGTGTTTGTAGAGTATGTTAATGCACGGATGTGTTTTCATGTTGTGCAGGATCTGTAGTATCAGGCTCAGGATAACTTCATGATGATGGATGATGCCGTGCTGTGCATGTCTTTCAGTCGAGACAATGAGATGTTGGCCACAGGAGCTCAGGACGGCAAAGTTAAGGTCTCATACACACAACCAAACAAATTTCTGAAACATTTGTTAAATGCTGGTACATTCATTGGGATATTGATTATATTTTCTTGATTGTGTGATTCAGGTGTGGAAGATCCAGAGCAGTCAGTGACTGCGGCGGTTAGCTCACAGTAAGGGTGTCACCTGTCTCAGCGTCAGTAAAGACAGCACTGCATCATTCGACCTGACCATCAGCGGAGCACCACTCATCGCTGTTCTCAGCTTCCACTAAAACACAGTGAAATTAACCACATTACATTTGTTTCACAACAGGATTCATGGGCTGAAATCAGGCAAGTGTTTGAAGGAGTTCAGAGGTCATTCATCATTTGTGAACGAAGCCACATTTACTCCATCACGCCATTAGCGTCTCTTCCGACGGAACTGTGAAGGTATGAATGTTAATGCAGTATTAAATAAAAGGAATGAACTTTTAATATAGCTCTGAAGATTTTAACTTGTTTTGTAACAAGCTTGTTAAAGTGAGAACCAACTTGTAAAGGGATAGTTCACCTGAAAATTAAACTTCTCTCATAATTTACTAGGGATGGTACGATATATTGAATTTTTATGTATCACGACACAAACAAAACGACGAACCATATCGTGGCATAACTCGATATTTAGAAATTTGCAACATTGCTTTCTGTCCATGTGATCATAAATGAAGTAACCCATCAAACATCAATCTTTCTATCACTTGATTTTACCCATACTGCACTTTTTTCTACACAGTTTACAGTGTTCACACAAGGTCCTTTTGAAAGTGCTTGAAGTTAGCTTTTAGAAATGTAAGTACTGTAATACCTGGAAAATCACCTTATTTTGATGATAAAGTGCTTGAGATTAAAGCAGATCGATTCCTCTGTGTAATGTGTGTCCATCAAAGATGAGGCGCACTCCACTTTCATTAAATGTCTTTTCTGTTCTTTACAGTCAGATAAAAAAAAAGTAAAAAGAAATATTAATTTTAATCTCACACAGCATGATTCACTAAAGATACCGAGAGATTCTCATTAATGTTCAATGAACCAGAACACTGTGAGCTGCTCGTTGAACCCTTACCCTTAACCCTATACTTTGGTCAGACGCGTAACGCAAATCTCGTCATCAGCAGAGTGCTCAAGCACTGAATGTGTGCAGCCTGATTTTTCAAAGACGCACAGACACCTGAAATTATTTCACGAATTAGTGGATCCACAAGGTGGTAATACTCCCATTTGAGCCATTGTTGTCATGAAGAACTGCTAGATGATGACATAATCGCCAGTCAATAACAGGAGTTGAAGGCAAAAACAGCAACAGTTGATCTGCACGTCAAGTGTGTGTATATAGTATGAGGAGGTCAGGAGATACCTGCATTTGTATAACTCGAGTCTGAAGAAATATAAAGACATCTTTATGGGTCTAATCTCCTGAAGAGAAACTGTCCGGCATCTCATAGCAGTCGTAGCGCACATGTGCCAAACACCTGTATATGCACGCACCATTAAATGCAGTATACTTTGACAGGCTTGTGTTCGACTGTATGCAGATGCCGAGCGTTCGCATCAAAATCAAAGTATACTTTGGGCTTTAAAGTGACAGTAACCTTTTAGAGTTTCTTATAAAAATGAATGAAATCTCAATGTTATTACTTGTAAATGTGATAGCTCATATCATTATTATATATACAATTTCATGATATAAAAATAATAAATACAATGTAGAATTTTTGTATTTTCACAAAGTTACATTTTGATTATAATAATGATGACAAACACATTATTAAAATTAGGGCTGTCAATCAGTAAAAAAATGTAATCGAATTAATTACATGGTGTCCCGATTAATTAATCACGATTAATCGCATATACAAATATTTGCTGAGAAAGCCCCTCATATAACAATAATTCAATATATAATGATGAAATAATTATACATAGTTATCTTTAAATATATAAAAATATAAAAATCATAATATGATTAGAATACAATGTATTGTTTATTACCATATTATTGATCATAAGTCAATCAT
Organism: Xyrauchen texanus; assembly: GCF_025860055.1. Taxonomy (NCBI): domain Eukaryota; kingdom Metazoa; phylum Chordata; class Actinopteri; order Cypriniformes; family Catostomidae; genus Xyrauchen; species Xyrauchen texanus. Next base: position 8,961,900 of record NC_068294.1, on the reverse strand, counting down.
TGGCATACAGTTCACAGAAATCCATTTCACAAGTGAATTTGTCAATCAGTTTGAGATATATCATGAGGGCTTGTTTAAGGACCCGTCAATTTACACCTGCGTGAGTCATGCTTGTGTTGCGTCTCAGGTGCGTTGCATTATAAACATAAAATTTTTAGGTCACTGTGTCAAGTTAAATATAGTTTAATACTTGGAACACATCTTGAGATCCCTTGGTTCAGATTTGCGCTCCATCAAGTGTTTTGAACATAAGAACGTGATGCATGTTTGTGTTCTTCTGTCTGCTGAAGTGTTTTTCTTCACTGTAAAAACTGCACGTTGCCACACAGCTGAAGTTTCACTTACTGCCCTCTGGAGTAAACAGGTGGTACTACAAGCTTGCATTTCTCAGGAATCTTCTTTATTACATAGCGATTAATTGCGTACATTTTTTTTAACACGTTATTTTTTTATAAAATGAATCGCACTGAATTAACGCGTTAAATCGACAGCCCTAATTAAAATATAAATATACACTTTTGGGGCAGCGGGGGCGGTATTGCACTCTCTCTATCACACCGTTGTCACAAAAAGAGAGTTGAGCCAGAAGGCAAAGCTCTTGATCTACCGGTCAATTTTCGTTCCTACCCTCACCTATGGTCATGAAGGCTGGGTCATGACCAAAAGAACTAGGTCGCGAGTACAAGCAGCTGAAATGGGTTTCCTCAGATGGGTGGCAGGCTTTTCCCTTAGAGATAGGGTGAGGAGCTCAGTCATCCGTGAGGAGCTCGGAGTAGAGCCGCTGCTCCTTTGCGTCGAAAGGAGTCAGTTGAGGTGGTTTGGGCATCTGGTAAGGATGCACCCGGGGCGCCGACCAAGGAAGGTGTTCCAGGCACGTCCAGCTGGGAGGAGGCCTCGGGGAAGACCCAGGATTAGGTGGAGAGATTACATCTCCACACTGGCCTGGGAACGCCTCTGGGTCCCCCAGCCAGAGCTGGTTAATGTGGCTCAGGATAGGAAATTTTGGGGCCCCCTGCTGGAGCTGCTGCCCCCGCGACCCGACTTCGGAGATGTGTATGACTTTCTTTCTTCAGCAGAAAACAGACGAAGGGTTTTGGAAGAATATATCAGCTCTGTAGGTCCATACAATGCAAGTAAATGAAGGGCTAAACGGAGAAGCTCCAAAAAAACACAAAGGTAGCATAAAAGTAATTCTCCTGTGGTTTAATCAATGACTTCTGAAGAGATATAGTTGGTTCTGGGGGAGAACAGACCAAAATATAACTCTTGTTTCACTGTACATCTTGCCATTGCAGTCTCTAAATACAATCATATCATCAAGCACGATTACACTTCTTAGTTCTTAACATATTCACAGAGTGCTTGCTAGCTGGCGCTAGGAAGTGTAAATGAGCTTGAAATCATGACCTCCAAGGAGACTGCTGATGTCAAGATTTATGGTAAAAAGGAGTTTTATTTTGGTCTGTTCTCACCCAAAACGATTGGATCGTTTCCGAAGACATAAATTAAACCACTGGAATATGTATTACATTTATGCTGCCTTTATCTGTTTTTTGGATCTTCAAAGTTTTGGTCATAATTTACATACATTGTATGAACCAAAAGAGCTGAAATAGTCTTCTACTATTCTTGTGTTCAGCAGAAGAAAGAAAGCCTTTCATATCTGGGATGGCATGAGGGTGAGTAAAAAAAAAAAAATTTCTATTCCTCATTTAATCATATGCTAGTTTTTTCAGAAATCATTTAAGTCCAGTTGCAGTCTCACAAATATACTTATCTGTATTTTCTCTCCCAGATCTGGAATTTGAAGAGCACCGAATGCACCAGCACATTCAAGTCTCTGGACACCTCTGCTGGCAGACATCACCGTCAACAATGTGATCCTGCTCCCTAAAAACCCTGAACATTGTGTCGTGTGTAACCAATCTAACACTGTGGTCATCATGAACATGTAGGGCCAGGTGAGGAAAATAAAACACTGATCTGAAAACAGTTTTAAAAATGTTTTCTTCTAGATTGAATATAGAAAATTTGTCATATCAAATGAACTTGAAAAGGAAGACCAAATTGAGACGGTAATAGCATTGTTTATTGTAAGTTCATGCTAACTATTGTATTACTATTTCTGGGACAATCAATTAATCAATAAAATCCATAATAAAAACAACTGACAACAAATTTCAGTCGGAAATGAACACCATTCACGGAGAATCTCCATCAGTGAAGTCAGTTTACAGTATTATAAATTCAGAAAGTAGCGTTTGCTTTCATAAATCATTGCTGGAACTAGTTGAAGTGGAAAACAATTAATCGAAATAAAATCACAATATGACCTTGTGCGATTAATAAATCACAAAGGGCTGCGATTTTTACCCTTGTGCGACCTTCGGGACATTTTTGTCATTTTTTTCAGATAATTTGGTGCATTTTATACATTTTGCCAAAGATGTGTATTTTTGGGGGAATTTTATCCTCAGTTCCTATAATACATCTATAATACACTGTGTACACATAATGGTTACACTTAGGACCTTCAGGACAAAAATATCCCCATCGAAACCCATTAAAACTGCAATATTTGATCCCAGTGCCATTAAAGCAATCATTCCGGAGGCCTGGCTTCAAAATGTAACTTGTTTTTATATTTTCCACCAGATGGCGCCATTTTCCTCATGTTTTTCTCTATTTTCTGTTTGTTGTATTATAGAGCGCTGCAGGTCAATTTAATAAATGATGCAGCTAAAATTGTGTGGGTGTGTTGGTATGAATGCAGAGTGTGTTTTTTTTATGTGTGTGTGTGTAAAAAAACAAAAACAACTGGCATTATATAAGCAAACTGGCATTTGAAAGGTTAAAATCCTGAAAATGAATGAATATTTGGTTATGATCAGGACTGATGTTGGTACCGTTAGGATGTTGACTAACACATTGAAAGTGAGTTATATAATATTATTAAGGCAGTTTTTTGACACATTTTTGTCCTCTAAGGACCTCTGAAGCCACCAGACTATTTACTTAACCCTTGTGCACCCATTAAAAAAAAAGTTACTCAAAGTTTATTTGTGCTGCTCTGTACTTCTCCAGTCTATATTAAGAACATTATTTCAGTGTTTTTAGAGCAGTTCTGTGCTCCACAACTCCTGTTACATTCTTACAGTAACAGAAGTGCTTAGCGTTCGGTTCTGTTCGTGTGTGCTAAGTGCTTTTATTTATCATCTACAGTAGCAGCATCTCAGTCTCCGCCAGACACAGGTATCATAAAAATAATGTGAAATACAAAATGGGGTATAATTCAAACATCTTTATTAAATGATTACTGAGCAAACAGCATTAACAGAAACACCTGTAGAGTCCAGAAACATCTCCTCATTCTCCTGTCATTTGTTTACATCATGAGAGACTATCACTTTTATTACACTCCCAGCGGAAACAAGTGAAAGTGGAACTAATATTACCCACACCCACCATATAATAAATCTATATAAAATATTTACAAACTATAATATAATGGATTGTTAAATGAAATATAATATTGAATAAAAATACTTAATTGAAATGGTGACAAACTGGCCAAAACTTTCACTTTAAATTTAATTACACCGATGGGTTATCAGTTCAACTTCAGTTTGATTTAAGCCTGGTTCTTTAGGAATATCTTATATACAGTAGAGAATAGTTTGTATAGGCGTCATTGTTTTCAGTACCTAGTGTAAAGAGTAAAATAGAATATTTTGTGTTTTTTTTTTAATTATTCAACCAAACAACAGTATTTTATTACAGCAAAAACAAGGCAACAACTGGTATTACCAACAGGGAAATTCAGTGACATTGAGCAGAAAGCTTACATAAAACCAGTTTGACAGAGCTGCTGATAAAAAGTTAAACGATCAGCATCGGATGTTTAGATTAAAGGAAAATCCTGATTGGAGCATCCTTAATATTCAAGTTGACTGGGTTTCAAATAATTATAATGATAATTAGTAAACTAATAGTGATGATTAGTGGGCTGAGACCCTATCACAAAATGGACAAAAGCAGGTACATGGTGGAAGGGTACAATTTTAATAAGGCAGTGTTTTTTTTTGTTTCACCGTTTATATTTTAATTTGTTTGTTTGTGAACATGTGAATTATAATTTTTTTTTTTTCCATAATCTGTTCTAATCACTATATTTTTCAAAATAATCGCAGTATTATTTTTGGTCCAAATCGTGCAGCCCTATGATTATGCATATTACTGATCTCTGAGAATTTGTTTTCCCGTTACAGATTGTGAGGAGTTTCAGCTCCGGTAAGAGAGAGGGAGGTGATTTTGTGTGTTGTACTCTGTCTCCGCGTGGAGAGTGGATCTACTGTGTCGGAGAAGATTTCGTACTTCACTGTTTCAGCAGTCAATGGCAAACTAGAGAGAGAACCTTAACCGTAAGACTTCTCTTCCTCTGCCTCTCCCTTCATTCTTTGTGTTCCCTTTTGAATCGACAGCATTGGACAATGTCATGTCGACAGAACAACAAAGGGTTCCCACAGTCTTGGAAAATTCACAGAAGTTAATGTGTAAGAAAAATTCTTTTTTTGCTCAGCTCTAAAACTTTCAAGTCATAGTGATGTTCATTTTGTGAGAATTGTCCCAAAAGAACTTGAAAGTTTGAAATTGGTTAAAAGAATTTAACCAATTCTTTTCAATGAATTGGTTAAAACTTATCAGTCTGAATCAAAAGTTTCTAACCATTTTTAAGCACAAACAACTGGAAATGTTATGGAAATTCATTGGTTAAAAAGAATGGAAACCCTGACAATCATTTGGCCAATATTATTTATCTGTAATGTATGCTAACAAGTTTTGTTCTTTAGGTAAAACATTAAACTATTGTTTTATTTTTTATTTTTTCATTCCTTTCCATTAAATTTCTCACAGTTTACAATTAAAACATCTGACCACAAGTTGTCTGTTGCATGTTTAGGAAACAAATGTTGGAAACAAATGTTTCATTGACACTTCTCAGTTTAGTGTTCACACAGTGCTGTGGTTTTTATTAATGCTGTTATTTACTTGCCCTCATGTCATCCCAGATGTGTCCGAGTTTCTTCCTTCTTAATACAAATCAAGATTTTTTTAGAAGAATATTTCAGGTTTGTTGGTCCAGACAATACAAGTGAATGGTGACCAAAATTTTGAATTTTGAATCATACAGGTCTTTAATAGTGAAGCTGACATGGATATTTAAGCTAAATGAAACTCAAAAGACAATAGGCATGTAGGAATCTTTAATTCTTCCATAAAACAATGCAGAAATTTTACTTGAATAAAATACAAACAATAAGGTGTAATAATTAGTAACATATGAAGACTATTTAAGAATAGTTAGTTTCCATTTGATGGAGCTCCTCATCTTTGGTGCAGTCAAGATCTCCGTGTCTAAGGAGAAGACAGAAAGGACAGTTGTAGATTTACAGCAAAGATCACATGACTGCAGGATGAGTTTACAGTTCAAGTGACTCACCATGCTGAGGAACGCCTGGACTCGGATGCTGAAATGATGCCATAATGCTATTGGCTGTTGAGTTTGGACCAGTGAGCTGGAGAAAGAACCACCACAATTTACAATATGGTAAGCATGACTTAAAGCAGCAGTTTCACAAATGTAAATTCTGTAATTATGCCCTAATGTTGCTCCAAACCAATATGACTTGCTTTATTCTGTGGAATGCAAAAGGTGAATTCTTCACTGGGTTCATTTGCTATATTCACTGCCTGGCCATAAAAATTCACAGTCTAATATTTCATTGGACTGCCTTTAGCTTTGATTACAGCGTGCTTTAGTTTTAGCATTGTTTCGACAACCTTATGTTACAACATTTCTTTCTGTCCAGAGTTGCATAATATTTTGCTCGAGATCTTCTATTGATGACGGGAGAGTCGAACAACTCCAGCACACCCCCAAGACTTTCAATGGGGTTAAGGTCAGGACTCTGTGGCGGTTAATTAATGTGTGAAAATGATACCTCATGCTCCTCTTTAGCCATTAGAGGCCGATGAATCTTGGCATATTGTCGCCTTGGAATATGCCCGTGCCGTCAGGGAGAGAAAAATCCATTGATGGGATAACCTGGTCTTTCAGTACATTCAGCTGACTTCATTTTATTGCCGCATAACGTTGCTGAGCCTAGAACTGACCAATTAAAGCAACCCCAGATCATAACACTGCCTCCAGAGGCTTGTACAGTGGGCACTATGATGGGGCACTATTTACCACTATCCTTACAGGTTTTAATAATGGGTTGGACAGTTTTTAACCCAATTCCAGTGATTTCAGCAATATCCTTAGTTGTTTCCTTTGCTTGATGCAGGACAATAATGTGCCACTTCTGAAACACAGTAACATATTTTCCATGACCACGGGATAAATCTTCAGACAAGGTTGTTTACAAAATGAGAAGCTACACACTGCATCAGTTAGGGTTAAAAAAAAATTGTTGCCAGCTGAAACATTAATAACTGCAATAACAATCCAATCATAGGCTCTTAAGTATCTGCTTACAGTATTTAAAGCCAAACAGCAACTTTTTTTGGCCAGGCAGTGTGTGGCAGTGCAGGCCTCCATACTAAGAATAAATTACTTAGGAGCCATTGGCTCCTTAACTGAAACAAAGTAGCCAATTGGCTGTTTTTAGTAACCAAATCATATAGCTACTTGATTTATATAGAAAGCAGAAGAAAAGGAAGACCGCTGATAACCCATTAATCTAGCGTTTAATAAACGGTATATATAGTTGTGAAGATTCCAAGTTTGCATTTACCTTTTGTCTCATCGATGTTCACACCCCTTTCATAAAGTATCAAAAGCTGGATCTCATATATAAACTCAGGAAAAAAAGAAATCCCTTTTTCAGGACACTGTATTTTAAAATTATTTTGTAAAAATCCAAAATACTTTATTTAAAAGGTTTAAAGGTTTTCCATGCTTGTTTAAATGAACCATAAACCATTACTTTACATGCACCTGTGGAACAGTCGTTAGGCAATTAAGTTCACAGTTATAAAAACTTAGGACACTAAAGAAACCATTCTACTGACTCTGAAAAACACCAAAAGAAAGATGCCCAGGGTCCTGCTCATCTGCGTGAATGTGCCTTAGGCATGCTGCATGGAGGCAAGAGGACTGCAGATGTGGCCAGGGCAATAAATTGCAATGTCCATACTGTGAGACACCTAAGACAGCACTACAGGGAGACAGGAAAGACAGCTGATCGTACTCGCAGTGGCAGACCACATGTAACACCTGCACAGGATCGGTACATCAGAATATCACACCTGCGGGACAGGTACAGGATGGCAGTAACAACTGCCCGAGTTACACCAGGAACACACAATCCCTCCATCAGTGCTCAGACTGTCAGCAAGAGGCTGGACTGAGGGCTTGTAGGCCTGTTGTAAGGCAGGTCCTTACCAGAAATCACCGGCAACAACGTCGCCTATGGGCTCAAACCACTTTCACTGGATCAGACAGGACTGGCAAAAAGTGCTCTTCACTGACGAGTCGCAGTTTTGTCTCACCAGGTGTGATGGTTGGACTCAAGTTTATTGTCGAAGGAATGAGTGATTGATTTGGAAGAGGAGGGTCCGTCATGGTCTGGGGCGGTGTGTCACAGCATCATCAGACTGAGCTTGTTGTCATTGCAGGCAATCACAACGCTGTGCGTTACAGTGAGGATATCCTCCTCCCTCATGTGGTACCCTTCCCTGCAGGCTTGCCCTGACATGACCCTCCAGCATTACAATGCCACCAGCTATACTGCTCGTTCTGTGTGTGATTTCCTGCAACACAGGAATGTCAGTGTTCTGACATGGCCAGCGAAGAGTCCGGATCTCAATCCCGTTGAGCACGTCTGGGACCTGTTGGATCGGAGAGTGAGGGCTAGGGCCATTCCCCCCAGAAATGTCCGGGAACTTGCAAGTGCCTTGGAGAAAGAGTGGGGTAACATCTCACAGCAAGAACTGGCACATCTGGTCAGTCCATGAGGAGGAGATGCACTGCAGTACTTAATACACCAGATACTGACTGTTACTTTTGATTTTGACCTCACCTTTCATCAGGGTCACATTATTCCATTTCTGTTCATCACATGTCTGAGAAACTTGTTCAGTTGGTAGTGGACTTTTAATTATAAATAAACCTGAAATAAACATGGGACTTCTATTTTGAAATGTCTGCGGTCCCAGTTGTGAGCTCACATGACGGCTGATTCGCTGAGAAAGTGAATTGGATTCAAACTGTTAACCTGAGCTTCTGGAGTTCAAACTCTGTTCTTTTCAGGTGATTTATGAAAACGACCCGGTTCTAAAGAGTCATTTCTTCACACACAACCAGACTGTCGCCAATGGCAACTAGATATTAATGAATTATTTTTTATTATTTTAGCCGCAGTCTGGAGCCCTGTATTGCAAGTGAATAGTGACTCCAGTCTGTCAAGCTCCAAAAAGGACCAAAAAAAGGAAATGTAATCAATATGACTCATGCAATATATTACAAGTCTTCTGAAGCAATGCAGTTACCTTGTGTGAGAATTTTGGTCGTTATTCACTCATTTCAAATAATTTATATACCTGTTGAAAACCTTATCGTGTCTCGAACATCATGATCAGGGGTGCTTTGAGGTACCTCTGGGACCATGGACTCGCTGGTCCACTGACATTATTTTAGAAAGTAATTTTAAAGTAATTAGTATTAAGTGAACAGTAAATAACATTTTTAGAGAAGTAATTAGTAATTTGTAGTGGATGTAACTTACCAAATGAATCCTTGACTAACATTAAAGAAATTAAATGCTACAAAAGTATAGCATATGTAATATGTCATACGTGTATTTCATGTTAATGTACTAAAACATGTAAACTATGTAAAACATGCAACAAATGAGTTGAAAAGTTTGATTTCTCAGCCTAATGTGAGCCAGTCATGACTCTCTTGGCATGTGTGTGTGTTAATGTGACTTACTGGAGTTTGTCCCTGCTGCATGTTGTCACTCCAGATATCTGGGATGCCTGTCTCCATGAGCTGTAGAAGATCACTGTAGTTTCTCTGCAGGCTACTGGCCTGACCATCAAACTGGAAGAGCACCAGAGCCTTCAGCAGACTATGAACCTCCTCTGCAGGGTCACATGAGAATAATCATCACCATTAATCACACTTTATAGTTATACAGATGATTAACCAAAACTGAAATATCAATAACACTGCTGTCAATCTTTAAAGTAACATGGAGGTCAAACTATAATGTCACATAGCGAGATTTTAGCATGAGATGTACAATATATAGGTGATCGCCAGTGTTGGCTGAAATCCGATTGCAAAGTAAATACTGTAATTTAATTGCTTGTTTTAAGTATAAAGTAGTGTAATGCATTACATTTAAAATTCATGTAAACAGCCAATTAATTTAATTACTTTTAAGTACATTACTAGAATAATATCAGTTATGTTTAATACATGAATTATGTTCATGTGCATATCTGTTTGTGTTTCTGTGACAGCTGAAGAGTCACTGATAAGTAATTATAGAGGAGAAAGATGTTGTGCAACAATGAACAAGGACAAAATAAAAACGTTATTTTGAATTTGCTGAGTGTTTTTGAAAGTAACTTAAAAGTAATTAGTAATATGATTACTTTTTCAATGAAGTTATGTAATTGTATTACAATTTGTGAGTAATTTGTAGTGGATTACTTTTACCCAATACTGGTGACCAACATATCGGTATTGGCCAACATTAATATTTTTTTTCTCAGTATGATTTAAGATAATATTGAAAGAAAATAAAAGTGGGGTTTCCTTTAATAATTTAAACAATTTACACTTTTTCCTGAAACTTCCAAAAGTGAAACAGTTATTCATCCTTTCTACTTTACATTGTTTTGATATCTGAATTCACTTATACAATACTATTTATGAATTTCAGTGTGAATGCTAAACTAGAGTACTTAGTCATGTATAATTCAGAGTGTGTGTGTGTGTGTGTGTGTGTGTGCTTGTGTCCTCAGCTGACCTCTCATCTTATCAGCAATGGTGATGATCTGAGTAAGTGCATTCAGGAGGGCGATGTCTTCAAACGGGCTCCCCTCCTTCAGACTGTGCTTCTTGCCCTCTGCTTTCCTACGATTCTTAGATGACCTCCTGTCGAAAACATTTACAATCAATCAAGATCTTGATTCTTTGAGACTCAGTTAGCCTTGTGCTGGTTTCAGGTCATGAAATAATACAATATTGAAGTGAACTGGTATCTCTGCACTGATGTGACTCACGATGAAATGCGCGAGTTACTGTGAGAGTATTTTGAGCCAAGATGGCTGCCGGTCAGAACACTGCTGGCCTCAGAGTAGAGCTCAGCGTCTGCGCAGTCAGGACCATCCTCATCTGAAACAGACAGTAAGAGACTGTCAGCGATGCGATAGGAAATAATAATAAAAAAATATATACATGATAACTTCTGTTTTAGGTTCATAAGTTCACATGCTTTAATGACAGTATGTGCTCAACCTGACATGGACTCTCTGTACGTTTCATTAAAAATTAATGTAATTATCATATCTGAAACAATATTTTGTAAAAATCAAGCATGTTCATCCAGTCTCTTCATAAATGCAAAGCAAATCAATGAATATAATTCAAACTTCCTGTTTACCAAATAACTCAAGTCTGGCCTTGACTTTGAGTTCTCGCACCACAGCAAGACGGTTCTTGTGACGGATGAACAAAGCCTTCTGGGACTCCAGAAAAGACATCTGATTGCTTTGAACTAAAAACAACCAGTTAAAATATGTACTTAAGAAAAAGCACAAAAAACTGGATGATGACAAGAGAAATAAAAACATATATATAAGGGTTTACCTTCTAAAAGAGCAGGTTTAAGATTTGTCTCAATGATATCCTGTCTGTTATAAAAATAAATCTGAAATAAAAGATGAACAAGTTACAGATTATCATTCATTTTAAACCGCTATGAAGCTACTTACAAAATAAATGGACCTGAAATATTGATCCGAATTGAAATGATTTTATTATATGAAAAGACAGTGGAGTGACACAATAATGAATAATCTCACCAATCTCAGGGCTTCTTCCCATGCAGCTCCCTCTATCAGAGCAGATATCGCTTCCTCACAATCCTGACAACATACAGCCATCATGACCATTAGATCAGGGAAAAAATATCACAGCAACACATTTACAGAAGCAATATTAGGTCACTGTCAAAAGTAGACAGCACAGTCTTGAGGAGTCTTGTTTGAAGCAATGGATAAAAATAGAATTATGAATATAGCTGCAAGCAGCAATTATCTGGGTCCGAGCACATTTTGAGAGAAGATGACAAAACTAATCAAATTGGCTAGAATAGATCTTGTGTATTCTGTGGACACAGCTGTTTTGGAGTAAAATTTCAACTGCTTTGATCACAGTTGCACAATTAGGACTTTAAGATATAGCACCCAAATCATCAGAAACCGATTACATTTAGCATGTGACCTCAGAATGGGCTGTTATCCATGTGTATTAATTGCATTTATTTTTGTCATTTTTGACTTGAAACCATTTATATTAAATTAGGAAAATGTATTTCTTTATTTGAGCAGTACAAGACCTGGGTGACATTTTCTCCATTTGTCATCTGAACATACATAAAACAATTGGGCTTGATTTGATAAGACTAGGTAGTTGTAAAAAAAAAAAAAAAAAAACACTTTGGTATTCGCTATCAAAACTGACTGACCATTAAATATGAATGGGAAAGAACAAAAAACAAAGCATTTCTCTATCTGTAAAATACAATAAATAAATTAGCCATAAAAAAAGCAGACAGATATTACAGGGTGAGATTCTGAAACATCCTCAGTGCAAAACACCCACACAAACACACATACAACACACACAAATTAACTGGTGAGACCATAACACATATACATACATTTTATATATATATATATATACATACACATATACACACACACACATACATACATACGCACACATTTTTTTTTTACATTTGTCAAAAAACGAAAAAATATCAGTCAGAATGCTAAACACACACACACACACACACACAGAAATGAAAGTGCAAAGGTAACACAATGCAGAACACACACACATTTGCAAAAATAAATTTTTACTATAGAAAGTTTTAAATTGCAAAATGTTTATATACTTAAAAAAATAATAATTTGCAGTTCATTTCTGTTTCTTGATATTATTATGCATTTAATTTGTAACTACATTTTTATGTTTTAAATAATTTATTGGTAGAAAAACGCTTTTGTCTTCTCTTTGTAACATCATGGTCAGGTTTGATACAAGCATAATGACATTAACTGCAAAAACTGACACTTCAAATCAATTTTAAAATGCTAAACTTTGTAAAAAGATAGTTTGATAATGTCTATATATATAGACATTATCAAACTATCTTTTTACAAAGTTTAGCATTTTAAAATGGATTTGAAGTGTCAGTTTTTGCAGTTAATGTCATTATGCTTGTATATATATATATCTCCAAATGCATATCTTGTGATAAAATACAAGCCATCAGACTACACAGTAGGTGGCTACAGCCATTTACTGGCTATTACTGGCATGACATGGTTTTCAAATCATTTTATTTATATTTTGATCACCAGATAGCAGCAATCTACCTCCAATTTATGTCACATTCTCATATTTTCATCATGTTTCAACTTACGGAATAGTAGGTTCTTATTTTAAAAAAAAAATTTTATAAACATTTGCTTATTTGTAAATGCAATTTAATGGTAAAATTCAGAAATGTATTTATAAATAAGATAAAAAATAGCATAAAATCCTAAAAGAAAAGCATAATTTGATTGTTCTTCAAGGAAGAAGAAATGGTATCAATATAATCATATAAAAAAGGGTTACACATCTGACCCTTCGAGTCAAAAATGACTGCAAAAAGGGAGGTGCAATTTTTCAATACCATAGGACGGTTAAGTTTGAATAGTGCAGTCACAAAATACAGTCCAATTAGTTATAATATGCCACACCCAAAAGTGCAATAGCTCATCTCTTCCGATTGACTTAAAATGGGAAGTGAAAAATGATGGCTTGTCTCAAGGAATCTGTGGAAATACTTATTTGGATTCTAGCCCTTAAGGTTGCAGCGATATAAGCAGAAAAGTAAAATAGCTTCTTATAGCACCACCTAGCATCAAATGGGGTGTGTGTGTGCTTGAGCAGTAGTTTGAATTTGCGACCACCCTGCCAGTTTTGTGAGTCTCTGATGCCCAAACTGTTTTAGGGTAGAAGAAAAGGGTACAAATACAAAAGGGTTTCAGCACCTTCGGTGCTTGGACCCCTAATTATGAAATTAATAATAGAAGTCTTCTTGTACCTTAGCATACAGCTCCAAACACAGGGCGGCTTCTGTGTGCCTTCTGGCCTCTAGAAGTTTCTCTAAACATTAGACATGCACGTAGATTTATACAAGCTTTAATATTTTACAGATACTTGTAATGTAAGTAAATGACAAAACATTTAATTAGATTTTTCAAAATGTGGATCTTTGATTGCACAAATACACTCTTTACCTGCCAGGTCTCTGGCGAGCAGTGCCAGCTGTTCAGGTGGCAAGGGGATGTTTGTTGCCACTCCGAGGGCGTGTCTCCAGCTTGTACAGCTGATGAAGGCTTGGAGGGCACGAGTGGTTTCTCCACACCTCCATAGCAACAGCCCCGCCTGCTCTGCCTGCTGCTGCTCAACTAGATGCTCCCCATAGGCCACACTGAGGGTCTGATGAGATCACAAGGGTCAGAGGTCAATATCAAAACAACAGTATGTTCTTGCTGGGTGCTTCTAGTGTTATTCCTAGTTTTATACACTGCCTGGCCAAAAAAATAAAAAGTTTCCACACACAATGTGACAAGAACTTACAGGGACTAAACAGCTGTGTGGCCACAAGACAGACACTTGTTAGTGAGGCTAATCAGAAAAAAACAACTTCAATTTGTTAGGGAGCATAAAGATTGTACTGTGGAGCAATGTAAAAGTGTCATGTGGTCTGATGAGTCTAGATTTACCCTATTCCAAGCAGTGGGCACATCAGGGTAAGAAGGGAAGCACGCGACGCAATGCACCCATCATGCATAGTGCCCACTGTACAAGCCTCTGGAGGTAGTGTTAATATCTGGGGTTGCTTCAATTGGACAGGTCTAGGCTCAGCATTGTTATGCAGCAATAAAATGAATTCAGCTGAAATGTACTGAATGACCAGGATTTTTTCCTTCCTCTGGTGGCACGTGTAATTTCCATGATGACAATGCCAAGATTCATCAGGCTCAAATTGTGAAATTTTTTTAACTCTTTCCCCGCCAAACACGGAATTTTCCGGGTTTTATGAAAAAACGCTTCCCCGCCAAACACGGAATTTTCCTGGTATCCGTGTTTTAGGTGGTATACGGTAAGGAAGACCTACGCGCATGTTTTGAAAGAGTACGCAACTCTTTGATCAAAGAAACAGACTGCGATCGTCTAAAACGTGAAGTGGAACACCATACTAATACTAAAGCACTTGTTTGATAAAAATGCCTTTTTCTCAGCTTTTTGTCCGAAATGTTGTTTTTGACAAAACCTACCTCTGTTCAAGTGGCAATAAAAAAAGAACAAATGAAGATAAAATAAAATCGTTTTTTTTTTGCCTAAAAGCAGAGGCTCAGATCTTTATTTTGATATATAGCATCTTCATATATTCATGGAAGAAAATATTCTGCAGGCCATTAAAGTTTAGCGAAAATCGTCAAAAACCCTGGCGGTGGCTGGCAACTTTTTTTAAAAACGCTGGCGGGGAAAGAGTTAAGAATCAGACTGATCTGTGCTTGTGTCATGGTTGGCGGAAGCTTTTCATTCTTTAATGATTCCGTATAAACTTCTAGCAAAAGTGGAGCTAGTTCTGTAGCATAAGATCTAAAAAATTCAGAGGCAAAGCCACCTGGCCCTGGAGTATTGACTGTAGGCAAGGCCTTAATTACCTCGGCAAGCTCCTCAAATTTATCTCAGAATCAAGAGAATGTTTTTGCTCAGTTGTCAGTTTAGGGAGTTCTAATGATTCCACAAAGATTATAATATCTTAATCAGTAGATGAAGATGTGGAACTACAGAGATCAAGATAGAATTCTTTAAAAGCATTATTAATATTAATGGGTGAGGTAAATATTTCACCACTAGCAGATTTCACTGAAGGAATAGTAGAAAAAGACTTTATGTATCTAGCTAAAAGCTTCCCTGCTTTGTCCCCCGACACAAAGTATGACTGTCTTGCCCTGAATAGCCAAAACTCCACCTTCCGAGACAAAATAGTATTATATCTGCATTTCAAACATTCGGCACTTCATCTCTGCCTCGGCTCTTTTACTATTCCCTTCCCACACAATGAGTTCTCGTGCTTTGGATTTTTTGATGAATGAGGCATACTGTATGATCTGACCCCTAAGAACCACCTTAAGTGCCTCCCAAGCCACAACCACAGAGGATACTGAGGAACAGTTGGTCTCCATATAAACATTAATTTCAGCCTTGAACATTTGTTGGCATTCAGGATATTGCAAAAGGGATACATTAAAGCGCCAACTATATGTTTTTTTTTTCTCCGTATGTGGCAACACCTCTAAACTCACCAGGGCGTGATCGGAGACTAAATTGTTTCCAATTGAGCAATCCACAACAGATGAAATGAGGGACTTAGAGATATATATAAATCTTATGGGCTGATGAAAAAAATTATCGTCCCTACCAGATGGGTTCAAAAGTCTCCAAATATCTGTAAGACATATATTTGTACACATCCTGTGAAGCGTCAATGTTGCTCTAGGGGGCTTACTCACTTTTGCTTCACTATGACCAAAGACTGAGTCCATCAAAAGATTAAACTCCTCCCAATATTATATCAAGAGGGGTGCCTGCAGCTTGCAACATCCATTCATGATCTATAAAAAAGCCTGATCATCAACGTTAGGTGCATAAATATTAACCAAAATAAGTCTTTGCCCCTGAATTTCTGCTAAAACAATAATGACTCTTCCTAATTTATCTTTATTCTGTTTGGGATATTTGAATTGTAGAAGTTTACTTATCAGTGTAATGACTCTCCTGCTCTTACTTGAGCCAGCACTAAAGAAAACCTGTCCACCCCATATCTTCCCAAACTTTTTCAACTTCATGTGGGGAAAGATGCATTTCTTGAAGAAACACTATATAATATTTCTTACTCTTAAGAAGAAAAATAACCTTCCCTTTTTTTTTTTTTTTTATGGGGTGCCCCAACCCATTCACATTCCACGTGGAGAGAGACAATCCACTCATAATAACATTTGACATTTTGACATATTAGAAAAATTAGATTGTGTGTCAAAAATGTAATTATAGACCACATTCCAACAGTAGAGCCACAGTCAAACCCCAAACTTACCCCTGAACCAAACAAACAGAAAAAGAAAAATGTGCGCATTAACCCTGCGCACGACAGCGCCCATCCCTCTAAACTCAAACAATCCACGTATGCCTACAAGAGCTCCCGCGACAACTTTGCCACTGGAATGCTCAAGTCCAGTGTTTCTATACACATTTTGTGAGACAGAATTACACAACAAAATATAATCTATTAAACAAACTCCAGCCAATAGTAGGCATAAGTACAAAGAACATGCAGATTCATCCACAACACTGTCCTGAAGGAGCGTTATTCCACAAAACAAACTACAGCCGCTAGGCAGATCCAGCACAAAAAGAAACATTAAAAGGCACTCAGTACCTCGAACAGTCAAGTGAAGTCAGGCCCACTTGGCTGCAACGCGAGTACCACAAAATAACGTACTCACTCGATTGACTTTATGAAGGACAATGCTTAATGTGGGCATGTAAATATTTTGCAGCCATCCATAGCATCTATTCTCAATTTGGCCGTGAACATCAGTGCAAAAGCAACCTTCTGTTGATGTAAGAGTTTTTCAAGATCCTCCAAGTCAGCAACGACCTTCGTCAGCATTGCCAACAAGTTCAACAGTTCTCACCGAAATTCCCTCATTGCTAACCTTGTCAGGGGCATCAGCTTGAGCACGTAAGTGTCTTTTAATGTCTCCAGAGCCCGAAGATTTTAAATTCTTTTACATATTGTCTTCCTAGAACAGTCAAGGAACAGAGTGTATCGAATCTCACTGGTTTATGACAATAATAGTCTTAAATCTTACAAAGTGTGCAGAGCTCGTCATTCACGCGTCCGAACCTCGCATGGCATCACTCCCCCAATCAAACTCTTTAAAGGGGATCTAGGCGTTTCCTCAACTATAAATAAACTCTTAAAACATTTAAAACTTTAAATTGTGTATTAATGTCCAGTAGTGAATATATTTATGCATCACAGGAGAATTCTGTCATATTATGAACATTTCCACCATTTTTGATAAAGCTTTATTAATTGCAAAATTAGATTGGTTGTGATGTAAATGACACCACAACTGAGGGACAATTTTAATGACCTCCATTTAAAAAACAAAAACTGCTGCTGCTCAACTTCAACATCCTTGCTCTATTGAAATAAAAGAGTTTGATGTACTATTAAGACATACTCTAGCATTCACATCGCAAAGCTAACTTCCCAGTCCACCCAGAAAATTGTATTTAAATTGTCATGGTTAAGATGTTAAAATCATATGGCCGCACTCACGATTACATTTCAAAATGTATTCATTATTCAGCTACTTGGCCTGCTCTGGTGAATGACAGTGTGGACTTTGTATATAAAAGTACAGTTAAAAAGTACTTAAAGATACTCTACAGGAGCAAAAACAGTCTCTTTATTGGAAAATGGTCATGTAAAACAAATGTACAATGTTTGTAGCGCAAGACATCTTGACTAACAGTATTAGTGGAAGGAAAAATAAAATGTATGTTAAAAAAGTGTACAATATGGCCCCTTTGAAAAGCTTACCTTGTATTGTTGACTGTCTGAAGGGAACAGCTCAAGAGCATCACTGTACAGTCTCTGATCCTTTACCAAGTTTAACAACTCTGTGAAGTGCTCTTCACCTGAAATACATGAGTCAGAACAAGAGAATTAAACAGACAGATGGAGAAAGGAAACTGATAACAACAAAGTGAGAGTATTTGCTGATGGATTTACATGAGGGATGCTCTTACCACACTTGCTGAGGTGATTTAAGGCTTTTCTGTATCTCTTCAGGTGTCTATCAATAGTGTAGCGCTGATAGTTTGGCTCCAGGGTTTTCAGCATGTTCAGGAAGGGCAAGTACTCTTTAGGATCCTACATGTATGAGAGGAAAACTATAATCCATATACATTTACAAGTGTTATAAATAAAATGGTAGAAATATACTGAGCAATGTTGGGGAAGAAACTTGCCAGGCAACAAGCTACAGATAATTTAAATTAGTTCAGTCATGACAACTCTTTGAATAGCTAAAAGGGTTTATAATGGATATAACAAGTAGGTAGGTTTGGTTTTGGACAAGATCTGCTTGCACTGCAGAGCATGTACGAAAATGTGCTACCATTAAGAACATACACAGAAATGCTGAGTTGAGTATGTAAGCCATGTTGCTGCTGCACAATTAGACACATACACTCACCGACCACTTTATTAGGTACATCTGTACACCTACTTATTCATGTGATTACAACAGCAAAAGACCACGTTTGGTTCCACTTCTGTCAGCCAAGAACAGAAAGCTGAGGCTGCAGTGGGCCTACCATTTGTGTAGCTCAGCAAAAAACGAGATTTATCAGACCAGGCTATGTTTTTCCACTCTTAAACTGTCCAGTTTTGGCAAGCATGTGCCCACTACAGCCTCAGTTTCTGTTCTTGGCTGACAGAAGTGGAACCCAACGTGGTCTTCTGCTGTTTTAACCCATCCACCTCAAGGTTCAACATGTTGTGCATTCTGAGATGCTATTCTGCTCACTACAATTGTACAAAGTGGTTATCTGAGTTACCTTTAGCCTTTCTGTCAGCTCGAACCTCTCTGGCCATTATCCATTGACCTCTCTCATCAACAAGGCATTTCCGTCTCACTGGATTTTTTTGGCACCATTCTGATGGTTGATGTGAACATTTAACTAAAGCTACTGACCCATATCTGCATTGATTTTATGCACTGCACTGTTGCCACACAATTGGCTGATTAGATAATCATATGAATAAGTAGGTGTACAGGTGTACCTAATAAAGTGATCGGTGAGCGTACAATCCACTTGAAGCTCTTGAAGATCTAGACAGATGGTGATGGTGAGGAGGAGGGTTTCAGAGAAAAGACTTGTGGTGTGCTGCAGGGAAACTGGCTTACCAGCAAAGAACTGAAAAATTTAAATGTTAGACATTTCTAAAAGTTAGACATCTTCAGTCTCTAGTGCTCTGCGCATGTAACAACACGAGGCACAATATGCTCTGTGCATGCATCAAACATGAGGAATTGTAATCGAGCTGAATCAAAAGGAGTTATGAACAAACACACATCATACATACACATACATTTGTGTTCCCAGAAGAAGAAAGTCATAGGAGTTTGAGATGGCATAAGGGTGAGTAAATGATGAGATAATTCACATTTTTGGGTGAGCATTACATTAAATGAATCAGATTTCCCATCACTATTAGAAAATGAGAGATGTTCTAGTAGTGCGCGTTTGATTATTGACTCAAATTGCTTGGTTGCAAGGCTCTGTGTGCAATACAATGCAACATAAGAACAGCAATGTAGCGTTTTGTCGGGCTATACTGCTACTTGTTGGGGGGGGGGAAAGCTATAGTATTTTCAAAACAGCAACTGAAAAATCTAGTAAAGCGTAGCTAATTTTATGTAGTTAGCTATTCCCCAACACAAACACATCAGCGTTCAAATCTCTTGACTGACCTTCTGGGATTTCTCGGCCACCATGAGCACCAGATCAAAATCGTAGGTGCCGAGAGAGTGCTCATAAAGCTCGTTCACATTGACGAGGAATAGAAGGTACTTCAGGGCCTCTTCTGCGCTCACACCATTAGTGGCACTGGGGGGGTTCACTAAACACAACATCACATGGATGTTACAAACACATATTTAAACAAGCGTTTAATGGATTTCAGTAACTATAGCTCACCTCGTAATTCATGGACCTTCTGTAGAGCGATTTCCAACTCTGGTGGTGTTTTCCTCACATGCGACGTCAGAATACATAAACAATATCTGTGTGTAGATACAGTAAAAGCATCTCAGTGGAGGAAGAACAGGGCTTAGTGTACATAGAGTGTGGAATGTAAATAAATAAATGGGAGAAGCCTGTGGTTACAGCACCATACTGCACTTCCTGCATTATATTCAACATGAAATGCATGTACATTTATGACAGAGAACTTACTTCTGTGCATCGAGGGTCTCCATTGTGGATATAAAAGCATTGCAGATGATGTCCACCTTCTTTCCTGATTTACCTGAAGTAGAACTGGAGGTAGAGCTTGAAGGACACGGGTACATTGTTTTAGTGGTGTCTTCCTCTCTAAGAGTGACAAAATATAAAAATGTATTGACAATTATAAAACAGATTGTTCTGGATGCTGATTGGTCAACACAGCTGTGCTTAATTACACAATAGAGTAACAGCCCTGATGAGAACCATAGCAACCAACTATTAGCATTATTATGTCAGGGACTGTATTTTCAAGTGGAATGAAGACACATGATGAATTTACTTAATAAAACAATGTTTTAATGAAAAATGTGTCCTTAATATTTTTGCTTTGTTCACTCAAAAAACAAAACACGTTTATATTTACAATAAACCACGGCTTCTTGTGCCTCATTGCTTTAACATACATTGATACACACAAGATGAATTGATGATTCAGACTTACTTGAGTTCAGTGAGGAACAGGCTGATGTGGTTGATGGAATCGATCTGTTTTAGGAACATCTCAATGTTTTCGAGAAACACCTGTGAAAGGGATTATGGGAGAGAGGGTGGGTGGCAGTGCTGTTGTTAGTCATGCAGAAGATGCAAAAGATGTAGTGCAGAACTATCTTTAGAGGTTACTGTAAGAGGAAATGGCATAAGAGTGAGGTCACTCACACTGGGGTTGTGGTCATATATAAGGTTTAGGTTGATCCTCAGCTTCCTCATGCACTCGAAAGCATCTTTAAATCTGAGACTGAAACAAACATGACAACTAAATGACAAATAAAATCATTTGAGTTTCATTTGAGTTTTTACATAATATTAATTTTAAATGAGTTTTTCATGTCAAAACATTTCTTTTTGTCTTCTAGTCCTGTATACACTGTATTATCTGTAGCATTTTAGTGTCTGTAAATGGCAAATACCCATCAAGCCATTTCCTAAGCTGAGAAAGTACGAGGGCACGATGATGGATGGTTTCCAGGTTTCCTCTTGGCATCTTAAAAATCAAGAACAAAAGCATACATTTAACCATACACCACTGCTAAAATCAACAACAAAAATGCACATAGAGTGGGGTCCAAAAGTCCCCATTTAAACCTGAAAAAAAAGAAAAAAAAAAAGAAGATATATTTAACATTTTGCACTATTTCTTGATCACTATTAAAATGGAAGAAAATTTGTGATATTGGCCATGTTAATTCCTTTTTAGACAGGCCTGATTACCTTTCTTTCATTGAAGCACACAAGATACTAATTGGAACATTGTCAATCATCCTGGATAATTTATAAATCCGACAGCTCATACATATTGAGAATCATTCACAGCATGTTGTATCAGATGAATGAGTAGAGCACTAATCTACGGTGCACCATGCAGCACATGTAAACTATATTTTTATATAATTAAATCATAGCATTTGCACTTTAATCTCAACACAACTTTATTTAAATACCATCTAAAAAATGAAGGGGTATATCATGAAGGGGTATATCATTTTCATAAAGAAAATTTCCACACACAAACTTCAGTAATCTAAAACACAAAATACAAACACTCCAAAACTGTCCTACATTTCATTTGTCAGACTCAAAGGTCAGTGTAAAGAGATGAGATTTCAGACGTGACTTAAGTCTCTGTGTCGCAAACTGTTTATCCGGAAAGTGAAGTTTACGGCAATAAATACATGTCATAATAAAAGCATATTTCAAAATATAAGCTAGAGAACTGAAATTTAAGAAATTGTAACAGAAATATAACAGAACTGTATAGTACATTTTAATATTAACTGTAAAAATAATAATAATAACTAAGCAATATATCACAAGCAAGACTGCTGTTGAATAAAGGATTGGCAAAAAAATGCAACGACATGACGAAAAGATTAAGAATTAATTGATTAGACACCATTTTGATGATGAAATAGTGTTCAATAGCACATTGTCAAATTAGCATATTTATGCTGTGGTAACGAAATTGGTATCAAGACCGGCTAATGACATTTTGGTACCATGACAACACAACGTGTCCATTTCCACCCGGAGGCTTTCGGAAAACAATGCAAGATAGATTCAAGCATTTGGCATTTGACATTATTCTAAACAATTTTGAAGCAATTTGGGTAAATACAAGAGGACTATTTTAAAGTCTGTTGTAAGAGCCACACTTCCTGCTCACTTATGACCGTGAGCCAAAATAGTCACATCCATGTGATTAGCTCCGAAGACTATACATAAATCTCAATTTTGATCTAAATCACATATTGCGCACAGAAGATTTGAGACACTTCCCGTTTCCCATTTTTCACCATTAATTTAATGCCTCACCTTGGCAACACCATTCAATATATCAAAAATCTGTTCACGATTTAGCATTTTCAATGTCTTGGCATAATGTTGTCAGTCTCATGAAACCCCTAGGGGGAGTATTTAAATAAAATATTCAGAAATATTCAAAAAAAATCCAAAAGGGATGACCTCCTGTTGGGCGGAGCTAATAACTATACTTGTGAAAATTGTTCGGCTTGATGAGAACAATATATGTACCAAGTTTGGTGACTCTAGGTGAAAATGGGGGTGCTACAGAGACCCTGTTACATGACCATTTTAAAGGGGGCACCACAGAGCCCCCCCCACATGCCTGTGTGTGAAATTTTGCCCAGTCCCAATGGCCGACAACTCTGTGTGTGCAAAATTTCATTACATTTTAAGCAAGCCAAGTGCCTCAAAAACACCCAATTATAGGAGGGAATACTAACAATTAATGCATTGCCATGGCAACACTATTTAACATATCAAATATTCCTTTACAATATTTAAGCAATTTATGTAAACACATGAGAGCCATTTAAAAAAGTCTGTTAAAAGTGCCATACTTCCTGTCGCCAATTGGTGGTGCTATGACCGAGACCCATAATAGCTTTATCAATGTGATCAGCCCCAATTACTAAACACACAGCTGAAATGTAATCAAAATCACACAATGTACACAGAAGATATAAGGCACTTCCATTTTCCAATTTTTTGTCAAAAACGTATTGCTTTGTCATGGCACCATTCAAAATATTAAAAAATCCATTCGCAATTTAGCATCTACAATGCCTTGGCATGATGTTTCACAAATTTGGTGTTAGTCACACGAATCCACTAGGAGTATTTAAAATTTCAGAACCTGTGATTTTCAGAAAATCCAAAATGGCCTACTTCCTGTTGGATGGAGCTAATGACTGCGAGTATGAAAGGTGTTTGGTATTTACCAATTTTGGTAGATTGGTACATACCAACTCTGCCCAGCCCTAATGGCCGACGACTGTATGTGCAAAATTTGTGTGCAAAGTTTTCAAGCATGTGAAGTACCCCAAAAGTACTGAAAACCTTGAAAAAAATAATAATGATAATCCTTAGAACAACAATATGGCCTCTTTCAGTGATTGGGCACTAAATATTACATGTTCTTAGAAATGTGGCTATTATAATTTCTGGATTGAGCTTTTTAATTCACAGAAATGTTACAAAGTGATTTACTAATAAATTCTAAATAAAACCTTATTTTATTCATATTGGTGTTTTCATGCTAATAACAGATATGCCAATGGTTTTAATTTGGTCAAATATTAGCTGATAAATATCAGCAGCCAATACATTGGTGTATCCCTAACATACACTATTGCACAAGCTGTGGATTAATTTATTGCTTCTTGTCCAACTCCAATGCTGATAGTATAATTTGTGATAAAAAAAATTATCAAACTAGAAAAATGCAAAATAGCAGCAATTTCATCAGTAATCTCAGACACTTGGACCCCATTTTGTACTCCCACAATCACATGCATATGTGAGCCAAGTCACTGTCTGTTTACCTGCAAGATGAGTCTGGTGTCCTGAGGAACCACTGAAACAATACGAGAGCCACGTTCCACCTTACGCACAGTCTCATCATTCTGATTGGCTTCCGAGCTCAGAGCAGACTGCACACCTGTTTAGGGATGCCAGTGACATGCCTGCTCATTTATGTTTCTTTATTCTAGTACTTTCAAAAGTTTAATTCCTTTGAATACCACATACCTTTAACAGAGAGTGTGCGGAGGTTGAGACAGTGGCACATGTGAGAGTGAGTGGTGAGCAGGAGGAACTCATCGTACACTACAAACGAAGAGATGTTGGAGGCCACCTGAAGAAGAGCAGAAAAAAACTCATGCTCGCACATTGGCACCTGAGGCTTCATTTATTCATATATTCAATTAGCATTTTTAGCTATCTGTTGAAGTAACAGCCAAGGTTGTCACAAACACAACATAAGCAACATAATAAAAACACCATGTCAAATGGGACTAATTCATCATTTCTGAAATCCTCACACGTACCAGTGAGTCACCGATATAGAGGTGTGATCTCTCTGTGAGGCCTATCAAATACTCCTGGTGAAAGACAATTTCATATTAAGTGCTTGTTTTAGTTGAAGGGCAAGGCATGATATGAAACAGGTCAATTTAAAGTGGAGAATATACTGTATATCTTTACTTCTCCACTGAGGGTACACAGTGCTGTCTGAACACAAGGTCGGGGGAAGTTGATGGTATTGCCAGTTGAATCCTTCCATTCTGTTACACTGAGCTCTGATGAGTCTGCAATTCAATTACATATTACTTCAATTATAAAGATATTATACTGCTTAGAATATTAACAGACCTCGTATACATCTCAGGGTATGAAAACCATAAAACACAGGACACGTCACACAAAGATATATATGTAGAAGTCAATTGCCATTACTGGATTGACTCACCCATGACAAGTTTCCTTATCTGTCCATCTTCAAGCTGCAGGGCCACTGTACCACTTCTGAGACTGTGACACAAGCTGATCACATGACCATCCACTGGAACCTCAGACCTGAGGAATCAACATTACACATTTACGAAAAAGAAATTGTCACTTGATATACTGAACAGTTTACTCTTTGTCAGCAAGACAAAGTTCCATATCTATGGCGATTAGATCAGTCTGTTTTTGCTTGAGCTACAGTGAATGCAAATGTGGGCAAGATAGGTGGTGTTAGTTGTTTGAAGTGGCGGTACCCAATGTCCAGCGTATCCTTGGCATCATGGCTGTCTGATGGGGTGATTTTCAGCAAGTGGTTCAAGCTTTTTCCATGATTCACTGCTAAAAACACGTTCTCACTCAGCCACAGCAGCAAACGTAGTGTCAGAGGTTCCTCCTGATCCATGGCGATCCTACACAAGTGTTTATTTGAGTCCAAATTAGGGCCATCGATTTATTGGGTTAGTTCAGTGCTATTAATATATATGTATAAAATATACAAAAACAACAAATATTAATGCAATTAATCATGTCTTCGCACCCTAATAAGGAATTTTACTACCATCGGAGCAATTCCATTTTGAATTACCACCTGTTTTCAGCAGGGGGCAGTAAGCAAAACTCCAGCTGTATAGGCAACACGCAGATGTACAAACAACACTTACGGACAGCAGACAGCACAAGATGAGGATGTGTTCTTGCATTGAATCACAGCTGGATGGAGCTCAAAGACAGATGCTTGAAAATGTGTAAATTGACAAACTTGGAAAAGCCCTTATAATATATCTATCTTGGACAGATTGACGAATTCTATTGCAAAATGGATTGATGTGGACTGAAGGCCAATGATAGTTTATGTTCAATAATATAGAAATAAACAATATATTGCCTTCTAAAGACACTTTGTATTGTCTTATTAACGCTTTACTCGTCTGCCACAATAATATAATGCATTTTAATTATCTGAATTATTATATTTATAGTACATTTTATATTTATTAATTCACAATTTAGTGAATTTTTATATATCCGATTAACTGCGATTAATTAATTAACATAATTAACATTATGGTAAGTGTCTAATTTAGTTCACTTGTTAATTCGCTTCATTGTCTGTGCAGATGTAAGTTGTAATATTACATATAAGTTGTGTATATAGCTGATTAATTTCACATATGCAGTATAGGATGTGTTTGAGTGATATAATTAACATTGATTCAATTTGCCGTTGTTCAGCTCCTGCACCTCGCACATTTTGAAATCCCCAACATACTATGGTTGGATTATTTGAATCAATTAATTCTAGATTTAAAAAAACACAACAATTTAAACAACAACATTGTTCATATTTTTCCTCATCATAATTTTGTCAAGTTAAAATCGTTTGATTATCGTCATGACATGTCTTTTTCATCTCACTTTCGTTATTGTTTGTCAACAATCATTTTCAGCAGTAATTGTATTGTCGAGATTGGCTGGAGTGTTAATTTCGACCAAAAAAGAACAGCTGAAATTCAGCTCATTTCCATACATCTACTCGTTTTCAAACTGGGGTCCAGGGACCACCATGGGGCAGCAAGGGGTGCTACGGGGTCCATGAAAAATATTAGTGAAAAAACAAACAAAATGTAAACAATGTTTCTAAATGAAATACAAAATTAAAAAGCTAAAATAATTTACATTTACAGATTTTGACATTATTGCGTTTCATTCTGCTCTCTGAAGAATTGTTGAAAATTATGTGATTAATTGCGATTACTCTATTGACAGCACTAACTTTTATCAGGAAGTTGAACTCCTTAAGACATGAATTGTAATTTTGCAGTATATGTTGGAAATCATGAGCACTCACATTAAAATGAAGACTCCAGTCATATCAGTAACCTTATAAAAGCTGTTTTATTCTACATGAAGAGGGTCTGCACATGGGGGCTGCCATGTTAGAATCACATGACCAGCTGAATACTACTCACTTAGTCTCAGTAACCATCCTGTTATTTGACACTCATTGATTAAAGAAATCATGGCTGACTATGAATACTACATTTCTACAACAGCATCTGAAACAGGAAACTATTAATTTTAAATGATTCTGCATCCAAACCACTAGGTGTCAGTGTAAGACAAAAGTTATTGAGTGCACCTTTAAGTTTTATTAAAAATATATATTTCTTATTTATTTTGAAGAGTACATTGCTCTCCTTCCTTGCAGCGTACATATCCTCAAGAATAGTTGTGTGTTGTATTTTTCTTGGGACTTTTTCCTCCCCACTGTCACCTTTATTTAGCTCACTGGGGGTTGGTTAGGCACTATTCTCTGCAAAACTGCTTTCAAAAAATATTTATTGTGAAAAGCATTACTTTAATGAATTGAGTTGAAAAGGTTTTTCTTCAGATTTATACATTTATTAACAGTGGGCAAAAAAAAAAATATATTGTTGTCAATACAAAGTAACAATTTTCCAGATTAAATTTAATAATCGTATTATTATTTTTTTGCTTCATCACAATGACAATACAACATTTTTTTAAATCTTTAATTTAGCATTTTGCTAATTATTTAAGAGAGAGAGAGAGAGAGAGCTTCCTTTATATTTCAGGAAGGGAGATCATCATATTTTGAAGTACTTGGCAACAAAAAGTTTGAAAACCTCTGTTGTAGAAACCGCCTAAATGATTTAATCTGAATTCTGATTGCTCAAGAAGACCATCTGACTGAAATTTGTCAGTCAATTGTTATCAATGACTGCCACATATAAGAATGCAATTTTAAACAGAAAGGAAGTGTTTGTACCTGAATGTTTTCTTTAGAACTAACGGTGATGAGAGTACTCTGAAGCCAGATGCCCCAGGAGTTCCTCCATTTTCAACACCACCTGCATATATGAAATACAAGTGAGAAACTTTAATATATGCCTGATTCAATGTATAAAAAGCCTTTAAACAACTAACTAAACACAGTGTGTTGACTCTTGGTTTAGACTTTGAGCATGCAAAAATAGTCCAGCAACAAAGGGTGGCTTGCATCTTCACGTGAGAACTTGCACAGTTCAGCACTTGTTTTAGCACCTTAATGATAATTTTGGCTCCTTTTTAAGCTTTAAAGGAAGTTTAAAAATTCTCCTCAACCAACCTTGACCGTATACATAAATACGCCCGTCGGCTGTGAGAGCTGCGAGCTCATTGGTTCTCTCGGCTTGAGAGAGGAAAGTAACCAGGTTGACAGGAACAGGAAGTTGAAGTTCAAATGCACACATGGGTGGAGGAATTACACACTGACGAAATGTTGTGACTAGGACTTTATCTGCAAAACAGATGTTGGACAATTAGCTGTGAACACTGAAATCATAAAAAATTACATAGTCAGATGTGCCACTTGAAGTGCCAGACTATACTAAAAGTTTATTCATGAAACAAATGATCTAAAGTTGAATGTAATTAAGAAGCACACCACATAACAACAATCACTAATCATTCTAAAGAAAACTGGTCAGTCTTCACACTTACATCCATCGATCACTGCCACATTGGCATTGTCATAGCAATCGTTGCCCTGACTGCGCTGGGTGCTCCATCCCCAGTCGTAAGTGTAGCTGGCCCATCCACGGGTCAGGAGATGAAGACGCAAGGGCTTCTCTGGATCCCAGCACACATACGCTGGGGCCTTCAATGGCTCATTGCCAAAATGTAAACTCTGCTTTAGGTACCAGTGATAGTTCCCCACCGTCCACAGCTGAACTGGGAAAGAAAGAGGTCAGAGTTCATTCAAAGGAGAAGTGTGCAATTTTTCAATGTTAAAATACTTTCTACTATTCCAGTTTCATGTGCAAAGTTGACTCTGCAATATTGTCTTACAGTATGTGTTGGGATGGCCATTCTCTTCAGAATTCAAATCCTCCATCCAGACAGCCAGTACAGTAGAGTCACTGTTCCACAGAAGTTCCTTTACCTGACAAACACATTAACACTCTCACGTATCTACAAGCAAAAATATACATGTACACCATCAATCAAAATCTTTAATATCACATAGGTACTGATGAGTGAAAATCTACCTTGACCTGCTCTTTGCCAAAGGGAAGAGTGAACTCTCCATGTAGAAGTCCATTCTTCTCCATAAACACCACACTGTGTTTGTTTGGGTGTCGTTGTGTGGAGGCGATCAGGCTGCCAGAAGGTCTACAAAAAAAACCTAATTTTTAAATTTTCTAAACAAAATGTGAGTGGTATTAAAAGTCCATTGCTATTATATTCTGGTTTCTATATATGGTTCTGGTCCCTCCTTCAATATACAGGTAGTCTATGGGATATTTTGATCCTCTGGTGAAAATCTTATGTTTGATCCCTTAGAAAAGTATTATCACACCTCTATTCAACAAGTCACATGATTTGATGTAGCACAAAAGATGCGGGACGAGTTACAAGCTGAAGTTTAATACTAGGATAAAGGGTTTGTTCAAATTAAGAATGAGCAGAAGTGGTAACACTTTAAAGAAGATTCCATTCATTAACTTTAGTAAATGTATAAGGTATCATGAACTAACAATGAACAATCTAGCCCTTTAAGCTCTAAAAGTTGTTTTTAAAGATTTCCTGTTTCCGTAGCATGACCAAAATTAAAGGCTTATAACTTGACAAAAAAAAAAAAAGAGGGTCAATTGTTTGGTATAATTATAAAGGTTTAGGTAGCTCTGAAAAACTGCTTTTTCAACTCAACTCACCTGTATCTGAGTAAAATTGTGTTGATTCAACAAAGCAATCAAAAGTTATTTATCCTACAGTCCAAAAGCCTCTCCAAACAAATAAAACATAATTACACATGCAAAAACAACAATTACTAAAGGTATGCTCTATCTCTGAAGCATGCCAGCATGAGTAACGAGATCTCATTCAGTTCCATTCTGTGCAATTTGAGTCATCATTGAGTCTGTGTCATGTACTTGGTGCAATCTCCTGGTGGTCATATGTAACTAGAGTAAACGGTCCTCTCTGCCCATCTGATGACTTCCAAATTGCAACAATCTGAATCCTAATACAACTGGTTTAGCGTTCCGTGACACTGGACAATGTACTTCATCATTTCTGATGATGTCATCTGATAGTACATATAGTACATTATAGCCAGATAGTACATTATGTGCTGTGTGCACATACTGTAGTACTTAGCGTGGATTATCTAATGAGCAATGCATCCGATTATGTTGTGTGTGTGTGTGTGTGTGTGTGCTTATTTTAATGGATATCCCCTAATCTAAGTAATAGTATGTGATATTTCATGTTCCGTTTATTTTACGCGAAGTTATAAGCGAAAACGTGGCACATAAGCAAGGCTTGTTTACGTGGGTTTTGGGTGCTTAAACTTTAACTTAAAACTGCATTATTGTATGTTGAAATTAACATCAACCAAGATGAATAAATGCGGTTAAAGTATTGTTCGTTGTTATTTCATGTAAATTTCGTGTTCGCTGTTCTGCATAATGCAGCGGCTCATTTTAGCATATCGTAGCCCATTCGGCCCATTTTGCGGCCGACCCACCGGCCCGCTCGGTTCTCCCGATGGCCCCTGATCGGCCACAAATTGTGTCGGCCCACCGGGAAAATGCCCGGGATGCCAGATTACCAGTCCAGCCCTGACTGCAGAAATAATAGTTTATAAACTAAATATAATACCACAATCACAACCAGAACCAGAGGACATTTTGGCCTTTTTATGATACACATTAATATAAATAGTTTATTACAAATAATTTAAAAACACATATGTAAACTACTGTATATTGATTTCAAGACATTCCAAAGATCTTACTTCCAGCAGAGAGGCTGCTCCAGTCCATTAACAATCTCACTTGTGGCCTGCAGAACACATTCTCGGTTCCAGATTCGAACTTTTCGAGCACCTGAAAAACAAAATGCTGCTTTAATACAAAAATATCACAAACCTTCTCATGTAATGACAATAGGGTGCACAATTTTCAATTACATCTGTTAAAGAAGGGCAGCTTACTTCACTGTTCCTTCTAGGAAACAGTACATGTGTCATTTTTTATAAATTATAACATTTCTTCTTCACTCAAGTAAAAACAACAAAATAATGCACTTCTTTTGGGGTTTTATAGGTATAATTTACATCTTAATTTCTCAATTTAATCAATCATTTACATAAGCAAATAAGCAAATTTATGTAAATACAGTGCATTCAGAAAGTATTCAGACCCTTTACATTTCTTTCACATTTTGCTGTTACAGCCTTATGCTAAAGTATTTTTTTTTCCACATCAGTCTACTCTCCATACCCCATAATGACAAAGCAAAAAACAGATTTTTGATAACTTTGCAAATTCATTAAAAAGAAAAAACTGAAATATCACATTGACATAAGTATTCAGACCCTTAACTCAGTACTTAGTTGAAGCACCTTTGGAAGCAATTACAGCCTCAAGTCTTTTTGGGTATGATGTGACAAGCTTTGCACACCTGGATTTTCTGCCATTCTTCTCTGCAGATCCTCTCAAGCTGTTTGGTTGGATGGGGACCATCAGTGGACAGCCATTTTCAGGTCACTCCAGAGATGTTGGATTGGGTTCAAGTCCGGGCTCTGGCTTGGCCACTCAAGGGCATTCAAGGAGTTGTTTTAGGCCACTATTGTGTTGTCTTGGCTGTGTGCTTGGGGTCATTGTCCTGTTGGAAGGTGTACCTTCAACCCAGTCTTAGGTCACACTCTTTGCTGCATTCAGCTTTCCTTCAGTCCTGACCAGTCTCCCAGTACCTGCCTCTGAAAAACACCCACATAGAATGATGCTACCACTACCACCACCACCATGCTTCACCGTTGGGATGATATTGTGCAGGTGATGAGCGGTGCCTGGTTTCCTCTAGACATGATGCTTGGAATTGAGGCCAAACAGTTCAATCTTTGTTTCATCAGACCAGAGAATCTTGCTTCTCACTCTCTGAGAGTCCTTTAGGTACTTTTTTATGAGTCTTGCACAGATGAGAGGCTTCCGTCATACCACTCAGCCATAAAGCCCAGATTGGTGGAGTGTTGCAGTGATGGCTGTCCTTCTTCAAGTTTCTCCCATCTCCACACATGATCTCTGGAGCTCAACCAGAGTGATCATCGAGTACTTGGTCACCTCTCTTACCAAGGCTCTTCTCCCCTGATTGCTCAGTTTGGCCAGGTGGCCAGCTCTAGGAAGAGTCCAAACTTCCATTTTAGAATTACGGAGGCCACTACACTCTTGGAAACTTCAATGCAGCTGACATTTTTTTGTAACCTTCCCCAGATCTGTGCCTCGACACAAACCTGTCTCTGAGCTCTGCAGGCAGTTCCTTTGACCTCATGGCTTGGTTTTTGCTTTGATATGCATTTTCAGCTGAGACTTTATACAGGCAGGTGCTTGTCTTTCCAAATCATGTCAAATCGATTGAATTTGACACATGTGGACTCCTATCAAAGTGTAGAAACATCTCAAAGATGATCCAGAGGAATGGGATGCACATGAGCTAAATTTCAAGTGTCATAGCAAAGGGTCTGAATACTTATGTCAATGTGATAATCAGTTTTTTGCTTTGTCATTACAGGGATGAGTGTAGATTGATGTGGGAAAAAATAAATAATTAAAATCATTTTAGCATAAGGCTGCAACAACAAAATGTGAAGGGGTCTGAATACTTTCTGCATGCAATGTACAGTAAATAAAACATCATTTCTATAATTTGTAACAGAGAAAAAATTTGAATATTTCAAGAATTGGGGGCAGATTGCTGCAATCTGATGAAAAAAGAAAACTGAAAATCATGTTCCGACAATAATGGCCAGTAGATGGCTGCAGTCTTCTAGGCAGCCACCTACTGTGTAGTAATTATACATTTTATCACAAGTTATGGATTTGGATATATATTTAGACATTATAAAACTATTATTTGTCAAAGTTTAGCAATTGTTTTTTGTAAGTGTCAGTTTTTGCAATAGTCACATTATGCTTACAGTCAAACAAGCCAAAATCATCTTGTTACCAATCATTTATTTCAAACATCAAAATGTAATTAGTATAATAATGTCAAGAAAATGAACAGTAATATTCAGAAATGAACAGCGAAAATTCAATTAGTGTATGAAACAGAAGATTCAGACCTTGAACTTTGCTCTCGGTGGGTGTGTGTGTGTGTGTGTGTGTGTGTGTGTGTGTGTGGTGTTCTGCGTTCTGTCTTCTGGCTGTGTTAGTCTCGCCCATTAATTTGAGTGTGCTGTACTCTGGCTGATTTATAGATTTTATTTGACAAAATGAAAAAATACAATTACGAAATATGGCAAATGTTGTGTGTGTGTGGTGGTAGTGGGGCGTCACATTTTTTTTCACAACCGATTAGACTTATCGAATCAAGCGTTCAGATGGCTAGTGTAGGAAAAGTCACCAAGTCTTGTACTGATCAGATAAAGAAAATAATTTTTATTACATCAGAAAAAGTGATTTCTGTCCAAAATTAACAAACATTATAGGAAGGTTAAGGAGTGCTTAATACATACACCTTAATAAGTCATTAAGTCATTTTTAACTTGGAATCATGAAATAAAATAGGGATATATGATTTCCTTTAAGGATTTAAACCTTGGAAATATTGCACAGGGACAGAATGACATCAAAAATAATACTTCACAAACATTACTTAATATCAGTCTCTCTTTTTGGTCAATATTACATTTCCTGCTGTTTTGGGAACTTAGCAAACCAGGGTTTGAAAGTAACAACTGTCAACCCGCCAAATGCATGTGCAGAGTGCAGGACATTTTGCTCATCTATCCACCACTATGGTGGCCAAGTAAGACTGAGACTGTAAGACGTCTCAGAGTGACATTTGACAAAAAATGCTGTTAGACACAAAGATGCGTATTTGAAGAAACACACAATTATATTTTGAATAATGTTTCCACATACAAGGTTCCACTTGTATCAGCTAGGCACCTTGAGCATGTTTGATTAATCCATCTATCGCGACAAACAGCTGTGATCGACAGTAGTAATCCGAGGGACCGTGAAGTGAGACACAATTCAAAGAATTCAAAGAAACCCACGCACTTACTGAGGACACACATTTTTCAACGTCAGCTCAACTCGCTCATAACAAACACACACACACAAGATGGTCTTTTGTCGCCACCTGCTGGCTCAAATCTTTAATGTCACAGGGATGAATGAAAATTCACACATCTATGCTGCTTTTATAGGTTTGTTACGCCACAAACACAAGCGGAGTGATACAAATAGTAAAGCTTCCCAGTGCTGATGATGTGACCTTTCAGCACTCTTGGAAACCCTCTAGTCCAATCAGATTTGAGGACTGGAACTTACTGTTGTATAATATTTTAGATTATATTATATCCCTTATTTTGCATGAAGGAAAACCTTTGAGATACTGTGTGTATTTGAAAGTCAATTAAGTTTCTTAATTCGGAAGTGGACATCTCCTACTCTGTTTCTCTGCGTTTCATTAACACTGCATCTATGAATCCTCAACAACCCAGAACATTTACCATTACGCCAACGTAAAATGGAAGTGTCAAATCCTAGCTTATATATTCCTAGGAGTTTTGCACAAACTTCAGCAGATAGCACACACATCGGAGCGCTTCAGAAGCTGTTAAACTTCATGTGCTTTTCAGGAGCGGCTCTGAGTGCGGTCCACAGTGCTGGTCAGCGAGATGGTCAATGTTCATTTGGAGTGCTCACATCATGCAATAAAATCACACAGAAGTGACATTTATGCCATTTCCATATTTGCTTAAAACTCCCTAATTCGGACAGTATAATGTGATTGTAATGTGAAATGCACAAGCATCACGGTTAGATCAAATAATCGCAACAGGCCTAAATTACAACAATAGTACAGAGGGATATACTCACCAGTCTGGGGACAGACAGCGCTGA
Organism: Xyrauchen texanus; assembly: GCF_025860055.1. Lineage (NCBI taxonomy): Eukaryota > Metazoa > Chordata > Actinopteri > Cypriniformes > Catostomidae > Xyrauchen > Xyrauchen texanus. Next base: position 8,926,713 of record NC_068294.1, on the reverse strand, counting down.
CGGCAAAGAACTGCCCATCACCACGCCACGTGATCCTGGGCTTTCTGTCGTCCCACTGCAGAGCAGGTTGAACTTCCTGTAGCAGTGGAAGAGAACTATGTGAGGCCCTTCTTGAATTGAAAACTTTTTCAAATACTTGTAGTTGTTGGTGTTGTTCGGTTAGTTTAATCAATAAGGAGTCAAAGAAGTCTTACAGCAGCTTTCCGCTGAGCAGCCTGCTTGCCCTCAGATCCGTGAAACTGAGTCTCTTTCTTCCCCCAACCAACTGTGATGAACTTATCTGATGCACAGAAACAAAATCAATGTGTCAGCGGTGACAGTTTGAAAGCATGATATTGAGGGTATTAATAAAAACTGTTTTGTGACATACCTTCTCCAAAGTCATCCTGATGGATTGCAACCTCAGTTATGGGTTCAAAGTCTTTGGTCATCATGATAATGGTCTGCTGACCTGACATACCATAAGAGACACAAGCAGACACAAAAGTGAAATGTCATTATCACACACTTGGTTTCTGAACAGATCTGTCTGAGGTAATGAATGCGGTGTGTTGCAGACCTGTTGTCAGAGTGACCAACTCTTGGTCCGGGCTCCAAGTCATGCCGGTTAGGCCGCTCTCCACACTGCCAACACACTCTAACTGTGAGTGAGATATTTATATTGATAATCAGAACACAAAGCAAGGCCAGATGTGTTCCAAAAGATAATTTGAAGTGCAAAAGCATGTAGTTCAAATGAATAATCACCTGATCGATGTTGAGGTTGTAAAGAATGACATCACCGTTAGCAGTGGCCACACACACAGACTCCTGATCCGACAGGTATTGGATCGCCACGACAACCCCACTACCATCCTCTGGGAGATAATCATCTGCTGTCAGTGACACCTCCTTGTAAACCTAAAAAAGCACATTATTCAGCTATATCAAAATGTATTGAGGTTCGAACCTACAAACTTTAGGTCACCTTTCTAGATCTTTTAACCACTACAACACGCCACCTCACCAGCATGTGTAACTTTGAATGAAATAAATATCCTCAATGTCATTATTTGAAACTGAGACAATGGGAATTCATTTTAATCTTGAAATACCTCTCCGGTCCGAGGGTCATACTCTGTGATGGAAAGTTCGGAGGCCACCAGCACGGTTCCAGCTTCACTCCTGATGGAGAAACACTGTGGGGATCCCAGGATGGAAAGATCCACACACCTCAAGCGCTGCAGCAGACTGAGGTTTCTCATTTTGGGTTGATACGTTCAACAAGACGATATCTGGAAAAGTGTAACACCTTTGGTTAACATAACAAATGATTTGATTAAAAGAAATGCAACACAATGCCTTTAAACAAAATGTACAGTAACATGGTACAGTAATGGTATCAAATGTCATTGGTTACCAGATATATTAATTTACCATGGTATTTACAACCCCAATTCCGAAAAAGTTGGGACAGTATGTAAAATGCTAATAAAAACAAAAATGAGTGATTTGTCAATTATATTCACCCTTTGCTATATTGAAAGCACTACAACTACACATTATATGATGTTTTAACCTGTGAATTTCATTGTTTTTTTATGTACAGTCATTTCAAATCAGATGATTGCAACACACTCCAAAAAAGTTGGGACAGTCGAGTGTTTTCCACAGTGAAACATCACCATTTCTTCTAACAACACTTATTAAACATTTGGGCACTGAAGACGCAAGTTTGTTAAGTTGTAGAGAGTGGAATTTTCCCTCATTCATCCATTATGTAGGTCTTTAGTTGCATAATTGTACATTGCCGTATTGTGCTCTTCATAATGCACAACATTCTCAATTGGAGATGGTCAGGACTGCATGCTGGCCAAACTTCCACCCACACTGTCTGCTTATTCGGCCAAAATTGTGGTTTGAAGCTGACCTGGAGTAAATGGGATGTCCCTGGAAAAGAAGGTGCTGGATGGCAGTATATGCTGCTCCAAAATGTTTACATAACTGTCTGTATGAATGGTGCCCTCACAGATGTGACAAAGTAAGCTGTGGTACCATGATACATTTCCCAAAAAAAACATAATATCTAGGCCACAGTGAGGGTCTTACAATGGAAGTGAATGGGGGCCAAGTTCTAGAGGGTTTTAAGGCAGGAATGTGAAGCTTGTAATTTTACAAAAGCACACATTAATTATTCTGTTAAAATTCATGTGTTATTTAAGCTGTGAAGTTATTTAAACATTTTTTAATTTTAATACATATATAATAATTTAATAATTCTTACAGTCATTTTAAGGTTTGGTGAATACGTTAGATCATCATGGCAACAAAGTTGTAAAATTGGATATCAATTTACACAGAAAAGGTAAAAATGTAAGTGACTATCACACTAAAATCATGTTTACATGCATATTGTTTGTCATGTGCACTATACTTTTGAAACGGTGAGTATTTTAATGTTTACAGATTGGCCCCGTTCATTGTACAGGTGAAACTCGAAAAATTAGAATATCGTGCAAAAGTTCATTAATTTCAGTAATTCAACTTAAAAGGTGAAACTAATATATTATATAGACTCATTACAAGCAAAGTAAGATATTTCAAGCCTTTATCTGATATAATTTTGATGATTATGGCTTACAGCTTATGAAAACCCCAAATTCAGAATCTCAGAAAATTAGAATATTACATGAAATCAATAAAAAAAAGGATTTTAAATACAGAAATGTCGGCCCTCTGAAAAGTATAATCATGCATATGTACTCAGTACTTGGTTTGGGCCCCTTTTGCATTAATTACTGCCTCAATGCGGCGTGGCATGGATGCTATCAGCCTGTGGCACTGCTGAGGTGTTATGGAAGACCAAGATGCTTCAATAGCGGCCTTCAGCTCTTCTGCATTGTTTGGTCTCATGTCTCTCATCTTTCTCTTGGCAATGCCCCATAGATTCTCTATGGGGTTCAGGTCAGGCGAGTTTGCTGGCCAATCAAGCACAGTAATACCATGGTCATTGAACCAGGTTTTGGTACTTTTGGCAGTGTGGGCAGGTGCCAAGTCCTGCTGGAAAATGAAGTCAGCATCTCCATAAAGCTTGTCTGCTGAAGGAAGCATGAAGTGCTCTAAAATGTCCCAGTAGACGGCTGCGTTGACTCTGGACTTAATAAAGCACAGTGGACCAACACCAGCCGATGACATGGCTCCCCAAACCAACACAGACTGTGGAAACTTCACACTGGACTTCAAGCATCTTGGATTGTGTGCCTCTCCATTCTTCCTCCAGACTCTGGGACCTTGGTTTCCAAATGAGATGCAAAATTTGCTCTCATCAGAAAAGAGGACTTTGGACCACTGAGCAACAGACCAGTTCTTTTTTCTTTAGCCCAGGTAAGATGTTTGACATTTGAAGCCCATGTCCAGGACCCGTCTGTGTGTGGTGGCTCTTGATGCAGTAACTACAGCCTCAGTCCACTCCTTGTGAAGCTCCCCACACATTTGAATGGCCTTTTCCTGACAATCCTCTCCAGGCTACGGTCATCCCTGCTGCTTGTGCACCTTTTTCGTCCACACTTTTCCCTTCCACTTAACTTTCTATTAATGTGCTTTGATACAGCACTTTGAGAACATCCAACTTCTTTTGCAATTACCTTTTGAGGCTTTCCCTCCTTGTGGAGGGTGTCAATGATGGTTTTCTGCACAACTGTCAGGTCAGCAGTCTTCCCCATGATTGTGAATTCAACTGAACCAGACTGAGAGACCATTTAAAGGCTCAGGAACCCTTTGCAGGTGTTTAACTGATTAGAGTGTGACACTTTGAGCCTACAATACTGAACCTTTTCACAATATTCTAATTTTCTGAGATTCTGAATTTGGGGTTCTCTTTCATCATCTCGTGTTCGAGATCCACCTATGGGAAGGGCATCCGTACCTGACCTCTGCAGAAGCATCCAATTGCACCAAGTCTGGCTAGACAGACAGAAGCGCGTGTCCTATGCTCGGTAAGGTCCCGCCCCTTACCTAAGGGCATATAACAATCTGCACGCTGCTGCTCCTCAGTTGACATTCAGCTTCTCGCGACCTCTGTTTTGTACTCAGCTCGGTTGAAATTAGAGTTTTTCACTCACCCGTCTACAGGAGGATACATCGCACAGATCAGCCTCCGCCTGACATGATTAACCTTTTTCAGCCAACTTAGCTGTTTATTGTTTATTGCAAGCCGCCTAAGCTCGCTCTAAACTACCACCAGGCTGCCCGCCTTTTCTCTCTCCTGCTCCACGCAAGGATTTTTCGGAGTTTTCGAACATTTATGGCATTTTCTAAGCCTACGGCCTCCTCTGGGGGCAGCCTATCAGCGTGCCTGCCCGGCCGCGTCGCGATGCCCTCATCGCAGCCAAGGATTCCCATCCTTTATGTGTTGTGTGCATGGGTCTCAAACATGCAGAGGAGGCTCTAGAGTTTCCGGAAAACTGTAGCCACTGCCTGGCGTTGCCTAAAAAACTCCGCCGCCCGAGGCTCAAGGTCGCCGCTACCCAGTGCACCGACCTCGAACTCTCCGACTCCGATGGGGGTAACGGTGATGACGACGCGCTCCTGGTTTCCTCCGGGCGCGGCCTCGCTCAGCTGGGCTGATCAACACAACCCGAATTTCCTGAGGAGATTCTCTCAGTGGACCCCTCGTTAGCCAATGAGCCGGCTGGTTCTGGTGAGTACGACGATCGCGGGCCTTCTTGAAGGTTCGGAGGACGAGGATGCCATCCCGTCTTCTGTGACTCAGGCTAACGCCCCTGCAGCCCTCACCCAGTCTGTCCTCATCGAGGTTTGTGAGCGGCGGCCGCTCGCCTCAATATCGAATGGCCAGCTTTACAAAGTGCCACTGACCAAGAGAGGGGCGTGTATGACGGGAAACTCCTGGGACCCCCTCCAGGCTCGAGAAAACAACTTCTCCCCGTCCTTCCTGCATGCATAAAGCATATGAGGTACTTTTGGGGGACCCGCTGGACCTAAAACACGGTCTCGCGGGCCTTGAAGTAAAGGACATGACGGCCCTTGGGATGGGTGACCCCCAGCCATCGAGCCCTCTGTCGCCAGACACCTTAATCCATCTCAAGGTGGTCTACTTGCCCCCCAAACCTGTTCTCCCGAACAAAATGGACCGGTTTTCTGCCTCTATACACCAGGCCTCTTACAAAGCCTCGGCCTTGGCCGTCAGAGCCCTCAATGTCTCCTCTCTTCTGTCTGCATACCAGGCTGAACTCCTGGTCGATATGGGGCAACAATTGGAAAAAGGACCCCCACACCCTCTCTGTGGAAGGAGATTGTTACGGTGAATGACCTTGTTCTCCGTAATGCCCGTCAGGCCGTCCAAGCCTGCGGGCGCTCTATAGCGTTCTCAGTGGCTGGAGAACGTGCTCTTTGGCTTAACTTGTCGGGCCTCCCTGACAGTGAGAACGGCGCATTGCGGGTGCCCCTGTAGAGCCTGGCCAGGCTCTATTTGGCCCTGCCGTCGCTTTAATGCAACAGCGTTGCGACGACAAGAGGAAGGAGGACGGCGCTAAAATTATGCCTCCCGAGGAGGCGGCACCGCGCCAGGCACCACCAGCGCGACCACCCAACCCTCCTGCTTCGGGCGTCCTTTCCATTACCCGGTAAGGCAAAGCCTCGGAATAAGCCACCTCATCAGCAGGGTAACCCGCCTTCTGCTAAGCCTTGGGGTAGAATGTCTTTCGCGCGGCTGCGGCAAGAAACCCCCACTCTACCCCTCCGATTCTAAGCGAGGCGGCCGGCCTGATCCATGGCCTCAGGGGCTTTGAGTCCACGTTCTCGGGCCACCAGCCCCGGACTCTTGTTCGACCCTCCAAGTTCTCAAGAAAAGGAGGGTTTCACTCGGTGGGGTCAGCCCCCTACCAGTGGGTGCCCACCCTGTGTGTTCGGTTCAGAACCATGTGTGTTCCCCTGTTCAGCCCATATCAGGGAACTTCCATGTGCTGGAAGTGTTTACAGTGAGAAACAGTATGAGAGCAGTGTCACCACACAGCCCCTATTACATCTCTCCCACACACTCAATAAAGGCTTCGGCCCAAGTGTTTCAAAAAAGAAAAAGAACACAAAAAATCACAAAAATCCAGCACAGAGAGAGAACATCTCTCCACAACCCCTTATGTCACCCCTATGTTGTCCACTAGATGGCGCCATTGTATTTCAAATGAGCAACTTCGGGCATAAACGCAGCAATAAGCGCTTCCCGGCTCAGGTGGGCTCACTTGCGAGCCACACAACAGCTTGGCAGGCTGTGTCGGCTCCCGAGTGGGTGATTCGAACCATAACGAAAGGGTACAGGCTCCAGTTTGCCAGGAGACCTCCACCTTTCGGGCGTTATCTTTTCTCACACAGAAAAGAGCTGCACACATTCTGAAAGAAGAAATTTCCTCCCTCCTCGTGAAGGGGCGATTCAAGTAGTACCCGAGATCAATGCAATCAGGGGTTTTACTCCCGTTATTTCCTAGTTCCAAAGAAGGACGGCTCTCTCCGTCCTATTATGGATCTCAGAGTGTTAAACAAACATTTGAGGAAATACAATTTCAGAATGTTAACACACGGCACACTCGCAGCTCAATTCATCAGAACGACTGGTTCACATCAGTCGATCTGAAAGATGCCTTTTCCACATCAATATGTACGCCCGCACAGGAAATTTCTTACGCTTTGCCTATCAGGGCATATGCTCACGAATTCACAGTCCTCCCTTTCGGCCTCTCGCTGAGTCCGAGGGTGTTCTGTCTATGTGCTGAAGCGGGCTTAGCGCCGCTGAGAATAACGGGTCTCAGGATCCTAACATACATAGGCGATTGGTTAATCATAGCCAATTCCAGGGAAGAGGTGGTGCAAGACACTCGCCGTGTGCTCACGCACATCACATCACTCGGGTTCAGAGTGAATGTGAGCAAGAGCAATTTCACACCTGCCCAGAGTGTTATATTCCTGGGTCTGGAGCTGAATTCAATCTCAATCTGTGCGCCTTTCACAAGAACGCGTTAAGCTCTCTAATGAATTGTCTATCACAATTCAAGGAGGGGACGAATGTGCCATATCGCAAGTGTCTCAGATTACAGGGTCTTATGGCATCAGCTATTCAAGTTTTGCCTTTGGGCCTTCTGCGTATGAGGGCATTCATGAAGTGGGTTTTATCCCTCCACTTCAGCCCATTACTGCGACCTCTGCCGCTCTGTCACAGTGGCGCTGCGTGCACAGCAGCCTTGCGCCACTGGAGGAGTGCAGACATGTACGCACATGGGACCCCTCTCGGGGCTGTTATGTTGTGAAAAGTGGTAGCGACAGGCGGCGTCCTTAACAGGCTGGGGAGCCACTCAGGAGGGCAGGGCGGTGAGCGGTTCGTGGCCGAGCGAACTTCGTTCAGCCCACATAAATTATCTGGAGCTCATGACCGTATGGAAAGCTCTGAATCATTTTCTTCCCGTCTGCAGGGGCATCATGTGCTCGTTAGCTGCGACAATACCACTGCAGTGGCACACATCAATCGCCAGGGCGGCATGCGCTCGCCCAAGCTTCATGCCCTAGCTCACAGGCTTTTGGTGTGGAGCAGGCGGCACTTCCTGTCGTTACGCGCAACCCATGTTCCAGGTGTCCTGAACAGGGGCGCGGACCTTCTGTCGAGGGGAACCCGCTCTCACGGAGACTGGCGACTCCACCCCCAGATAGTGGGCATGTTGTGGGAGAAATTCGGGAAGGCTGACGTAGATCTCTTAGCCTCGCGAAAACTCCCACTGTCCTATGTTCTTCTCGCTAAGGGCGAGGGCAGCCCCTCGGCGTGGGCGACTTGCCCACCCGTGGCCCAAAGTGCTGCTCTCGGCGTTTCCCCCTGTGCCTGTTAATTCCTACCCTGGCCAGGGTGAGAGAGCAGGGCCTGTCCCTAATTTTGATAGCACCCAGGTGGCCCAAGGCACCATGGTTGGCAGAGATAATTCCTCTTCTGCATGCCCAACCGTGGCCCCTCCCTCTTCGCACAGACCTGCTGTCTCAGGCTGAACGGGGAAATATATCACCCACACCCGGACAGGGTGGCTCTGTGGGCTTGGCCCGTGAGAGGACAAACTTAAGCTCGATGGGGCTCCCCCACGGGTGGTTGCAACTATACAGAACGCTAGGGCTTCCTCCACAAGGTCCCTATATGACTGTAAGTGGCAAGTGTTTGAAGGGTGGTGTGATGAGCGTGGTTCAACATCATATCAGTGTTCAGTCTCTGATATTTTATGTTTTTTACAAGACCTTATGGATAAAGGCAGGACTTTTTCCACTATTAAGGTCTACCTGGCAGCTATTTCCGCTTGTCATGTTGGGTTTGATGGCTTAACGGCAGGGCAGCACCCCCTCATTCAGTAGATTTATGAAGGGTGCCCGCCGTTCTCTCCCAGTTACTAGAAGAACTGTCCCTGAATGGGACCTCTCCATGGTGCTGGAGGCTTTATGTCAGCCACCTTTTGAGCCCCTGGGAGGCGTTTCCCTGAAAATTCTGTCTTTTAAGACAGCGTTGCTCCTGGCCTTAGCATCAGCTAAACGTGTCAGTGACCTACATGCACTCTCTGTTCATTCCTCGTGCACTAAATTCTCTCTTAGTGGAGATAAGGTTTTTCTTAAGCCTAACCCGGCCTTTATGCCGAAATGCTTCCCAGCATTCTCGTGTGAGGTAATGGAGCTTTCCGCTTTTCACCCTCCTCCTTTTTCATCTGAAGAGGATCAGAGGCTGAATGGTCTGTGTCCGGTCCGTGTCCTGCGGGCTTACTTGGATAGGACCAGTGCTTTTCGGAAGAGCAATCAGCTCTTTATCTCTTGGGCTCCTCCTCACTCGGGAATCCCATTTCTAAGCAACGCCTCTCACATTGGCTTGTGGAAGCTATAATTTTGGCTTATGAATCTTCAGGAGTGCTGCCTCCAGAAGGCATCAGAGCCCACTCAACGAGGGGCATGGCCGCCTCTTGGGCTCTGTTCAGGGAGTTTCATTGCAGGACATCTGTTCTGCTGCCAGCTGGGCTTCTCCCCATACTTTTGTATGCGTTACTACCGACTGGATGTAACCAGGACCCCGGTAGCTCATTCTGTCCTGGGGTGGGTTCTTCATAGCCCCTCCCTGTTGGTTCCTTTTTTCTTTATATATGTAATATATTTTATATATATATATATATATATACATATATGAAGTAGGGAAAAAGGGGTAATGGGCCGGTTGGCTGTACACATTCATGTCACCGAGCATGCATTAACATTCCTGCTGGGTGTTGTCTTTACTGGGTGCTGCTGGGCTGATATTTATGTTTGTGCCACTAACATGTTTCTTCAGCTCTGCCAGTACACAGTTCTCACTTGTGTGCTTCAGGGTTGCCATGTGTGTAATTACGGGACGTGTCAAGCACCGCCTCCTTGGGGCTGACCGTTCCCTTTTCTGGCTTGCAGGACCTCACTGTGAGTGTATTGGGCAATCGGGGAGCTGTCCATGTCTCCCATAGGTGGATCTCGAACACGAGATGATGAAAGAGAACAATAGGTTACTCACGTAACCCGGTTCTCTGAAACATCGAGTGGAGAGATCCACTAGCTTGCCCCGCTTGCTGCACGAGAGCGAATATTCTTACTGAGGAGCAGCAGCGTGCAGATTGTTATATGCCCTTAGGTAAGGGGCGGGACCTTACCGAGCATAGGACACGCGCTTCTGTCTGTCTAGCCAGACTTGGTGCAATTGGATGCTTCTGCAGAGGTCAGGTACGGATGCCCTTCCCATAGGTGGATCTCTCCACTCGATGTTTCAGAGAACCGGGGTTACGTGAGTAACCTATTGTTTTCATAAGCTGTAAGCCACAATCATCAAAATTATATCAAATAAAGGCTTGAAATATCTTACTTTGCTTGTAATGAGTCTACATAATATATTAGTTTCACCTTTTAAGTTGAATTACTGAAATTAATGAACTTTTGCACGATATTCTAATTTTTCAAGTTTCACCTGTAAGTGCCTCACTTCAATTAATAAATCCTTTACAATTAAATAATATATACAAATTTTCACGTTGCTGTAATGTGAAAATCGTTACAATTTATTTTCTTACTGCGTTTTATGATAATTTGAGATTCAGAAAAATTCTTAAAAAGCTTAATTTTCTTTCTGCATACTATAATTTGTTATTCATTTGATTCTGGAGTAAAATAGGACAGGGGGGACATTTTCTTGACCGGTATGTGAAAATCCCCTATTCAGGAAAATAACTTTCCAAACATGTCAGTAGTTAAAAAAATGATGATACAGAAAAAAAAAAAACTTACGTTTAGACTAGCACAAAATCAAGTCAGTGAATGTAGGTAAAAATACAACTGTTATCTGAGATATATATATATATAATCGGAGAGAGATCAGTGAAACATACCTTGTTGTTTTCTTTTATCTCTGTTTAAATGAGCAAAATGCTCATTTACTACATTCACAACACACGCACGTTGTTGACAGTGCAGCAGGCTGAACTCTGACTTCCTGCACTGCACTGTGCTCATACTAACAGGTGCGGCCTCTACCGTCCTGGAGGAGAGTTACATGTTTTATTAATCGCGACATATGTAAATGAATGATCACACAAAAGTGTACAATTGGAGTACAAAATTTTCCAGTGTGTATATAATATATATAATTATAATATAATTCTATATATATATTAAATGTGATTATAACAGTGATCAAATCAGCCTTGACAATGTAAAAAACAGTCAACAAGTTTCAGAAAATTCGTAAGATAAGTTTTGCTGTGAAAACACGAGAAGTAATTGTTAGTTTGTTCTTGATGTTGTGGGAGGGGAAGGCTGTTTGTGGCACACCTCCTTAAAGACGTACCGGGTCCTCAGCCCTACCTAACGTTCCATATTTATTTTTTGTCTTATTTTCTCAATGCTTGGAAGCACTGAGACATGAGTCATTGATTTAGTCTCAGATATTGTTTAGATCTGCAGGAGTTGTGCTGGAGAGGCGCGCCCTGAACAACACATGGAGTGAAGAACCTTTGAGCGCTGTGTTAAAACTGAAGGTATGCGATCATAATCAACACATTTGATCATCTAACACACCTGACAGTGCGAATACTCGCGTCTAAACACTTGACAGCGTTAACAAGAATGACTTACAATACAGAGAAGGGTTTACTTATTACACGACAGGGTTCAGTTTTAGAATTAGTTTCATTAATGACATTAACAAACATTATTATAAAAACTGAACAGATTATTAATGCTATGTAGCTTCAATTCACATTAAATATGTGATTTTTGATTGTGTAAGTTTCTTTGATGGGAACAGATATGAGGTTAGAAATAGTTGTGAATATTGTGTAATATGTTCAAAGACTTGCATAAGGATGTCCACACTTTTTCTTCTCCTGTTTAGAAATTATGCCTGATCAGTTTCTTTACAGCTAGTTTTTTAAAAAATTTTAATAATCGGTAATTTATAAAACAGTTTGTATTATGTCTTTTGATGTAGACTGCTCAAAACAAATGTGTTTCTACTTTTTATTAATGTGACCTAGAAATGCTAAAAAAGTGACTAACCACTGTATCCCTTCTGTAAACGAAACACTTAGATAAACCGCATGTAAGGTGCCACAATAGAATCACTCAGTAAAGCACAGAGATGAAAGTGAGACACAGTGAAACAATAGTGATGAAATAATTCAAGATTTTTAAGAGTGCATTAACATGTGATTCAAGTTAAAGGTATAGTACACCCAAAAATGACAGTTATCTCATTATTTACACACACATCCCAGATGTGTATGACTTTCTTTCTTCTGCAGAACACAAACTAAGATTTTTAGAAAAATATTTCAGCTCTGTAGGTTCATACAACGCTAGTGAATGGTGACCAAAACATTGAAGCTCCAATAAGCACATAAAGGCAGCATAAATAGTTATCCATAAGACAGTGGTTTAAGGTATGTCTTCTGAAAGGATATGAAAGGTGTGGGTGAAAAGCAGATCAATATTTTAGTCAGTTTTTACTATAAATTCTCCCTGCCATATAGGTGGCGATATGCGCAACAAATGTGAATTGCCAAAAACAAAAGAAGAAAAATGTGAAGGTCATTAATAGTCAGAAATTACTTAAATATGAATCTGTTTCACACCCACACATATCATATCCCTTCTGAAGACATGGATTAAAACACTGGAGACATATGGCTTACTTTTATGCTGCATTTATGTGCGATTTGACTTTCAAAGTTCTGGCCACCATTCACTTACATTTTATGGACCTACAGAGCTGAAATATTCTTCTAAAAAACGTTGTTTGTGTTTAGCAGAAGAAAGAAAGTGTTGAAGTAATGCAATGCCATGAAGAATGAATAAAGTTAATGTATAAATGTTTTGTCGGGTAGCCTAAAAAAATGTGCTTCATGTGGTAAGATTAGGACAACTAGAAATAGATCCTTAAGGTAAGGGCTGGAAATAATTGAAGCCAATGGGATTGTGTCTCTTTCAATATGCATCCTTACAATATAAATGTAGATTTGAGATGTATTTCTATTTGAATAGACTCTGGACATCTGAAAGTGCCCCAGAACAAAATTTTTAATAACAAAAACAGACTCCTTAACTATTTTTGTTAAACTCCTTACAATTATTTGCGGATCTCATTCAATTTATTTGTGAACCAACTTTCTGTTTGTGAATCTTTTTCAATTTGTATGTTAATATGCAACAATTCCATCTCCATACTTAAGCTACCAAATGCAGGTTTCCACTTTGTACAGCACATTTCATGTGCACACTGAACCAAAGTCATACATTCTCCAAAATGAACTGTTCTTTTTTTTTTCTTCTTTTTGTGGAGATAACCAAATGGAGAGCGAGGGAAGTCTCTGCACTCGTTCATCTCCTCCTATACCACCAGACATTCATATATCTCCTGCAGACGGGTGTGTGGACTCTAATGAGACCCAACAGAAGAGTCTGGTCCAGTCAGACGGGGCTCAAAAAAAGGAAAACATCCAGATCAACCCTGCTCAGACAGACGGTACCCCCCCTTCCTCCAGCACTAAACTGTGTGGCTACCTCAACAAGCAGGGAGGACCTCTCAAAGCCTGGAAGTCCCGATGGTTTACTTATGAGGAGAAGAGCTGTCAGCTGTTTTACTATCGCATGGCACAGGATATCAATCCACTGGGTAAGGTGGATCTATCTCGGGCCACATTCAGCTACCCACTGCAGGGAGAGGAGGGGACCTTCCATATACAGACACCAGAGCGCACTGTCATTCTCAAGGTATGAAAATGTATTTAATTAAAATGAACATGAACATTTTGTTGCAGCTTGATTTCATTGCTTTCTATCCATTTAAATTTGTAAAATGGAAGTTTACTTAATCCATTTGAGTTGGGACTACACAAATACTTCCTATGGTGTAAATGTAGCATTGATGAAACCGGGCAGGGGATTTCCATTTCCCAGCATGCTTTGCAGGGGACTTGATAGGGAGAGTAAATGTTAAATGTAGTGTTATTTTATGTGTTTTTGTGCTAGATGAATATAAAGGGGAGATGTGTTAGTGCTTAATGTTTTGTTATGTTGAGATTTAGAAGAGTTTTTGTTAGCGTGAGCTAATGACAAGGACACTTAAATTTCACACGTGAAACTGATTGCTTGCTTTGTTGAGCAATTGCTGTGTTAACCATAGCATGGTTACTAAACTACACTCTGTAGTGCTTCTGACCAGAATGTATTTAGCATGCAACTTTCACTTAGTACATGAAGAAATAAAAAGAGATTTATTTGAGTTATATTTATATATAAATATGTAAAAAAAAATAGTTTACACAATTCAGCTGGGTTTTTCTACACATAGTGTTTAGGTTGAGATTACGTAGTCACTTACATGTAACAAACATTAGGAACCACAGTCTACGATTGAGTCAAGTTCAGCCAAACAGCAATTTTTTGAGTGTAGTTTTACATGATTACATGATTTAATAATACTAGATGGTGGATGTTGCCTGCAGCAGGGATAAAGAGTGTGCTAATTCAAAATCAATGAGAAATTTTCAGTGTACACTGTTGTATATATATACAGAAATTGTGCTTCATGTGGTAACATCTATTTCATTCATGGAGTCAAAATAGTATTTCATGTGACTAAATCAAGCTGACAAAGTAGAATATATATATATATATATATATCCCATAAAAATCCCATAAAAATTTCTTATATATATATATATATATATATATAAAGAAATTTTTATGGGATAAATCAAAAATAGATTTCAGTCTCCAAGTCTTTTTTATAGACTCAAGCCAAAAACGCATACCTATATAAATGTTATAATTTGTTTTTTTTTTTTTTTTATGGCTCATTTGGTGCCCTATACATGACATAAGTCATATATGGAGAAGACATGACCATTTAAAAAAATAAAAATAAATGTCTTACACTGAAAAAAAGTGGCAACCTGTAATTGTAATCTCAATGATCCTTTTTTTACATGATCTAACCCATAAAAATGGCACATCTGATGGGGTGTGTGCATGGTAATGACACTTCTGGTTATGATACACTGCATACAAGTTTGCATGATTATGCTTACTTAAATTGAGAAACAACACATGAAAAATAGCCATCAGGATTAAGCTACACACTTCCTGAATGAACTTTGGCTCCCATGTTTCCTCCTTAATGTATAATATAATGGTCATTGTTCTTTCTTTTCCCACAGGAAGAGTCTTATCAAATGTCTAATGAATGAGCATAGCTCATGTGACTTCAAAATTATCTATAAACTGTTTTATGGGCTATTAACAGCCTGGGAATTTCCAGGAAAAATCACTATAGCAATTGAAAGAGAAAGCAAACAAAAGAAAGTCTTTGCTTAATGATTTATGACGTTGATAACTCTAAAGGTTGCATTTCAAAAACGGGGGTGAAAGAGAGAGGGATATAAGAGACAGATTCAGAAAGCCTTGAAGACCTCATTATACATCTTTCTCTCTCTCCAAAATCTTGCATTTATCAGTGGGACCAGACAGCTGGCATTTTTTGAATGGGCACATTGATCACATGACTGCACTTCATGTTACATGAGCCTGAAATGAGGTCAAGTGAGAAAAGGCAGTTGGCTTGGCAGATTTTAATAAAGTACTGTGAATATGTCACAACGAAAAGACTAGATTCTGCTCTTTTATGGATTTTTACTGCTTTGCAGTGTTTGATTGCGTCACTTATATCACTTACACTTTAAATTTGAACGATGATGCAAATGTCTATAAATCATGTTGCGCAACTATGATTTAATAAAATGCTTTGAAACACCATTTTGTTTGCAGGCCGCTAACCGTGATGCCCAGATGTACTGGCTGCAGCAGCTGCAGTTGAAACGGGCGTTATACAGGGAGCAGCATAGTAGACATCAATCCCTGCCAAGAGCAGACAACCAAACACTAGACAGCACACCTTCAGCAAACAACAGCACTGGTAAGACTGCAAGACTTTGAGATTTTCAGCTCTGTAATATAAGGCAAGATCTTAAGGAAGGAATCATGAAACCTAACATTCCTAACATGAAAACGTTTGAATGCCAATTATCATTATGGAAGATACAGTGTATATAATCGGAATGTGTATGTGGTTTGTTTTTGAACTTCAGCTGTTTAGCCAGTCTTGTGATAATAAATAGCAGGGTTGGGAGGGTTATCCAGAATCCAGGGTGTGCTGAGTGACTCCAGCCAGGCAACCAAATTGGTCCGGTTGCTAGTGGTAACGATTAGTGGTTCTTCACGGAGAGTAGCATGAGCCTCCACATGCTGTGAGTCTCTGCAGTGTCATGCACAGTGAGTCATGTGATAAGATGTGCAGATTGACAGTCTCATAAACGGAGGCAACTGAGATTTGTCCTCATCCACCCGGATTGAGGTGAGTATCTGTGCCATATCGAGGACCTACTAAGAAGTGGGAATTGGGCATTCCAAATTGGGAGAAAAGTGGATAAAAAGAAAAAACATTTAAAAAACTAAATATCTTATGAAGTGTTGCTTCTAAAACAAGATACATTTCTAATTGATCTTGGTTTAAGGAGTTTTAGATATTTTTACAAAAAATAAAAAACAATGGATTTCCTTGATAAAAAAAAAAAAATACGATCATGCCTGGTAACAGGTGCATGTAAAATGACTAGAAATAGCATTTTAGCTTAATGTAAAGCTAAATATTAACATGACAGTTTTCACAAGGTTTATCTTTCTTTCTGCTGCTCCAAACTTCAAACGAACTTCTCTGTCTGCTCGTATGAATGTAACACATCATAAGAAAGAGTTTCACTGCTGTTCAAATACACTTTGGATTGCATCATTTAGATGTATAAAGGTTTTCCATCTGTACCCCAAATACCATAAAACAAAACAAAAAAATAGTTTTCATTGGCTTTAAAATGTGTTTCTGTTATCTTATATGTAGACATAAATATTCAAGAATGTTAAATTCTGTTAATATTGCTAAACTTGAATATTCAACCAGACTAAATATAGCTTTTCAATTGTCAGATTAACAACATTGTCCGGCTTTAGAGAGGACCTTTCTGGAAAATAATACACATTATGAGGATAATTAAACAATTATACTTAAAACATACTGTTGACAAAAATAGAATGTAAAATGAAAAACACTGCAAGATATTAACAATGCACTAACAATGTTTTATTTAGAAGATTTAAAAAACATTTCTCTCCCCAATTTAGAATGCCCAATCCCCATTACTTAGTAGGTCCTCGTGGTGGCGCGGTTACTCACCTCAATCTGGGTGGCGGAGGACAAATCTCCATTGCCTCCGTTTATGAGACTGTCAATCCACACATCTTATCACATGACTTGCTGTGCATGACACCGCAGAGACTCACAGCTTGTGGAGGCTTATGCTACTGTCCGCGATCCATGCACAACTTACCACGCACCCCATTGAGAGCGAGAACCCCTAATCGTTACCACAAGGAGGTTACCTCATGTGACTCTACCTTCCCTAGCAACCGGGCCAATTTGGTTGCTTAGGAGACCTGGCTGAGTCACTCAGCACACCCTGGATTCAAACTCGTGACTCCAGGTGTGGTAGTCAAAGAAGAAAAATCGTAAATAAAACCTTGTCAAATGATCCAGTCATAGGTTTTCGCCATCTGATCTGCGGGAGCCAATAAACGTATATAATTCTGCATAGAACCTACACCGTAGTCTGACATGCACCTATTTAAAAACTTAACTGCGTGTTGCATTGATGCAGACCACAACAGTTGTGATTGGTGGACTTTGTAACCAGGACATGCATGAATAGGTTTTCTTTGCCTAGCACAAAGTTAGCCCAATCAATCAAATAAAGTTGAACCATTTGACATTATGACATCAAAATAACTATGAGATTTTCTTTAAAAATATCCCTTTCGTGACTCAAGACTCTGTTTGTGGAATTGACATTCTATATGTGTTCAAATAAATATAGTAGTGTAAATATAATTCGAATATTTCAAATATTTACACTACTATATTTATTTGAACACATATAGAATGTCAATTCCACAAACAGAGTCTTGTGTCACAAAAGGGATATTTTTAAGAACATTTAATATTTTTTGTGATGTCATAATATGTAATGGTTAAATTGTTTCATCGATTTAATAGGCTAATAAAATGTATATGAAATCAAATAAATCTTTTAAATTCAGCTTTCTGCTAGGCAAAGAAAACATATTCATGCATGTCCAAGTTGGTTTGGCTTGAAAATGTGATAGACACAGAGAGTTTAATGGGTATTGTCACGAATGTCAAATATAAAACTAACTTTACCGCACTTCATGACTACTTGTAAATAAGTGAGACGCGACAAAAGATATCTGTTTACAGCTTATAAACTCTAAAAGCTTTTTTCTCATGGCTTTTCTTTTATGTTCATTTGATATGTCAGTGAAATAATGTGCGTGTTCTACTTGCAAACGTTCCGATCTGCACGATGATTTGAACATGTTTGTGTAAGCTTCAGGAATCATATTTAATAGTCTAAGTTATGGAAATAGAACTTCTTTTTGTCACTTCTAATTTGTCAGCAAATTAAAAAGCACATAATAAGAGTTGGTTATATTGCCTAAATGCATTGTAAAGTCTTTAAAACATACCCATTCAGTGTTCACCAAGCGAGGTATAGTTATTCAATACAGCGCGAACAACAAAAGTATGCCAAAATAATTATTTATTATTATTTAAGCCACTCAAGAGCAAGCATACAGGATTTTTCTCATTTATTTTTATTTATTACTCCTAGCAGTGTAGTAACATGTATAGCCTACCTTAATGTCAACGTGTTCACATATTTTGAACTTTGAATTTATAATGCTACAATAATTTAATAAATAATTTACAATACACAAATGGCATTGCTTTTGTTTATTTATGTACTGCATGTGTAATTAGCATTTTGGCTGTGTAAAATCAGTATAATGCAGACACCAATGCAGAACTATAACAATGCCGTAACAATGCCTCTAAGAAGTCTCCAAGAAACAGAAAATGAATGCATTTCTAGCATTAAGAATCAACAACACAGTAACTAAGTATCCAAAACTTCTCTACACTCATATGCTATTATTTCATTAATTTATTTAAGATTTTATCAAGGTCATATAAACTAATACATTTAGTGGACCGGAACAACTGCACAAGTTAAACCTGAACTCAATTTTATCCTAACTAACACTTAAAATGGTTGATCTCAGTTTGGGCCGTCGTGTTTTTTTATTACCAGAGGAGTTATGTACATTTAGATTATAAATTCCTTATTATAAATTCTTTATTTCAGGTGATAATCTGTGTTTGTGTTATTCTTTAAATTCAAAATAATCAGGAAATTGCACGGCTGTGTTTGCTGTTAAAACATATCTCAAAATAGAGGCCAGTGTTGCATGTGATTTCCACCCATGGCTACACTATAGGCCTGGAGCATTGGGAAAGGGCAGAGGGAGTGTTTGGAAATGCCCAAGAGTGGAGGGAGGAACAGAAAGAATTATGGGGGATGTTTAGTCAACCATGATACATGATCTGTAGCCGCAAAAGGGAGGTTGCAAAACCTCAGTCTGATATATTATTATAGCTCTCCGGGACTCACTCTTATGTACAGTCTCCAACTGCTTGTGTGTACATTCCTAGTGGGCATTCACTCATACTTTTATCCTTCTCATCAGGAGGGTGTGTAGCCAGGAAATGTGAAACCTGTGTATCATCTGCAAACCTGAAATAAATATTTTGCAATTACATAGTTTCACATGTTGTCAGTCAAGTAGAATCTTCTGTACAGACAGTTCTTTCTCATGTGTGGCCCATTTCAGACATGCAGCACTTACAGTAACAAACAATCTAGGGTTTGATATGAACGTTAACTGAAGATTGTGCTCAGTTTAGTTTCCCTGCACACTCGAGAGGAGGTATTCATATGCTTTAATGCTAATTATATTCCATATCCTCTACATGCAAATAATCGGCTTGAGTTATTAACCCTATAACACCGCCTGTGTCAAATTTGATATGCTATTTTCTAAAGCCTGTATATATTTTTTTTGTCTCCTTTTTTCTCCCCAATTTGGAATGCCCAATGCCCAATGCGCTCTTAAGTCCTCGTGGTGATGTAGTGACTCACCTCAATCCTGGTGGCAGAGGATGAATCTCAGTTGCCTCCACGTCTGAGACCATTAACCCACGCATCTTATCACGTGGCTTGTTGAGCGTATGTGTGTGTGTAGGCTTTATGCTATTCTCTGCAGCAATCACGTACAACTCATCACGCACCCCACTGAGAGTGAGAACCACATTTAAGCAACCATGAGGAGGTTACCCCATGTGACACTACCCTCCCTGGTTGCTTAGGAGACCTGACTGGAGTCACTTAGCATGCCAAGCCTGTGCATCATTAACATAATCAAAATCTTGCTGAAAATAGATAGATGTCTGCTGCAACCTGGTGTACTTTTCCGGGCTATTCTTGATTGAAAAATATTTGTTTAAATTTTCCAAAAATGTCCGCTTATTGCATGCACTCATTTGTTTTTATTTTAAATCTTTGCTGATTTAATAAATTAAAAGTGACAGTAATTATTTTATTGTTACTGATATTTTAAAATTAGTAATTGTGAAAGATAAGAAACTTGTGCTTGGTTAAAATTGTGTATATTATTTTATTGAAATTCATGGATCAAATATGATACCACAGGCTTTTGAGGCATATCTCTCAATCACCATTACATTACATTCATGCCCACCACACCAAAAAAAAAAGATTTGAAAATTCTGACTGTTTTTATAAGAAATATTTAAATTGTGAACTAATATTTCTGTGTATTTTCATATATGCAGCCTGCTCCGTCATTATAAAAATCTCATTATTTTACATTACTCTCAAACTCTCAAACATTTTGTATCTCTGAAAAGCCCAGTGAGTCCTCTGTATGTATGGGCTAAGAAAAACTTAAATAACAAATGTCCTACACAAACAATGTATTGCTGAGCCTCAGGATGATAATGACCTTTAGAAAATGATGTAACAAATACAATACATAAAAAAAGGCCTATTTATTTAAAAACAAAAATTTTAAGTTGGTACTAAAATCAGATTAATGGAAAAAAAATATGCATTTTCTGACAATTCTTTCACATGTCAGGCTTTACAGGGTTAATATTGCAAATACATGCATACATACATACTTTTCCAGAAAACCAAGTAGGACTGGGCTTATGACCAAGAGTGCTAAAAACACGTTCATGTCTTTTAGACAGAAGACATTCCTTTACAATCGCAAATACTGGTTTTCAGGCATTTGGACACAGCTGCTGGATGACACAGTCAAATGCAGAAAATAAGAAAATACATTTCTGAGCAGCTGAG
Organism: Xyrauchen texanus; assembly: GCF_025860055.1. Classification (NCBI taxonomy): domain Eukaryota; kingdom Metazoa; phylum Chordata; class Actinopteri; order Cypriniformes; family Catostomidae; genus Xyrauchen; species Xyrauchen texanus. Next base: position 8,905,789 of record NC_068294.1, on the reverse strand, counting down.
GAGAAATTTCTGTGTAGAATCTTAATTACCGCACCATCTGATCAACCTAATCACCTAAAATTAGGCTACATTTAGAAACTATGATTTACTTTTAGTTTCACTCTGTGGTGGTTCACATATAGCATATGTGTCTTGTAGGAAGCACTTTTGTCATTATCAGGAATTTCAGGCATGCTGTGACATGGTAGAACTTCACCCTGTTTTTAAAACACAGAAGAATAGAACATTGTCTTGTTTCATCATTTGCAGAAAACAGGGTGGAACAGAACAGAGCAGAACAGTTTGTGATAGAACACTGAACATAATTGAGTCAAATGAATCATATTTTTCCAGTATTTTTTTCTCAATCATTTTTACATCAGTATCTACGGAGCCTGTTAGAGGACAAGGAGGGAATTTTTGTTTCTGAAATAGTCGTGTGTTCCCTCTCAATAGTTTTGAGTTTTCTCACCAAAATCTTTGCGTTCCCTAACAATAGCTTTATGGAAAGCCAATGTTACCTATGGCATTTGCAGTAAAACCAAAGTAAATTTTGTGGTTACTATGTTTTTACTACAAATACCACTGTTCTGCAATGGTTACTGTAGTAAAACCATGGTTAATTTTGTTTAAGGTGCACTCACTACTTTTTTTCTCATTAAAAAGATTAAATCCTAAAGACATGAATTATAATTTTTAAATGCACTAACCTAAAGGATTATTAGGAACGCCATACTAATACTGTGTTTGACCCCCTTTCGCCTTCAGAACTGCCTTAATTCTACGTGGCATTGATTCAACAAGGTGCTGAAAGCATTCTTTAGAAATGTTGGCCCATATTGATAGGATAGCATCTTGCAGTTGATGGAGATTTGTGGGATGCACATCCAGGGCACGCAGCTCCGTTCCACCACATCCCAAAGATGCTCTATTGGGTTGAGATCTGGTGACTGTGGGGGCCATTTTAGTACAGTGAACTCATTGTCATGTTCAAGAAACCAATTTGAAATGATTCGAGCTTTGTGACATGGTGCATTATCCTGCTGGAAGTAGCCATCAGAGGATGGGTACATGGTGGCCATAAAGGGATGGACATGGTCAGAAACAATGCTCAGGTAGGCCGTGGCATTTAAACGATGCCCAATTGGCACTAAGGGGCCTAAAGTCCATCCATCCATCTTCAACCGCTTATCCGAAGTCGGGTCGCGGGGGCAGCTGCTCCAGCAGGGGGCCCCAAACTTCCCTATCCCGAGCCACATTAACCAGCTCTGACTGGGGGACCCCGAGGCGTTCCCAGGCCAGTTTGGAGATGTAATCTCTCCACCTAATCCTGGGTCTTCCCCGAGGCCTCCTCCCAGCTGGACGTGCCTGAAACACCTCCCTAGGGAGGCGGCCAGGGGGCACCCTTACCAGATGCCCAAACCACCTCAACTGACTCCTTTCGACGCAAACTGCCTTAAAACTGCCTAAAGTGTGCCAAGAAAACATCCCCCACACCATTACACCACCAGCCTGCACAGTGGTAACAAGGCATGATGGATCCATGTTCTCATTCTGTTTACGCCAAATTCTGACTCTACCATCTGAATGTCTCAACAGAAATCGAGACTCATCAGACCAGGCAACATTTTTCCAGTCTTCAGCTGTCCAATTTTGGTGAGCTCTTGCAAATTGTAGCCTCTTTTTCCCATTTGTAGTGGAGATGAGTGGTACCCGGTGGGGTCTTCTGCTGTTGTAGCCCATCCGCCTCAAGGTTGTGCGTGTTGTGGCTTCACAAATGCTTTGCTGCATACCTCGGTTGTAACGAGTGGTTATTTCAGGCAAAGTTGCTCTTCTATCAGCTTGAATCAGTCGGCCCATTCTCCTCTGACCTCTAGCATCAACAAGGCATTTTCACCCACAGGACTGCTGCATACTGGATGTTTTTCCTTTTCACACCATTCTTTGTAAACCCTAGAAATGGTTGTGCGTGAAAATCCCAGTAACTGAGCAGATTGTGAAATACTCAGACCGGCCCGTCTGGCACCAACAACCATGCCACGCTCAAAATTGCTTAAATCACCTTTCTTTCCCATTCTGACATTCAGTTTGGAGTTCAGGAGATTGTCTTGACCAGGACCACACCCCTAAATGCATTGAAGCAACTGCCATGTGATTGGTTGATTAGATAATTGCATTAATGAGAAATTGAACAGGTGTTCCTAATAATCCTTTAGGTAGAAAATCATGGCCTATCATATCATATAATCATATCAGTAACCTTATAAAAGCTGTTTTATTCTACATGGAGAGGGTCCACACATGGGGGCTGCCATGTTAGAATCACATGACCAGCTGAACACTACTTGCTAAATCTCAGTAACCATCCTGTTATTGGACACTTTCACTCACTGATTAAAGTAATCATGGCTGACTGTGAATACATTTCTACAATGACATCTGAAACTGAAAACTATTGATTTTAAATTATGCTGCATCCAAACCACTAGGGGTCAGTGTAAGTCCAAGATGATACAAAAACAAAAGTTACTGAGTGCATCTTTAAGGGATGGATAAGGCTATTATAAAGCTGTGGTGGGTCTGGCGTAGTGTGCTAAAGCACAGAACATGTAAGCAGAAGGTTGCTGGTTCAATCCCCACAGCCACCACCTTGAGCATGGCACTTAACTCCAGGTTGCTTTAGGAGGATTGTAATGACTGTACTATACTGTAAGTCACTTTGCGGGAAAACATTCCCCTCTAAGAAGCTCTGTAAGTATAAAATAGACAGTGTTGAATATTTGCTCTCTTCTAACGTAAAGATCTCATCATGGCCGAAAGTGTATGGTTGAGGCCCATGTACGTATATCTTTGAAACGACATTCACAATTGCTTTTAAATATGAATTTGTCCGACATGCTAACACTAAAGCAGGAAAATCCATCGGGATAACCTGAATATTTCTTAGAAAAACTTCCATTTAAATTCAATGTACTGTGACTTAACACTGTGATCCCAAAGTGAATTTGTGTCTCGTTGTGTTGGAACCACCACATTCGTTGCCTGCAGAGAATGAGAGGGGTATAGTCCTGGATGAGTGAGGTGAAGTATAAAGGGGCCTTGATTTTGAAGCAGGCTGCCACAGGTAGCCAGTGGAGACAAAGACGGGTGTGATGTGAGCCCTTTTTGTTTGATTGAAGACCACAATGCATTTTGGACCATCTGCAGTGACTTAATTGCATGAGCTGGGAGGCCTGCCAATAGAGCATTGCAGTAGTCCAGTGCTGAGATGACAAGAGCTTAGACCAGGAGCTGTACAGCACATTCAGACAGGAAGAGTTTGATTTTGATGATGGTCTTCAAACACTAATCCCAGGCTGTCCTGGTAGGCATCTGTATTGTGTTGTTGTTATCAACAGGTGGGTTGGCAAGAATCACAAGAATTTCTGTCTTGGCAAGGTTGAGATAAAGGCGGAGGTTTTTTATCCAGGCAGAGATATCTGAAAAGCAGGAAGAGATATAAGCTAATGGTGGAGTTGTCAGGCTGGAAAGACAGGTAGAGCTGCATATCATCTGTGTAGCAATGATAGGAAAGAGAACCCATGTGCCATTGTGATCAGACCCAGTCATATGTATATAAAGAATAGGAGGGGGCCAAACACTGAACCCTGAGGCACTCCAGTAGTTAGTTAATGTTATTGGACCTTGAAGGATCTGCCTGTTAGGTATGACAGCTAAGTTAGTGGAGTTCCAGTTATGCCCAGCATGAGGATGAATGGTTTTGAGTTATTTCCTGTCAGTTGCATGGTTTCAGCAACAAACCAAAGGGCAAAAAGGCGAGATTTACCCAGTGGAGCGTTTGTTTTTCCTGAAAGTCAGGACATCAGCATTACCATTGCTCCAATATCACTCCATCACGAGCATAGGCTAACATATAAAAAGAAAATTGATTTTGTCAAATAGGCCTATAATAAGACTCAGACTGATCTCAAATATAGGAAATGACAGATGTTGAGAATGAACGTGAGTGCAGAAGGTAACCTACAGTGATAATGAGCTTCCACAAGCAAATATTCATTGTGGAAATAAAAAGACTTGTGGCATGAATTACAAACTTCTCCATTCACATTGGAGAAAACAAAAAAGGGGAGTTATAGTACGTCTTTCTCCTGTTTTAGTAACCTATCGGCCTCGCAAAATTTAGGAAATTCATAAAGTCTGATAATTACGCTTGCAAATTCCCTATGGATGATGCACAAACATGTAGATTTCTATAATTGAATCCAACTGTATTTGCTGATTTGGATTAAAAAATGTCCCATAAATACTTACCAGTATAAATTGTTCAAACTTATTTGTATTTTTCTTCTTCTTTTTTTTATAAGAGTGTTGTGAACCTTAACTAAAGAAGTTACAGACGTTTAAAGTAAATTTATTGAAAGTAAAATAGTAATTAAAATAAAGTTGTTAAGAAAATGCATGATAAATGTAAAGAAAAAAAAATGCAATCATTTATTTATTTTTGTTTTGTTTGCTCTGTATTTATTTAATTCAGAGAATAATGCTTTCATATTGCTGAAGTGTTACAATTTTCTCCAAGTATTTTCTGCTTATTTATTTATTACAACTTTTTATATAAAATGAAAAGAAGAAAAATCATTGAAAGTGCTTGAGTAGAGTGATAACTGTGCACAAATGTAGCTATGGAGGAGTAAAACACAGAGCAAGTTTCTTTTGATTTAGGGTGCGAGAGAGGGGCGGACAATCTCATTTGGCCATCCTAATAGCAGTCACACTAAATGTATGACACTGCCAGAACTTCATCAGAGGCTAAAGATCATCGCAAAGGCTATTAATCGCCATCTGTGAACATGTCACACTGAACGTTGTAAGATTGCCGATTTTGCCCAAGGACGACAGAAATCCTTTAGGATTCCTGTAATTTGTCTAAGACGGCAGAATCGTGGCCAAAATAGTACAGTGTGCACCGGGCTTTAGGGATAGGGTTAGTATGGGTTAGGGTTGGTATGATTGATACAGTCATGAATATAAAGATGACATTTTATACATTATTTCTCTTTCAATTTGCATTTGGATGTAACTAATACTTGAAGTTTGTTGAATGTACTTTATATTTTTGTTTTTTCAGCTGATTTCTTGCCCATGGTTAAGACTCCCTCTGGCCTGGTGGGCGAAGAAGCTGCCAGTCTACCAGCACCAGGAGTAAAAAACCCTCTCAATGTGTCAATCAAACACCCGCTGATTGAGCTGCAGTGAGTGTCTGTGTTTATTTAGCTATCTTGCAGGTCTTTTCTGGATGTTAATAGGGATGGAGTGGGATATTTCTATTTTTTTTAAATGAAATATAGCACGCACTGGCAGCCAACGTTAGTATCTTCCAAAGTATTTGTGTTGTAATTCTCAGAATTTCTCTAGAATTATGATTTTAAGGAAGTTAGACCCCTTATTCAGGCAAAAGCATGCACAATTTCCTTATAATGGTACTCTCGCTTACGTAAGTGACCAAGCTGCAGTGCTCAAGTTGACTCATGTCTTGTGGGGGGTCTTTTAAATAGGCGAGATCAGAAATGTATGTGATCCACCCATGCAATAAACTATATTATCATCATCACAGACGTCTGATGAATTTGCATATAGCAGGGGAATTGAAGATCGCAATAAAACCCCTTTTGCAGAAACATGTACGTAGAAGTGACCAAGTGTAAATGATGCCTAATTGAAAAGCAATCCGATCTGTAAAGAAGTATGAAGTAACCACATTTAAATACCCCGATAGGAAACACGTCTGTCTCAATGAGGATGTGGGAAGGGATATTTCTGTAAATGCTATGTCTAAATAAAACAACACGAAAACACTATATTTCATAGTAATGTGCCATTTGAAAAACAAATGAATGAATTGTTATTGTGATTTATTTCTTGAATGGTGTATCTGTGTTTGTATTACAGGAATACAATGTATAGTCTGCTTTGCCGACAGTCCCAGGAAATACGAGAAAGTGTTTTCCATGTGGATGATGATCACAACCCAAGTGACACCCAAAAAACACCATCTAAAGCATCAAGTAAGCATCACCACTTCCTCACCAAAAAATTATGGTAACACGGGAGGGTAAAATCTATTATAATGATTTTTATGGATGTATGATGTGTTTATATCCATTCAAAACTTAAAAGCTCTGAAAATAACATAAAATAAGCATAAAGGTTATCCGTATGACTTGAAGGGTTTAATCCATGTCTTCTGAAGTGATACAATCGGTTTTGGGTGAGAACAGACTAAAATGTATCTCCTTATTCACTATAAATCTTGACATCAGCGGTCTCCTTGGTGCATTCATGGAGCTTGAAAGTTTTCATTTTTGAGTGAACTATTCCTTTAACATAACGTAACGTCACATAATTAACAGTCATAATCCAAGCTTATAAGTTTTATAATGTGTTCCCCCACTTTTTAGATCATTCTTATGCCCCTGCTGTAACACATAAAAATGAATCTACTTGCATTTCAAAAACGTGTGTACTTATTTCGATGTTGAAATATTTTCTCCTATCCCAGTGTAATGTGTAGAGTATGTAAAAGTATGTTCTCCCATTTTTAGGTTGATTCCCCCCAAGGTATAAACGTTGCAACATTGACTCTACCAATAGCATGAGTTTGGGGCGGGACTATATGCTTGAAAACAGTCATTAGTTTTGCAGTTCTGTTTAGTGCCAATAGTGGTGCAGAAATTACCCACTTCTCATGAACGTCCTATCTCCACAGCTTTGCCAGTCCCCACACCTGGCTCCTCTCTAACCCCAGAATCTTCTAAAGCCAGGTGTCAAAGCCTGCACGAAAACCTGCAAGGTCAGTGTCTCTCCACCGTGCCACAAAACAGGAAGAGTAGCAAAGAAAAATCCAAACCTCCGGAACTCAAGGGTGCTAATGCTTTTGAACACACGTCTCACCTTCATCAGGAGAATCTTTCACTGGCTGAGGAGGTCAAAACACAGAAGGTAAAGTGTGGACAGTAAGACTGGATATTAATTGTAGCTTTATAGCTTTAGATTCCTGCTGGATTATTGAGCAACTAAAACTTTGTTTCATTATTATGTATCATTGTGGTACGTGCAAAGACAAGCATCACTATTACTAATGCTCATTCTAAAGGTTAGGGATTTGTTCCAACCATCTAGTGATCAGAATATTATAGAGACAGGGTTCTTTTGACTTGCTTACATAATAGTAATGGGTGACTATTTGCAGACCAATTGACTATAAATAAAAAAGAGGGATAAAGGCCGACTGGAAACTGCAGTGGGACAGAGGGAGATTTACAGACAGCTGTCTGACTGCAGTCTCCAGTCGGTCTTTATCCCTCTCTGAGGTTTGATTAGCCTGATTAGGGGCCGGGTGTGTAGCGTCACGACCTGGCCCTGCCCTCCACCCTGTCGCATATATATATATATTTGAACGATCTTGATACTGATTCTTAAATCACAAATCGATCTTTTACGCTGTGCAACCCTCCACTACACTGAGAGGAAATCACTCACATTTGCAACTAAATTTCACGTTATGCAATTAAAATGTATATGCTGAATTTGGCAACTGGCTGGTAAATGTTTACAGTTCACTCACCTGTAATTGTGTAGTATAGTGGTGGAGTATTCAGCAGCGAGATCCTTTCACTGCGTGTTCACTGCACATACAAGGAATTTGTCTTGGTGACAGAAGCTTCCAGTGCACAAACAATACAACAACAAAACAGAGATAATAATAAAAAATAGAATAAAAATAAAAAGTGAACAGATAATTGAAGTACAGTATCTCAATGTAAATTCTTGCAAATAGTACAAATTATGCAATTAAACAATAAACATGTAAAAAAATATATATATGAAATATAATATCTCATTTATTGATTGAATACATTGATTTATTCATTTTAAAACATTTGACAAATTATGAAAGCAAATTTAATTAAATCAAATTTAATTTTAGTATTTTTATATCAAATTAATGTATATTTTCATATTGTACCTAGTTAGAAGGTCCCCTGTATAATTAACAGTATTATCTGTAAGATAATGAAGGTATGAATCGATATTGAATGAAATCTAATTGAAATTGGAATCTAATCTAAGATCTTGTGAATCAGAATCGAATCAGGAAATCTTTATCAATCCCCATCATTTCCTAAATTCTGTACTAAAATGTTATTTTACTATATGTTATTAAACTATATCTAATGATACACTACATATTTATATTATTATATTTTATACTATTATATTGAACACTGGTATATTATACTATTATAAAAGTTTGTTAAAGACAAAATGAAAGTAATTTTTGTTAATATTATTTTATTAAACCATAAGCAATTATATACGTATATGTTATAAACAGCATATGTTTTTATATTCAATAATATTTTATAATATTATATGTTATTATTAGGGCTGTCAATCAATTAAAAACTTTAATTACATGCTATGCCGATTAATTAATCAAATTAATTGCAATTACTCAAAAATATCAATATTTGCTAACAAAAGCCCTCTAATAAAAATAATTCAATATTTTATAAATAATTAAATTTGAGTAATTTTAACTCAAATATACCTGTAAAATAAATATAATTCAGATAATTACATTACATTATAGTTGGCAGACGAGTAAAGCTGTAGTATGTAATGTCTGCGCCACCAAATTAAATTGCAAAAATAAACATGGTTTTCAAAGCTTTCTAAAAATGCCCTCCTTCTGCCAACAAACAGACAGTCCCGTCCCCAACTCACGCCGTTGGACGTGTCAATGTTATTTTCTCTCGAGACGGGTCGCTCAAAAAACAATTGAACTTTCACAGCGCCACTGAGAGTTTTCAAGAAAATGAACCTATAAATGGCTATTTATGGTTTTCTCTGTATTTTAATACTTCAGCTTTAAACATAGTTTAGAACCAAGTCTCAAGACCCCTACATTTGGAGGAGCTCACTTTGTGTTGTCGGTAAGTGTAGTGTGTTGTAAAGATGAGTCGTTCATGAACGATTCATTCATTTTGAACAAATCTTTTATATGAATCAGGAGAACAAGTAGTCTCAGAGAGTGATTCGTTAATTTTGTCGTAGCCGCGCATGGGCAAAATTCTTGCTTGTGATTCGTTCATTTGACGCAGGTACAGCTGAATAGGCTCTGTACAGGAAACCGAATTGATTAGTTCAATCCTCCCGAGTCTTCGGGTATGAGTCTTTCGTTCATTTGACACGTGACAGCTCCATAGGTACCCATGGGATCTGTACAAGAAACAAGGTACAAGACGTTCATTGACAGATGCATGGGCTCTGTATTGCAAACGAAGTTACTTTATACCTCCCAATTTAATACTCCCAACAAGTGGTTTGTGATGCTTTATTTTTGCCCTTACAGTTTCACTAAGTGTTTCTGGTCTATAATTTTAGCTTCTTTATTTCATGCAATTCATAACTATGTGAATATTTCTGTCATGATGTTTTTTTTTTACCCATAACATTGAATCTGGCAATAAAGAGTAATGTTTTAAACTTTGTATGACTTTTATCTTCTCATCAGAATATATCATAGACTACAAGGGCTAGTGGAAAACCCCATCCCCTCATTATTTATTTATTTATTTTTATGTTCTTGTTGGGAACTGTTGAGCCAAATCAAATATGCCTTACAGAATTTCCCTTTGAATTTACTGATATTTACCTAAGATCATTTTACTTTAATTTTACACTTGGGGAAAATACTGTGTCAACACTTCCTGCATTAAATACATGAATCAAATTAATCGTGGCAATTCTTATGATTTTAAAATGTCATTTATTGCCATACTGACATTCACTGATCACGATACGGACAACTACAACACACTGACTGTGAGCTGTAAATAAAAAAATGATGAAAAAAGACCAGTAATTGAACGAGTGCGGACCTATTAATGGTCACTTGACAAATGAACGAAGATCTGAAGACGGACTGGGGAGGTGAACTAATCAATTCTATTTCCTGTACAGAGCCCACACGGCTCTCACATGACAAATTAATGAAAGACTTGTACCCAAATACCGACTCGGGACTTGAACTAATCGATTCTGTTTCCTGTGGAGCTTGTGCGGCTGTCACGTGACAAATGAATGAAATTACTTGAATAAAGATTCGTTCATTTTGCTGAACGAGACCCAAAGATCCATGTCAGTAAATAGATCTGATCGTCCCATCACTGGTGTGTTGCCTGTACAGCTTACTGCCCCCTGCTGAATGAGACTTGTAAAAACATAAAGGTTGTACTTCAGCTAAAATTGCTTTGTTATTTTCAATTTTATATAATTAATTGCACTGAATTAATGTGGTAAATCAACAGCCCTATTTATTATATGGTGTGTAAAGGGCATTTAGGTGTGTAAAGAGCAGCTGTCTAATATTAAAATGTTTGATCAGGAGTTGGTGGTGCTGTTACATAAGGTGGTGGAAGCTGCCCAGCTGGAAAAGTGCACCTTTGCTCAGTTTCTAGCAGCTGAGGGCGAGCAGGAACGGCTGGAGCTCCTCAGACACGGCGAGCGGCGTATGGCCAAAATGCAACACCATATAGAGTCCCTGCAGCTGGAGAACGAGACTCTACAGAGGGACCTGAGTCAGCGGGATGCACATGTTGCTGAGCTCCAGGAGAGCGTGCAGCTCCTGATGCAGAAGAACCAGGCCAAACAGGAAGTCATCCTCAAGCTATCTGAGAAGCTGGCAGCCTGCGATGCCAACCAGCAAAGCACCAATGGATTGAAGTCAGAGACCTTTAAACATCTAGCTTTGGAGAATGAGAATTTGAAAGTGAGATAATGTTTGTAGAACCTTTTTTCTAGTTCGTTCTCAAGTGTCTTGGTACCGATCATGACACCAAATTTGAATATGCAATTGTAGATTTGAGAACTGACATTTCAGTCTGTTCCTCACACAAAGCTATTGTTTGGCTTCAGCAGACTTGTAATACAGCACACAAGTCATAATGCCTGCAGTTATGCTGCTTTTATGTTGACATTTTTGGAGATTGATAGCCCCTGGTGACCTTTCACTTTCATTGTATGGAATAAAGCAACATGCACATTCTGCTAAACATACCATTTTGGGGTTTATGTAAGAAAGAAAATCCAACACATTTGGAACAACATTAGAGGCGTAGACAATGACAGAGTTTTCCTTTTGAGGTGAACTATGAATTTTCTAAGTTGTGTGTCAGTCTGAAAAAAATTGAAAATCAATGCTGTAAATGTGCAAAATTTATGATCCAACCTTTTTATGCATGCTGAACCTCTTACTGTAAATGCAATCATAATCCCATTGGTTGCTATTTGTTTCAGGATGATTTGAAGGCATATACAATTCAGAACAAGTTCCTGAACTCAGAGATCTACCAGCTGACAACACTATGGCGGAAAAGCTCAGAGCAAGAGAAAAGTCTGATGCTAAAGGTGAAATTATTACTTACTATTCTATACTCTTACTTGAAATAGAATAATCTCTGTTGTGTTATGGCTGGAGATGTTGCTATAATCACTGAGCCTTCGAACAATCGCTGTATTTCTTGTCAAAACATTGCATCATTCAATGCATCGCATAACTCACTCAAGTTGTGTAGGGTAAATTTAGTCAGTCTTCAATGTCCCCTGGGACTCACAAAGTCATGTTGGAGGATAATCTTTGGGATCTTTACTGTGTGTGTTAGTGTGCTGTCCTGGAGGCCAGTAACTGTCAGATGGAGAGCAGGTATCTGGGAATCCTTCAGAAGCTTCAGCAGAGTAAGGAACTGAATTCAGAGCAGAGAGAGGAAGTTAAGAAGGTGATTAAGGATTCGGTTCAGGCAGATCTGAACACTGCCATCAAGCTAAATCCCATCAGGTAAACACAGTTACCTCTATGCCTGAAATCTTAACGTTTTGTTGGAAATGGCTAGCTGAAGTTCACAGCAGACATCTTCAGATTATTAAAACATGGTGTGGCTTAGTGGTTAAAGATTTGGGCTGCTAAACCAAAGGTTGTAGGCTGAAAACTCTAAAAAAGTTGAACTTACAGCACTATAGAGTGCAACAGTGCCCACCCACTTTTTTCAGCCATCTTGGTTCTCAATTTTTCCCATTCATTTTTTCCATAAGGATTTCATAGAGTCCTTCATAAAAGAGTACTAAGCTAAGAATCAATTCATCCAGCTCCAAAGTTAATCATAATATCACAACTTGTTTAAGTTGTTTAAGCCAAAAAAGGATTTGAAATTCGGACAAAACGACAAAGGTATAAGACTCTGTATTTAACATTAATCCCACGAGTGTTGTTATCGAAAATTAAAAAAAATTGGAAAAATATAAAACTATTGATTTAAAGTTGTTGATAAAGTATAGAAACAATATATATAAATATATTCAAATTAGTAATGATTTTTCATTGTTAATCGCGATTAATCGCTGATTTCTAAAGTGCTGAAATGTGACTATATATATATATATATATATATATATATATATATACATCTATATATACATCTATATATTTATTTTTTATTACTTCATAGGGAAAAAACTATTTGTAACAATAATGTTTTTTCAAACTAATCATTAATCATAAAACGTTAACATTAAATGGGAGGTTAACTAATTGAAATATCTAGCCCCCACAGTTTGCAATTTCATTGCAATGCACTTTAAACCTCTTAAACCCTCATTCTCCACAATATTAATAGTGGTTATCCACTTTCCAACAGCAATTGTGAAGCTGCATTTACATGATTTGCTGCTTTGAACTCCACATGAAAAGCGCTTGCAGAAAACGTCTTGTTTAGCTTTTAGCACTGTCCTCGTAATGATACTTCATCCAAATTGTCTATAACGTGACACAGGGTAAATGCTGATGCATCACTCCAGCAGGTCACATGAATGGGAATTATCACAGGCCCATATCGGTTAAGATGCCCTTCCTCCATCACTTGCTCGTTGAAATTGAATCGCTGTTGTGTGTGTGTTTGTGGTGTGTGTGTGTGTCAGTGTAATAATCCCCAGACACATCACAAAGGTTTTGCCCTATTCCAACCAGTGTTAAGAACTCACTTGGAACTTGGAGCTGAATGAATTATCAAAATCTATTGTGAAAATTGGTAAATGCGTTAATTGCGATTTTAAGAAAAAACCTATTATTTAAATTAATCGCATGCCACGTTATTTTTTGATAGCTCTAATAAATATATAGTAAAATAGTGAGTTTTCTATTATTTCGAACAATTTTTATCTCTACTTTTCAGTATTTAATTGATTAAATTTTTCTGTTTGTCCTCACACTAACAATTCACAATCTTCCGCAGTGATTACGATGAGTTTGGCTTTAAAATTGCCATAGACTACAAAGCTGAGGACCTTAAACTCCTTGCTAAGATTCAGGCCCTGGAGATCCGATCCCAAAACCTGCTGAAGCAAGAGGAATGCGACGGGCCCTTGTTGGCTCGCTGCACTCAGCTGCTGTTTGGACGTCCTGAAGAGGAGCTTTCCTCATCACCAGAACTGAAGAGTCTCCTCCGGACAGGATTACCACGAGAGTACCGTGCCAAGGTGTGGCATTTTATGATACATACTAGAACTAGAGAATATAGAGAGCGTTATCCTGACCGCTATCAGGAACTGTGTGAAAAGAGTAGAACCTCTCCTCACCTGGTGCCTAGACAGATTCAGCTGGACCTGGATCGCACGCTGACCAACAATCAACACTTCTCTCCTTCAAGCTCTTTGATTACACAGCTGGAAAGAGTGCTGCAGGCCTTCTCATGGCAAAAGCCCACCGTCGGATACGTCCAGGGACTCAACAGGTATTTAGAATCCCAATACTGAACACAAACATCCTCTTAAACAATGTTATAATATAACTTATGCAGTTGGTAATTGGTGCAGAGCCCACAATAGAAGTGAGAGAGAGAGAATTGTTATTACTTCTCAGTCCTTTAATAAGCTCTTTATTGGGGAATTGACTTTGGATGTACAATAAAAACATGTTGCAAAAAACAGTCTAATGTTGTCAGGTTCAGCAACAAAAACTACCCAATTTTCTCAGATTCACCTTAAAACCAAATTATAAAAATGTCTGAATCTAAATCTTAAATGCAAATGTTTAATCTAAATGTAAATCTTAAATAAAATGTATACATTTTTCAGGATCTGAGTCACAGTCTGTCTCCCTCGTGTTTCCTAAGACTCTTATTTTGAAGTGTTTCCCCCGGACAATGTTTCCCATCATGCACTGCCCTCATCACTACCACCTGTTCCCCATTGTTCTCACCTGTTTCCATTCCCTCATTAGCCTGTGTGTGTGTGTGTGTGCGTGCCTGCGTGTGTGCGTCGTGCGTGCGCGCGTGCGTGCGTGCGTGCGTTCGTTTTGTTGATTATCAGGCAAGGTTGTACATATTTTTGGTAAACACAAATTTTATATTGCCCCAATTGACTGGTTTGGTTGAACAATGGCAAACACTATAAAAAAAAATCTGAATGCTTAACAAAGCACAAAAAGGCAGAATATGTAGTAAAACAAGAACAGACGTTGACATTGTCAGGATTTTTACAGTGTCGACAGGAAAGCCTGGCTTCCGTTGTCAACTCTTCCTATTACAAATAAGTGTTAACAAAGTTGATGTTATCCAGACTTGTGTTTAGTTACTTGCTAAAAGTTACTGGCCAGATAGTCAAGAGAGGGGGTTGTTGGGGTGTTTGGGCAATCTATTTTGGAAACAATCATCATTTTTGCAAGTCTATTTGGTGCCGCTAGTGAGGTTGAAATTATACATATACCTTTACAATTTTTAGATGAGGTCAATCTACATTGTAAGTGATGTCTGCTTTATCCACCATAGTGACTACAGATGAAAACCTTTTAAAGCATCATCATGGGATATACTGACATCTTGTGGTCATCTATTGATTAGCCACTTTCTGAACTTGGCATTTTGCATAGCAAATAATAGTCCTAAAAGTGTATACACCCATAATCTAAATCAATGTTAAATAACACCATCTATGCCTTTGTAAACAGACTGGCAGCCATTGCACTGCTGGTGCTGCAGAAAGAAGAAGACGCCTTCTGGTGCCTGGTAGCGATTGTGGAGTACATCATGCCTCACGATTATTACACTAAAGACCTGCTGGGTTGTCAGGTATCAACTCTTTCTTAGGAAATCTGTAGTGGTTAACAGATATGTTTTTTTAAATGGGAAATTCCGATATCTGAATGGTATGGTGGTTGTTGTAATGCCAGTATATAAATACAAATGAATTAATTAAATGTAACTTTGTTTTATAATTTTTAGTACTCATAATTCACACAATTGTCTAAATACTTGATGTGCCACTACTTTTATATACTGTGTATTTATATATACAGTGGGTACGGAAAGTATTCAGACCCCCTTAAATTTTTCACTCTTTGTTATATTGCAGCCATTTGCTAAAATCATTTAAGTTCATTTTTTCCCTCATTATTGTACACACAGCACCCCATATTGACAGAAAAACACAGAATTGTTGACATTTTTGCACATTTATTAAAAAAGAAAAACTGAAATATCACATGGTCCTAAGTATACAGACCCTTTGCTGTGACACTCATATATTTAACTCAGGTGCTGTCCATTTCTTCTGATCATCCTTGAGATGGTTCTACACCTTCAATTGAGTCCAGCTGTGTTTGATTATACTGATTGGACTTGATTAGGAAAGCCACACACCTGTCTATATAAGACCTTACAGCTCACAGTGCATGTCAGAGCAAATGAGAATCATGAGGTCAAAGGAACTGCCTGAAGAGCTCAGAGACAGAATTGTGGCAAGGCACAGATCTGGCCAAGGTTACAAAAAATTTCTGCTGCCCTTAAGGTTCATAAGAGCACAGTGGCCTCCATAATCCTTAAATGGAAGACGTTTGGGACGACCAGAACCCTTCCTAGAGCTGGCCGTCCGGCCAAACTGAGCTATCGGGGGAGAAGAGCCTTGGTGAGAGAGGTAAAGAAGAACCCAAAGATCACTGTGGCTGAGCTCCAGAGATGCAGTCGGGAGATGGGAGAAAGTTGTAGTAAGTCAACCATCACTGCAGCCATTCACCAGTCGGGGCTTTATGGCAGAGTGGCCCGACGGAAGCCTCTCCTCAGTGCAAGACACATGAAAGCCTGCATGGAGTTTGCTAAAAACACCTGAAGGACTCCAAGATGGTGATAAATGAGATTCTCTGGTCTGATGAGACCAAGATAGAACTATTTGGCCTTAATTCTAAGCGGTATGTGTGGAGAAAACCAGGCACTGCTCATCACCTGTCCAATACAGTCTCAACAGTGAAGCATGGTGGTGGCAGCATCATGCTGTGGGGGTGTTTTTCAGCTGCAGGGACAGGACGACTGGTTGCAATCGAGGGAAAGATGAATGCGGCCAAGTACAGGGATATCCTGGACGAAAACCTTCTCCAGAGTGCTCTGGACCTCAGACTGGGCCGAAGGTTCACCTTCCAACAAGACAATGACCCTAAGCACACCGCTAAAATAACGAAGGAGTGGCTTCACAACAACTCCGTGACTGTTCTTGAATGGCCCAGCCAGAGCCCTGACTTCAACC
This sequence comes from Xyrauchen texanus, assembly GCF_025860055.1. NCBI lineage: Eukaryota > Metazoa > Chordata > Actinopteri > Cypriniformes > Catostomidae > Xyrauchen > Xyrauchen texanus. The sequence continues at coordinate 8,889,181 of NC_068294.1, read as the reverse complement.
CAATTGAGCATCTCTGGAGAGACCTGAAAATGGCTGTCCACCAACGTTTACCATCCAACCTGACAGAACTGGAGAGGATCTGCAAGGAGGAATGGCAGAGGATACCCAAATCCAGATGTGAAAAACTTGTTGCATCTTTCCCAAAAAGACTCATGGCTGTATTGGATCAAAAGGGTGCTTCTACTAAATACTGAACAAAGGGTCTGAATACTTAGGACCATGTGATATTTCAGTTTTTCTTTTTTAATAAATGTGCAAAAATGTCAACAATTCTGTGTTTTTCTGTCAATATGGGGTGCTGTGTGTACAATGAGGAAAAAAAATGAACTTAAATGATTTTAGCAAATGGCTGCAATATAACAAAGAGTGAAAAATTTAAGGGGGTCTGAATACTTTCCGTACCCACTGTATATATAAATATATACACCGATCATCCACAACATTAAAACCACCTGCCTAATATTGTGTAGTGCCACCAAAACAGCAACAACCCACATCTCAGTATAGCACTCTGAGATTATGTTCTTCTTACCACAATTGTACAGAGCGGTAATCTGAGTTACCATAGACTTTTTTTCTCCATTCTGATGGTTGATGTGAACATTAACTGAAGCTCCTGACCCGTATCTGAATGATTTTATCCACTGCTGTCACATTGGCTGATTAGATAATCGCATGGATGATTGTTGGTGTCAGATGGGCTGGTTTGAGTGTTTCTGTAACTGCTGATCTCCTGGGATTTTCACATACAACAGTCTCTAGAATTTAAAGTTAACTCAGATAACCGCTCTGTATAATTGTAGTGAGAAGAATATCATCTCCGAATGCTATTCTTAAATGCGGGTTGGAGCTGTTTTTGCAGCATGAGGGACATACGCAATATCTCATATATATATATATATATAATGTTTCTCATCTTCCTTTTGCTGCAGGCAGATCAGCGTGTGTTTAAGGACCTCATGTGGGAAAAGCTGCCTCGACTTATGGCCCATCTGGAAGCACAGAGAGTAGACGTGTCACTCATTACCGTTGAATGGTTCCTGGTTTTGTTTGTGGAGAGTTTGCCCAGCCGCATACTGTTTAAAATATGGGATGCCTTCCTGTATGAGGGCACCAAGGTAACAAACCTTTCTTGGAAATATGTTTATTTCATTGCTAGTGTCACAAACATTCAGAGTTTTTGGGTCAGGTCATATTTTAAATGTCAAAAACTGGATGTCAAAATTTTGGAGGGTGAAATGAAGAGGGAATAATGAGATAAACCCACATTTACCATCATTGTATAAAACAGAAGACAACCCTAAAGTTCAAATACAGTACAATGATGTATTTATTTTCACAGGTGATATTTCGGTATGCATTGGCTCTGTTCAAATACAGAGAGGAGCACATCTTAAAGATCCATGATAGTGTTGAGATGTACCAGTACCTCCGTCTCTTTCCCAATACCATTGCAGATGGAAGGTGAGATGAAATGTATAAAATGGGAGAACTGATTGAGAGAGAAAGAAAAAGAAAACGCTATTATACTTTAATAGGAGCGTAAAATGACAATATTAAAGCAACAACGACTGGGGAAAAAAGTCTGTTTATATTATGCATTCTAAATGTATTCTTAAAACATTACAAAGATATTCATAATACATATTGTAATTCATTAGATGTTTTCATAAACAACTGTATTTACAGTTATGCTATAATAGTTCATTTTTTAAAGGTATTATGAGAGTATAATAGAGGATAAACTATATAAAAAGTATTATAATACTCCTATTATTAGTATACAAATATAAATACATTAGAATAATTATAATGAATTATAACTCTGGTAATTTATTTAGGATAACATACAAATGGTGTGCATTATAAGGTATTATGAATGCTTTTTATAAACAGTCTACATATAAAGTGTCACTAACTACATAGATCAGCTCTGCTTGTCTGCTTTAATTTCTCATTTTCTGTCCCTTTTGCTCTTCCATCCATGTTAAAGGAAGCTGTTGCTGGTGTTGACAGCTATTTCTGCCATAGACATCAGCATATATAATTCATTGAGCCATGAAACAAAGAATCTTGTATGTGTGTATGAGAATGCAGCACTCGCACACAGAGGAACTGAATATGGGTCAATTGACTCTATGCTGCGGCTGTTTTAAAACTTTAAATGATGCCCCTTGGCACTGCAAGCATGCACCTGCTTTCTGTTTCTAGTGCATGTCATTGTTTCAAAACACTTTACACTTTTAAAGAACTTAAATATAGGCTTCATTTTCTTTGACAAGAAATAGATTTCTTTGCATTACGGTAATGAAAGTTGGGCAAAACCTGCTTAATTTATGCTAAATTAGCATCACAATGTTTAAGATTGTTAATAGTCTTACAAACAAGCTTAATTTTTTTATGTCAAGATTGAGATTTTTGCATTACGATGAGAATATTTAAAAAAAAAATTACTGTAATGAAAGATGGGCAAAAGCCACTTTTATTTAAAAAAAATAGGCTTTTAGACAAGAGATTATTTAATTACAGTAATGACAATTGGGCAAAACGTGATTGTCACAAAATTAATGTCGCTATGCAACACTTAAAAACAAGTGTAATCTTTTATGACAAGAACTAGATTTCTGCATTACGGTAATGAGAAATTTGTTTCGTTTTTTGGATTACGGTAATAAAAATTGGGTGAAACATACTTTACTAATGTATAAATACAAATATTTTTTATGGTCATCATTTTCTTTAACAAGAATGAGATTTTTGCATTACGGTAGTAAACAATTCGGGAAACCATGCTTAATTGTCACAAAATTAATGTCACAATGCAAAACATTTTTAATGGTCTAAAAAATAGCCTTAATGCTCTTTAACAAGAATGAGATATGTGCATTACGGTGATGAAAATGTGATACATTTTTTAATAAACGATCCAGAATTTTTTTTCTTGAAACATATAATTTCTTATTTCTTTCTGATGATCCTGGAATAAAATATAACCCAGGTATGTACTTAAGGTTTCATGAGATTAATCCTCATGTTTACTAAACAATCCCTATCCTATCTTCTGTCCACAGGAAGCTTACGAGCATTGCTTTCAATGACATGAACCCACTTCCCATGAAGCTGCTGCGGAACCGGCGCGCTGTGCATATGGAACGCCTCCGTGCAGAGATGAAAGAGCTGGAGAATTTGCAAAAAGCATACGAAGCTGAACATGTCCAGTGCAAAGAAAAAGAGCTGGATACACTGGCCAGTGAAGATGACGAGGATGTATAAAATGTCAGAAAATAAGATCTTTTTACAGAAAAAGCCTTGAATGCTGAAAAAGAAACACTACTTAAAGGGACAGTTCACAAAGAAATTTCAATTCTGTCAACATTTACTCAACCTCATGTTGTTCCAAACCCATTTGACTTTTTTTTTTCTTGTTTAATGATTGTTTATTTTGGGGGTGAACACAATGCACAAATGGTCAATTTTAAGACTTTATCAGTAGGGGGCTGAAGAAAGCTGCACTGTTCTCAGAATTGGGCATTTTGAGGGCCTATGATTTGCACTGACCCCTTAGTATGTTGTATTTAAACCCACAGCAAATGATTTTGTACTACACTGCTACTGTATATAAGACAAGCATGCAAGCTTGTAGTAATTACAAACTGATGACACGCTGATGATCAAGTCTGGGAGACTAGCATGCATATTATAAATGTTGTTTTTTTCCCCCACATCAATTTATTCATGTTTGATCCAAAGCCTGCTTAAAAAGCTGACACACCTGAAGAAACATTGTCCTTTTTTCTCCATTTTATTACTTTAAAAAAGGATACAATTGAAATCATAAATATAAAAATCAAACAAATCAACAAAAACTTAGTTCAATGTTACAAACAACTTTACTTCAGGTAAGAGCTAATAGTAATATCACATCAGATGAGTAAAATGATGTATTGCCTATCAATAACTGTATCTGATGACAGAAACGGCCCATTCCCCCTGTGTGACAAGAAGAGAAGCAGTTTCCCAAAATGAAGAGGAGAAATACTCACAATCTCATCTGGAAAAAAAGAAAGACAGTGGCTTGTCGCATAATAAAGCTATTGTTCTATCCATGTTAAGTCACATTTATTCTAATGCCAAACAGTTCACATTCCTACAAAAATGGCTCATTGTTTTAAAGAGTTAGAAAAGTCCCAGGTCAGGAGCATGCAAGTAATCTAAGTGTGTGTGTGCAGTGGTTATGGGTTTTGCTAGTTTGGCTCTGTCTCGTTCTAATACACACTCACAAGCCTATAGCTTTATGTCACAGCTGTTACTGTGATTTATAAAAGTAATGTTAAAAAAAGGCTGTGACAAAATCAGCTAAAAGGGTTTCAACCAGGTAACACAATAAAGAGTTTGTGCACTATTTAAATGTCCTTTTGTACACATTTGCAATAAAAAGTGTGAGCAAAAGCCAACATCTGAGGACAACATGATCCCGTCCTTGTGATTACAATACTGATGACCAAAGTAATGTAACTTTCTCAAGCAGTATTTGCCCTTCTGTACTGATCCTAAATGAGTTTTCCTGCCTAAATTGTTAATCGTTCAGAGCCCAAAACTCTGATCTTAGTTCAGCATGAAAGGGTGAATCTCACGAAAACATTTAAAAACATGTCAGTGTCATATTACATCCTAAAATCAAAATACAGACATATGTTATATTTTGCATAAAAAAGATGTATATTTTAGGACCATTAAGGTATTTTGCATGGTGCATGTTATTTTAATGAAAATTAAGCACATTTCCACCCCACATTCTTATTTATACATAATGGTAATATATGTTGTACATTTAATGAATACCATTATATATATATATATATATAATATAATAATCATATTACAGAATTTCTTAATGTTATATATTTAAAAAATATAATAAAGTACTTATAAAAAAGTAATAAGAATAATGAGAATCACCATTGAGAATAATGGGAAATACAAAAAGATTATTTATTATTTTTAATTTTGTTAAAGACAACTCAATTTAATTTGATGGAAATTGTTATGTTAAAAATAGGCTTAACCCTTTAAGCTCGGATGGGCCCCTGTCGGCGGTCTTGACCATTATGAATAGGTATTGTTTGAAAGTTTAAAAGCTGTACTTTCCAATGTATGCAGGCATGATGACCAAAACTGAACAAGTGCTTTGAAATTTGCAGACAAATCAGAAGTGCTTCGTTTTGATAATTTGTGAATTATTATAATCAGTAAAAACATCAAACTCATCAAATATCCAAGTGTCATATGTTGTTGAAAAGCTCTCAGAGTAGAATATAACCAGACAAATTGTTTTACTCACAGAGTATATGTCAGCCATTTATGAACATAACTTAGAGGAGGTGATTATCTTTCAAATGAGCTCACACACAAGGTAATCAGGGGCAAAGAACATGAGATAATTGAACGAAGCACAATGTGCACAGCATCTGGTATCAGTCTGGTATGACGTCATCAGAAATTATGTAGCATCATGGAACACTAAACCAAATTTGTTTACTACTAATCCTGAAATTGTTGTACAATCTTTTTTTAATAAAAAAGAATGCTAAACCAATCGGATCCTGTTCAGATTGGTGCAAAAATCATCCATATTTGGGCAGAGAGGCATGTGATTTGTGACTGTTACATATGGCCACCAGGAGATGGTGCCTAGCAAATAACACAGACTCAATAGTCGCGTTTCCACTATCGGGCCAAATGAGGGCATCCTAGTGCATGCCAGGGCCTATTGCGTTCCCACTCTCACTTCTAGGATTTATTGTGCCTCCTCGAGGCCAATGGACTTTGGCCCACTGATTACCCTTGGGCCAAGAAAGGCCAACTTGGTCAAAGGCAGAGTTTCGACAAACTTGCCAGGATATGCATCCAGCGCACAACGGTACAGGTTCGGGGATTTTTTATTTTTAATGCACGCAGTTTCTTAGGCTGAGAGTCTCAGAATTTATTATAATATATATCATTACAAATTTTGACATTTTTCTTTACACTGATACCAAACACTTGAATCTACTTGTTTTTGTTTTTTTGTCAAGTTATAAACCTTTATATTTATACATATATTCCATTCTGTGGTAAAATGTGACCGGGATATATTTCATGAGATTCACCCTAAAAGGCCATTTTCACCAAGCATCTTTAAACAACCTTCTAGTTTAGTCATCATCAATTTTTTGTTACCTGATAAAACTGTTGGTTGTGTAACCAAAAACAAATATCTCAAGCATTTCAAAGACAATTTTGTTGACAGAGAAGATCTTCTTTAAACATTTATGAAACATCTCTATATTGAATGTGCTATAAGACAATTGTAAAGTTCTATAAATGTTTTTACAGACATCTTTAACTCATCTCTGTGTTTAAATGTATGCCATCTTAGTGCAATATTTAACATGCTTTGCGCATAATAGTTTTGTGTGGCAAATTTTAAATCTTTCAGATTTTTTTTTTCTTTGTTTTTTGTTTTTTAATTCATGCTCTTAATATCTCATAAGTACATCTGTGTTCAATTGTGAATCCTCCCAAAAGGTCTTTGTGGTCTCCTTGTTTTAACACAATACACAAAATTTCCCTCCAATACAAGACACATAAACATGAAATAATGTATACGGTCAAGATAACCCATGTAAAGAATAATTATTCTTTTAGAATTATAAAAGCTAATTCCTCAGTCAATATTTATCAATATGTAACATGACATTCAAAACATCCATACATCAATTATTCAAGTCACAACATTTTTGCTAAGTCTGACATATGTTAGAAAAAGGACATAAATAAATGGATGCAGATTTTGAATTTATACATATTGTCGTAAGTGGCATCTGCCATGTTGTGGCATTTGATGAGCAAGGTAAATTACTATGAAGGTAGGGAGCTGTCATTTTTCTATTCATGTCCTGTACTGCACTGAACTAACCAAGGTAATCCAGCAGGGGGCGACATTCACTAAATTGGATCGGGCAAAATGCACAGCGCTGTCTAACAGAAAATAAAACAATGATTCTTTCAACATGTGCTGAACGAGTAGGAAGACTTTGGTTTGATGCAGATATGAAAGTTAGTGCTGCTATGCAGGTTATATGCCCTTAGCTTAAAAGGGTCATGAAATGGAGAATCAAATTTCCCTTGATATTTAGACTGTAAAGTTCAGAACTCAAAACTTACTCCACAGTCTAAAAAGAGCATTTATAGCTGCCACCCTGCTGAAACATCTCGTTTTGAAATCTGTCTGTTTGTGATGTCACAAAACATTGCTCATTTATTACTTTGACCGCTGCCATATATCTCACCGCTTTTAAAAGATGCAGTGTCAAGTTACAACTCTGAAAGGGAGAATCAATTCTCTTTCATTCAGCTGCTGCATGGACACGTTCTTCCTCCTATCTTCGCTATTTTCATTCTGTATGTAAGCATAGGGCGTCTTTGGCGAAGAACAATGGTCATATTTGGCCGTTTCGGTGCGTTTCCGGCAATGTGCGCCTCAATGCGCCTTCAGTATGTGTGTGCGTAATTTCACCATTCTTTTGACTATGATGGGGTTTGTTATTTTTTGGCTCATGCAGCATGGATTGCTTGTTAACAGTCAAAATATGATTCAAGCTTTGCAAAGGAACTGTTATTGAAGGATAGGGCAGATAAAAAAAAACTTCAAAAATGCAAGTAAACGTTTCATTCATGAATATTTCAAATGTCAAGACTGTTTGATAGTTTATGGTGCTGAATGTTAACAGTTGTGCATGAGATGACCAGTTTAATATTTTCAGATGCAATGTATTAGATGTGTGTTGTGTAAACGCTGCAATTTTATTTTATAATGTCAAGGTTCATTCTCTGAATTTGAGGGGCAGCATGATGTTAGCCAATCATAAGAGTGGGCATTTACGTTGAAGATTTAAGGAGGCGCTAAGGTCAAAACTGAGCGTTTCAGACAGAGGGCCAAAAACAGGGTGGAAAATGGTCATATATTACTAAATTGTGATTGTTTTGGTGCAAAGAAAAAAGTTTTATAACATTATCATTGGACCTCAGGGAATATTATATAAAGAAAAGCACTTCATGACCCCTTTAAAAGGGATAGTTCACTCAAAAATGTCAATTCTCTCATCATTTACACAAACAAAGATTTTTAGAAGAATATTTCTTAGCTCTGTAAGTTTATACAATCCAAGTGAATGGAGACTAAAACTCTGAAGCTCCAAAGAGCACAAAGGCAGCATAAGAGTAATCCTTAAGTCTCTGGTGGTTTAATTTATGTTTTCTGAAGCGTTCCAATCTGTTCTGGGTGAAAACAACCCAAAATATAACTCCTTTTTCACTATTAATCTTGAAATCAGCAGACTCCTTAGCAATCATGATTTCAAGCTCGATTACACTTCCTATAGCATCATCTAGAGCTCTTCCTATTGGTCAAGCACTAGGAAGTGTAATAGAGCTTGAAATCATGACCGTGCCTAGAGACTGCAATGGCAAGATGTACAGTGACGAAGGAGTACAATTTTGATATGTTCTCACCAAAAACTGATTGTATCACTTCAGAAGACAACAACTGGTGTCTTATGGATTTATGAAGCCTTTGTGTGTTTTTTTGGAGCTTTAAAATTTTGGTAACCATTCATTTGTGTTCTGCAGAAGAAAGAAAGTCATACACATCTGGAATGGCATGAGGGAAATGATGAGAGAATTGTCATTTTTGGGTGAACTATCCCTTTAAAGCAACAGAACACACCAGGGGTGGCAAAACAAAAACAACAAATGAGACATTTAACAAACAAAATGAGTAAACCTACAGAATAAGCTAAAGAAACAATGTAAAAGCTAACATTAAAACATGTTACCCAAAAGCAAAGGCAACATTTTGCTATAAGAATGTTAATATCTACCGGTTGAATGAAAAACATTTACCTGAGGAGAAATCAGGACTTTATGCTATTTATCATAGTTAGAAGATGCTCACGCACTCAATTTCAGTCAAATGGAAAAGAAAAGTCATGTCACTTAAACAAAATCAAAGAGATACTTTTACAAAGAAAACCCACATTGCAGCACCATCATTTCCCTCACTGCTGCTCATTTACCAACAGGAGCGACCTCATGTTTCTTTGAGGGAAGAACACGATTCTGTCATGAGGAATCAGCTCTGTAGCTTAAAACAAACCATCTCTGGGAACAGGCCCCAAAAATATTATTTTTTAAAGTCACTTAAATATGTATGAATGTCACTGCATTAGATATAAAATATCAAACAAAGTGCTAAACCTTTTCAGACTTTCAGAGCCATTTTTGAAATTACTTTCAACCAATTGGTGTAATATGATTATTAATGGATGTATGAAGTATGTTCCCCTAAAGTTCACACAGGTGTCTTAGAAGTTACCACTGGTGTCGTTCAGAACAACTAAAATTAACAATGGTCACGTTCCAAAAATGAGAATTTTTTTTTTTGTACCATGTTTATTGTAAATACATTGGCAAGAAAATGTATGTGAACCCTTTGGAATTACCTATATTTATGGATAAATTTGTCTTAAAATCTGTTTTGATCCTCATCCAAGTTACAATAATGAACAAACACAAAATGTTTAAACTAATAACATACAAATTATTGTATTGTTCTTGTACATACTGAATACATCATTCAAATATTCACAGTATAGGATCGAAAAAGTATGTGAACCCCTAGGCTAATGGCGTCAAAAAAAGTTGGCAAACCCGGCATTAAATTCATAACACATGATTGGAGGTGTGGGTTAGAGATACTTTGCCTTATAAAAAGCAAAAAAAAATTATGAGTTTGCTATTCACAAGAAGCGTCTGCTGATGTGGATCATGCCTCGCAAAAAAAGAGGTATCAGAAGACCTACAATAAAAAATTGTTGCTTTGCATAAAGATGGATAGCGTTACAAAGTTATCTTAGATATTAATCTGTCCACAGTTAGACAAACTGTCTATAAATGAAGACTATTTAGTACTGTAGCTACTCTCCCTAGAAGTGGCCGCCCATCCAAGATGACTCAATGGGCAAAGTGCAGAATGCTCAATGAGGGGGAATTTTATTTTTTTAAATACCATAGAGTGACCACTAAAGACTTTAAGGAATCTTTGGAACTGGTTCTCTGTTCATGAGTCTACTATATGGAAAACATTAAACAGGCATGGTGTCCATGGCAGGACACAGTTTTTTCCAGCAAAAACATTGCTGCATGCCTGAAGTTTGCCAAAGACCACCTTGATGCTCCACAACGCTACTGGGAAAATGTTTTGTGGACTGATGAAACTAAGGTAGAATTACTTGGGAAGAACATGCAGCACTACATATGGCATAAAAAAGGGCAAGAAAATCCAACTTTTGGAGTGGCCCAGTCAGAGCCCAGACCTTAACTTGATATAGATGCTGTGGAATGACCTCAAGAGAGCCATTCACACCAGACATCCTAAGAATATGGATGAGCTGAAGCAGTTCTGTAAGGAAGAATGGTCCAAAATTCCTTCTGAATGTTGTCCTGGTCTAATCCGCAGCTACCGGAAATGCTTGGTTGACGTTATTGCTCCCAAAGGATGATCAACCAGTTATTAAACCAACATTCTGAACAGCACTGGGCCAGCATTTGAGTCATTCAGGTTCCTGGGCACTACCATATCACAGGACCTGAAGTGGGAGACCCACACTGACTCCATTGTGTACAAGGCCCAGCGGAGGTTATACTTCCTTCACCAACTGCCACAGGCGCTGCTGATACAGTTCTACTCCGCAGTTTGTCCTCTACACTTCAATAACTGTCTGGTATGGTACAGCTATTAAATTGGACATCAGAAGACTACAAAGGACAGTTTGGACTGCTGAGTGGATAATTGGTTGCCCCCAGCCCTCCCTTCAAGAACTGTACACCTCCAGAGTGAGGAAAAAAGCTGGAAAAAATCCCTCTGGATCCCACTCACCCAGCCCACCTTTTTGAACTGTTGTCTTCTGGCCAGCACTACAGAGCACTGAGCACCAGAACCGTCGGGCAGAGAAACAGTTTTTTCCCTCAGGCTATCCTTTTCATAAACAGTTAAAACTGCCTCATTGAGCAATAATTAATGTGCAATACACCGCAATATTTTTCTAGTATACCCTACCTCTTCTGCTATACATTCCCTTGCATCTGTATATAACAGAATTGTATTTGTACATACGCATATACAGTATGTATATATATTTTTTGTATTATTGTTTATTTCTATATATACTTATAATTTCAATTTGCTTTTTATTTTTATTCTATTTTTTTATTATGTCTGTCTTGTTGTTATTTTGTTTGTGCACAGGAAGCTTGTGTCACCAAGACAAATTCCCTGTATATTTAAGCATACTTCACAATAAAGCTCATTCTGATTATTAAATACAAGGGTTCACTTACTTTTTCCACAGAAATGTGAATGCTTAATGAGATTCAATGAGTTCAATAAAGACATGAAAATGTATATATATATATATATATATATATATATATATATATATATATATATATATATATATATAATCTAATTTTATGACCAATTAATGCATTAAACCATCTACTTACAAAGGGTACACACTTTGTTTTCCACTGTAAATGCAATTGGTTTGATATTGTGTTGAATAATGCAAAGACATCCATACATTAAGAGTGTATTTTTAAATTCCACTCATATCCTTAGTTACAGCAGCAGCTGATTGTAGTTTAAAACCATTATCTTCCTTCTATCTTTCAGTATAATGCAACCAGGCCAATGTCTCACAACACTAACAGTCACAGCAAGAAAAAAGGACATTTAAAGTTTTGTCGTAACTCAGAAACAAACAAAAAAAAACATTGGAGGGAAATCAACCAACCTTTTTACACAGATGTTAAATGCAGGGATCTTCATTTTCAGGCATGGTAAAATTATTTTGTAAAACAACATGGCTAAGCATAAGTCTTTTTTAAAACGTAAGAAATAAAAGCATAGATGCTTCAGTATTTAGATTAAAAGAAGAAAAAAACAAGTGCTGCACTGCAGTATGACGTGGTTATTTTTTTTCCATTTACGCAAAGAAAACCAATTTAAAAAAGGTTTGTTATGAAAACTATACATAATAAAAACAGTGATTCTAGATATTATTAATACTGTGTTTCACTAGATGGCAACTGGTTTTTTTTAGTCTTATAAAAAGGACATCACTACGAAAAATGCATCAGCCTTTTAAAATATGCAGCGCTCCAATATAAAGTGCTTCATTACATTGTTATTTCATTTATTTTTTTTACAGTTTCTTATTAAAATATTGTATTCCCTGGAGTGAAACCATAGTAAACATGTTACACATTGGTAAAAATAAACATTTTGGAATGTCTTTAAAAAGTCCCATGGGCTGATTTTGGTCAAGCAGAGCTTGTCCCGGGAGCCTAAAGGAAAGAAACAAGTTATTTAAGTCTCATAACTCCCAGACAAACAAAGAATCAATCAGAGAACATCTGGAGGAGGCAATCCACTTCATCAATCTTCTTCAAGTAGCAAAATGAAATGCCAAAAAATGGGTTAAAACCATAAAAATGGCATTGCAAAACTTGAAGCAGGTGTGATAAGCCATGCATGTTGAGATATGATGTGATGTATGGAAAGCAGATTCTCATATCTGTAATAAGCCAACACCATTTACAGTGAAACATTCATGACTATAGAGAGTATATGGGTAGTTGACAAATAACATCATTTCAACATAAAGATTTTACATTCAAATGTATATGTATACTGTAAGGGAACATGTATATTTATATGCTGTGATCATTTCATTTCCATTTATTACCCATTTAAGTTTATTGCCATTTTTAATCACCAATTAACACGCAGTGAAAGGATCTCGCTGCTGAATACTCCACCACTATACTACACAATTACTGGTGAGTGAACTGTAAACATTTACCAGCCATATACATTTTAGTTGCATAGCGCGAAATTTGGTTGCAAATGTCAGTGATTTCCTCCCAGTGTAATGGAGGGTTGCACGGTGTATGGAGGGGGAGGCCTGGGTTGCTCAGTGGTAAAGATGCTGACTACCACCCCTGGAGTCTCGAGTTCGAATCCAGGGCATGCTGAGTGACTCCAACCAGGTCTCCTAAGCAACCAAATTGGCCCGGTTGCTAGGGAGGGTAGAGTCACAAGGGGGAAACTCCTTGTGATCGCCATAATGTGGTTCGTTCTCGGTGGGGTGCGTGGTGAGTTGTGCGTGGATGCCGCAGAGAATAGCGTGAAGCCTCCACACGCGTCATGTCTCTGTGGTAATCTGTTGAACAAGCCATGTGATAAGATGTACAGACTGACGGTCTCAGACGCGGAGGCAACTGAGATTCGTCCTCCGCCACCTGGATTGAGGTGAATCACTACACCACCACAAGGACTTAAGTGCGCATTGGGAATTGGGCATTCCAAATTGGGGAGAAAAAAAATAAATATCAATATCGAGATTGTTCAAATGAAGAAAATCTATATTTGTACGAGTCGAAAATTTTTCTGTGGTTATCATTATGCTACAAATGCTGTCGTTTGAAGCCTAGCGCACACTACAGGACTCAAGCTAGTCTCTTTATATGGTTTGAGATAGCAACTGGTCTGCGAAGAGAAGTCTCAGATCTCACGACTAACGGTCATGTAGTGTGCACACTCCTGCGACACGCCCTTTCATACCAGCTTGATATGTAGACGTCTTCTCATCAGGTGTGTCCCAACGAGTGAGAGACCTACAATGAGCCACAGCCAATGAAGTATAGAGAGAGCACAAGAGGAGACCAAGTTATTGGGAAGCAGGAGACAAAAAAAATTATACAAAAATAAAATAAAACAAAACATCACCCAATCTCCCTCCCTCTTTATTATTTTCATCTGGTTTTTTTTTATATATATATATTTCTTTGGTACAAATCGGCGCAAAAAGTTTCACGTATAAACTGTGCAAGTTTGTCAATTAGTTGCACTTTTGTAATTTTTAAAAGTGTTTTATCTGATCAATTTGAAACAGGACTTCACTAAAGACAGCTATAACAAGGTCCAAAATGTTTTCAGATTTGTCCCCCTCAGACACATTCAGACAATGGGCTCTTAGAGCCACAGCAGCAGAATGCCACTTAATAAAACAAGAATTTAAACTTTGCCGGTTACGAGCAGATTTAAAATAACCATACGATATGACCATTTTAAAAAGAACTAAGAAATCCACAAAATTCTTCAGTGTGTCAGATATCAACATTCAGATATGAGAAACATGCACATTAGAAACTCACTTAATACATGTAATTAGCCTTTAACGTCATGTTTGCGCTTATGTTAAATGCAAGTATAATTAAGAGAAACCGTTCTTCTTTCCTTTTTTGAACCTTTATTATCATTCAGTAAACTTCATACGTAATAACTGATGTCCTCGTGAAATCAGAGACTTTCCCCATGAAATCTGAACACAAGTGTTCAAAAGAGGCCAGGTGTAACGGTGATGTCTCGCTTGTACACTTGTGATCGGATCACCCAAAACGCATCTTAATAACAGGTGTACACAGGCTTCAGTCAGTGAGGAATGATCATGTTTTTGATACACCCAGTCTGCGATCAGTCCTGTAGTGTGCACACCAGCACGACGGAAAACAAGATTGAGTCATAGGGCGCCGACTGCAAGTCGTGTAGTGTGCGCTTGGCTTGAGCTTAACTTGTATTTAACCTTGAATCTTCCTTTAAGATGAGGTCATAAAGCACGTAAAGTGATATCAGATTTAGCTAAATGTTGTTTAAGTTGATAGTTCACCCAAAAATTAAAACTCTGGGACTGGAGGGTCTTTTCCATCCAAGCTTTCAAGCTCAAAAAAGGATGCAAAAGCACAATAAAAGAGGTACATACTGTACAACCAAGTACTCCTAAAAGCTTTGTTTGAGGATCAGGCCAAAATGTATGTCGTTAACCACATTAAAATGCAGTAAAGTTTAGACACTGCTTGACATTTCATGTCAACTACCCATGTACAGTGTGTTCCAATTATATCCTATAAGACAAACTATCCTGTTCTTACTAAAAGCTAACCACAATATCCCAGAGCTGCACAATAATAATTCAGGTGAGTAAACTGCATGATTTCCAATGGTATGTCCAGTAAGTTAGACTTTACAACTGTTTAACAATCCAAAGACTGTCTATTTCCAATGTCAACTTTAACTTTCACAGCTGAAAGATGGCCAATAAAAATGATGGGGAATCCATAATACCTGTTAAAATACAGGTGATATTTTGACACCAAACGTTACAGTGAAAGACTGTTATCATTACCTTTCCCTTCCTCTGGTCCTCTTGTTTATCCAGTCTGGTAGATAATTATCTTTCCTCCAAAGAGCAACATGGTGATTTTAAGGCCACAGATATAAAAATACAGTTTACAGCCACCAAATAAGTTCAAGAAAGTCAGTAAAAAAGAGGCATGAATGGATAAAAAAAATTAAATAATAATAATTATGAAAAATAAAACTATGAATCCACAAATAGAAAACTAGATGCTTGTGCTCTGTTAGTGTGAAGAAAAAAGGATGGATGAAAGAATGGATGTAGGGAGGTGGTGAGGAAGCATTAGTCAGTATGCAGCAGCAGCAGCGACGGGGATGTTCTGGAGCAGAGTGCCCAGGAAGAAGAGGGTGGAGGTGGGCAGGCAGACAGACAGGAAGATGATCATGTCTTGGGTGAGGCACAACACCAGCGTGTGCTCTGATAGGGCCCAGTCCACCAGCACGAACAGCAGCAGATAGTACAGGTGAAACTCCTGTAAGATCTGCCACTCTGTCCCTGCAACACCCACATCACCACTCACCATGGCCTTAACTTCCGTCAACTCTACATCTTCCTTGGGATGGGCGCGCTTGCTGCGCCCCCGCTCCTCCATCGCCATTGACCTCCGGCTGTTCTCCACAAACTCCTGCAGAAAATAAAACATGTTAATTCTGTGCGATTAACTATATAAAAAAAACAATTACACAACAGTAATAGAGAAGCTTCCTACTAACAGAGCAATTAAACTTGTTTTTGCAAGTCTCAGTCAGTATGATGCAGTAAGCGGATTTCTGCTGGACAGAGCAGATGTTTTAGAGGTTAGACGATTATGACGACTAATTGTCTGTTTTAGGGGTTACACGATTATGACGACTAATTGTCTGTTTTAGGGGTTACACGATTATGACGACTAATTGTCCGTTTTAGGGCTTTCCACGATTATGACGACTAATTGTCTGTTTTAGAGGTTACACGATTATGACGACTAATTGTCCGTTTTAGGGCTTTCACGATAATGACGACTAATTGTCTGTTTTAGAGGTTACACGATTATGACGACTAATTGTCCGTTTTAGGGCTTTCACGATTATGACGACTAATTGTCTGTTTTAGAGGTTACACGATTATGACGACTAATTGTCTGTTTTAGGGCTTTCACGATTATGACGACTAATTGTCCGTTTTAGGGGTTACACGATTATGACGACTAATTGTCCGTTTTAGGGGTTACACGATTATGACGACTAATTGTCTGTTTTAGGGGTTACACGATTATGACGACTAATTGTCCGTTTTAGGGGTTACACGATTATGACGACTAATTGTCTGTTTTAGGGGTTACACGATTATGACGACTAATTGTCTGTTTTAGGGGTTACACGATTATGACGACTAATTGTCTGTTTTAGGGGTTATCGACTTGATTATGACGACTAATTGTCTGTTTTAGGGCTTTCACGATTATGACGACTAATTGTCTGTTTTAGAGCTTACACGATTATGACGACTAATTGTCCGTTTTAGGGCTTTCACGATTATGACGACTAATTGTCCGTTTTAGAGGTTACACGATTATGACGACTAATTGTCCGTTTTAGGGCTTTCACGATTATGACGACTAATTGTCCGTTTTAGAGGTTACACGATTATGACGACTAATTGTCTGTTTTAGGGCTTTCACGATTATGACGACTAATTGTCCGTTTTAGGGCTTTCACGATTATGGCGACTAATTGTCCGTTTTAGGGGTTACCACGATTATGGCGACTAATTGTCCGTTTTAGGGCTTTCACGATTATGGCGACTAATTGTCCGTTTAGGGGTTACGATTATGACGACTAATTGTCCGTTTAGGGTTACGATTATGGCGACTAATTGTCCGTTTTAGAGGTTACACGATTATGACGACAAATTGTCCGTTTTAGAGGTTACACGATTATGACGACAAATTGTCTGCTTTAGGGCTTTCACGATTATGACGACTAATTGTCTGTTTTAGGGCTTTCACGATTATGACGACTAATTGTCCGTTTTAGGGGTTACGATTATGGCGACTAATTGTCCGTTTAGGGGTTACCGATTATGACGACTAATTGTCCGTTTTAGGGGTTACACGATTATGACGACTAATTGTCTGTTTTAGGGGTTACACGATTATGACGACTAATTGTCTGTTTTAGAGGTTACACGATTATGACGACTAATTGTCTGTTTTAGAGGTTACACGATTATGACGACTAATTGTTTTAGAGGTTACACGATTATGACGACTAATTGTCTGTTTTAGGGGTTACACGATTATGACGACTAATTGTCTGTTTTAGGGGTTACACGATTATGACGACTAATTGTCTGTTTTAGGGATAACACGATTATGACGACTAATTGTCTGTTTTAGGGCTTTCACGATTATGACGACTAATTGTTTTAGGGGTTACACGATTATGACGACTAATTGTCTGTTTTAGGGGTTACACGATTATGACGACTAATTGTCTGTTTTAGGGCTTTCACGATTATGACGACTAATTGTCTGTTTTAGGGGTTACACGATTATGACGACTAATTGTCTGTTTTAGGGCTTTCACGATTATGACGACAAATTGTCTTGTTTTAGGGCTTTTATGATGATTTCTTCACCACTGGAAGAAGATCGTGCAAATTTCCATTGAGATGACTGTAATGCACCTGCGGAATTTTGACATGCAAAGATATGTTGTGACCGCAATTTTAGTCCAATTTACATTTACACTGTTGTTTTTGGAACCAAACCAACCTGATATTAAGTTATATTAAATTGTTATATTATATTAATCATAAAATGGATCACTGGGGAATGTAGGCCAGTGATACCATAGGTTCATGTTCAGTTATATGTAAATAAATCAAACAATATATTGACTTCTAAAGCAAATTTTCTAATCAATGATTTACTCATCAGCCACAATAATGTAATGCCTTTAAATTATCTAAATTATTATACTTATTATTTATAATATTTTTGATTATTTCAATGAATATACTGAATTATCTTTATTTTGGGGTGTTTTATTTAGCAAATATTACAATGCGAATAATTTAATCAGCATTTCATGTATGTATAATTCAATTAAAATTGTATATAAATGGACAACCCTAATTACAACAGATCATAATCAGACAGACCCAATCAGACACGTTTCTTGCATGGCATTCACATACTGAAGGATACGTCCTATTGCAGAGCACAAAAGAAATGAAAAGAAAGCAGGGGTCTTAAAAAAAATACAAATATTAAGATAAACTAGTCTACCTCACTAATTAACTCCTAGTCCTCCCATCCCTAATTGTACTACCAAAACTTAAATGCATAGAAAAGGTTTGAAAATCTCAGCTTTCAAAAGTTGTGTATTTTAATTGGGCCATATTTTTAACAAACATTCAATTTCCTCTACAAACCTCTGTTTAACCTTTTCCACTTACCTTGGAAATAATTTTGCGATTGTCACATTATACAAAATATTATACGTCAGCAGTAGCAATTCACTTCCACAAAATAGGTCAGACTATTTTCATACCAATTACAATTCATACTGAAGTCCATATAAACCTGTCTCCAGAGCCCAATTTTCAAGCGGACTAGGGTTCCTTGGTGCTCATCTGAGTTTGGGAAAAACTTTCACACCAATCAAACCAACTGGACATAAAATTTACTTGGGTTTGCAACAAATGCTTTAGTACGAAAACAGGCTTAAATGGTCCCAGTAACTGAAGACAGAAAAAACAGAAACACTTTTAACCAAACCATCTCTCAGTCTTTCGCTGTGCAACAACCTCTACTGCCAATGACTTAGTATTTCTAAGGGGCTGTGATTCAGTGCAGCATCACTTGGCTCTAGTTTTTTCTTTTATTTCACAAAGCTTTTGGCTGCACCATTTGGCTAAATACAGGTGAAAGGGAAACCACCTTTCATAATAAATCAGCTTCCATTCAAGTGCATAAGAAACCAGCTTGCATGCATTTAAAAAAATGTCCAATGAAAGTTGGAAGTTGTCCACAGAGAATATCTGGGACACCATCTGAATCCTGAAATATTAATTGTATCCAAGTCAGCATACAGCCTACATGCAAAGGGAATGAAAGAAGCTACAACCACAAAAACGTGACACAGATGGCAAGTGCGCTTCAAACAGAGAAACCATTTATGGGTTTCTCATCCAACCCAAGTGACAGAGAAAGTTATTGAACACAGATTAAAGCATTTTTAAGATCAATGTTTTTTTTTACCTCTGTGTTTACAGTTAAAAGTTACTTATTTAATGTATTTTTGAAATATATACATACACATATATATATATATACATATACACATATATACATATATATACATATGCATATATACATATATACATATATATATATATATATATATATATATATATATATATATATATATATATACGTATATATATATATATATATATATATATATATATATATATATATATATATATATATATATATATATATATATATACATATATATATATATATATATATATACACGTATATATATATATATATATATATATATATATATATATATATATATATATATATATATATATATATATATATATATATATATATATATATATATATATATATATACGTATATATATATATATATATATATATATATATATATATATATATATATATATATATATATACATATATATATATATACACGTATATATATATATATATATATATATATATATATATATATACGTATATATATATATATATATATATATATATATATATATATATATATATATATATATATATATATATATATATATATATATATATATATACGATATATATATATACGTATATATATATACATGTATATATATATATATATATATATATATATATATATATATATATATATATATATATATATATATGTATATATATATATATATATATATATATATATATATATATATATATATATATATATATATATATATATATATATATATATATAAACAGTGCTGCAGCTCAGTGTCAGGGTCTTGGCAGTCTTCATATGGCCTAGGCCATCTTTATGTAGAGCAACAATTCTTTTTTTTCAGATCCTCAGAGAGTTCTTTGCCATGAGGTGCCATGTTGAACTTCCAGTGACCAGTATGAGGGAGTGTGAGAGTGATGACACCAAATTTAACACACCTGATCCCCATTCACACCTGAGACCTTGTAACACTAACAAGTCACATGACACCGGGGAGGGAAAATGGCTAATTGGGCCCAATTTGGACATTTTCACTTAGGGGTGTACTCACTTTTGTTGCCAGCGGTTTAGACATTAATGGCTGTGTGCCGAGTTATTTTGAGGGGACAGCAAATTTACACTGTTATACAAGCTGTACACTCACTACTTCACATTGTAGCAAAGTGTCATTTCTTCAGTGTTGACACATGAAAAGATATAATCAAATATTTACAAAAATGTGAGGGGTGTACTCACTTTTGTGAGATACTGATATATATATATTTTATAATTATAAAATATTGATAATGCATATTATTTTTTCATTGTGGTAATGACTATTTAGGTGTAATTGTAAAAAATAGAAATATACCAATAATAATAATCATCACTAAAAATAAAAATGTAGGCCATATACTGTAAAATCAATATGAACCATTCTCTACTTTTTTCTTCAGGATGGTGACTCACCATCAGGGCCTTGTCCATGTAGAACTCTCTCCCAGGTGTGCCGTTGTTGTATTTGGTGTCAATGGCAAAGCAGAGGAAGAGCACGTCCACCACGATTTCGAAGATAGACAGAAAGCAGTGTGCCACCAGGAATGCAAACAAACACACGATAATGAGTGGCAGCACCCACTCCGTGTAATCCCTCTGGTAGTTCAGAGCCAACACCCCTGCAAACGCTGTACACGTCACAATCAGGATCTGCATGGGTAAAATACATAAATGTTCAGTTTTTAGGTATTGCTCAAAGTAACAAGTATTGAGAAACATTGAACAGTTACATAACAGGTTGTTCATGGTTTCACAATGTTATTAAATCACCTGATCGATATACAAGTAGCATTACACAGCATAATCCCCACTTTACTAGTCATGGGAATTGTTAGGAAATAAAAATATTGTTTCTGATCTCAATTGTTCTTATTGATTCTGGTTCCTTAACAGTCCCATTAACGATTCTTTTAGTATTTTAGAAATGCAATTTTTATTGGATTTATTGTTCTCAGCAGCCTGTTACCAAATTATGCGATAATTTCATATTTTAACAGAAGGTTTAAGTTTCAAAAAGCCTAAAGTGCACACACGATAACAATTCTTGGTCCATATCATTCATGAAGAAATGAAATGGCTCGCGGTTCAATACGTTTTTGATTCACTAACAATGACTGGCTGATGAGAGTCATTCGTTCAAGAGGAAGCACTGTATGTTTTGCAGTTTCAAATGTTTTGCAGATTAAAAAAAAACAGACTCGCAAGAGTCGTTCATTTGGGAATCGAACTACACTGGTCTCGATGTATGTTTTACGATTCATAAAGGCCCCAATACACTTCCGGAGAAGTTCTTCTTCGTTCTCCGTTCAGGGATAAAAAGAAGTTTGAAACAACAGAGCAATGGTATACTGTTTGAGAATATTCAGAAGAGCAGAAGAGCTTGTGTAGCACAGATTGCTGATAAACTTAATGCTGGCCATGATAGAAAGATATCAGAACAAACAATGTATGGGGCTGCGTAGCCGCAGACCAGTCAGAGTGCCCATGCTGACCCCTGTCCACTGCCGAATGCACGTACAATGGGCATGTGAGTGTCAGAACTGGACCATGGAGCAATGGAAGAAGGTGGCCTGGTCTGATGAATCACTTATTCTTTTAGTTTATGTAGACGGCCGGGTGCGTATGCGTCATTTGCCTGGGGAAGAGATGGCAGCAGGATGCACCATGGGAAGAAGGCAGGCTGGAGGAGGCAGTGTGATGCTCTGGGAAATGTTCTGCTGGGAAACTTTGGGTCCTGGCATTCATGTGGAAGTTACTTTGACACGTACCACCTATCTAAAGATTGTTCCAGACCACGTACACCCCTTCATGGTAACGGTATTCACTGATGGCGGTGTCCTCTTCAAGCAGGATAATGTGCCCTGCCACACTGAAAAATTGTTCAGGAATGGTCTGAGGAACATGACAAAGAGTTCAAGGTGTTGGCTTGGCCTCCAAATTCCCCAGATCTCAATCCGATTGAGCTTCTATGGGATGTGCTGGACCAACAAATCCAATCCATGGAGGCCCCACCTCACAACTTACAGGACTTGAAGGATCTGCTGCTAATGTCTTGGTGTCAGATATCACAGGACACCTTCAGAGGTCTTGTGGAGTCCATGCCTCAACGTGTCATAGCTGTTTTGGTGGCACGAGGGGGACCTAGACAATATTAGGTATGTGGTTTTAAATGTGGTGGCTGATACCGATATGTATATGCAGTAGATAATGTTTCATTTGTCTTGTTTACATTCTAAATTCATTATGCTAATGTGCTAAAACTTTATACGTGGCCATAATATGCACCGATTATATTCTGTCATTGTAATTTATGTAATTTGTAATTTACACAGATACAACTGCAAAGATTGGTATATAAAGGAGTGTTAATGGGTCAAATACAGACAAAAGAATGATGATAGGCATATCTTAAGGCAGATGTGTGAATAGCTTTCGCTGCAGACGGTACATGAGTGAATGGGCACTTGAGAGTATTTGAGTCGATTCCATAGTCTTGGAAAATGTCTCTTTCGAACGCCCGTACAGATGTAGGTCAATTTGCACCAGCTCGCTAATAACTCTGCACGCCGTTTTGTTCATGCTGAATCTGACTGATCTTGACTAACTGAACAATGTAAACAAAATTAGCTGTCTGCCTCAAAGTAGGTGGTTTGGTCTTTGATTTCATATATAATATATCAGGGCCTTAAGAGTCATTCATTCGGGAATTGGACTACAATGGTCGTGCTGTATGTTTCACATTGTAGATTCAATTGAACCGATTCATAAGTGTCATTAGTTCAAGAATCAGACTACACTGGTCATGCTGTATGTTTCACGCTGTAGATTCAAAACAAAAGATTCATAAGAGTCATTAGTGAGGGAATCGGACTACACTGGTCGCACTGTATGTTTCAAGTTGTAGATTCACGCTGTGTGTATTATGCAGTAGATTCAAAAGAACAGATTTTTAAGAGTCATTAGTTCAGGAATCTGACTGTACTGGTCGCACTGGGAGTTTCACAATGTAGATTTAAAAGAACCGACTCAAGAGTCATTTGTTTGGAAAATCGGAATACACTGGTCACACTAAATGTGAGAACAACTCAAAGCCATCAAGGAATTAGCAAGAGATTACAATCGTAAATGGGTCATATCATGAGGGTTACAAATTTCCTTGAACTTTTAAAGTAAAAATGGTTCGTAAAAATAAATATTGTACATTTCCAAAAATAGCATTTTTTGAATTGAATCTAAGCTGCAAATACAGCTCTAAAATCCTTGGATATCTGACATTAGAAACTTAAAAAATTAACACATGGCCACCCAGATCTATGTGTCAATGACATCTATTCAGTGATAAGCGTCTACGACTTGTCAGTCACGATATTGTAAACAAAGTAATTTAACATATAAGTCTAAAGGCACAGTAGCAGACAAAAAGGACAGTTTATTTCTACGGGTCAGGGAAGGGGTGAAAATAATGGTCATTAAAAACTAACTTTTGACTACTTTTTGGCACAAAGACCTAAAATATTAAAAAGTATGATATGAACCCTTAAAACTGTTCAAAATCAATGAAGGTTTCCACCCTGTAGCAACCATGAGACCAAAACAACAACCTTTTAACTTACAGCTCTGATCTTTAAATACTTCCTGTAACCCATAACCCACTTCCCACAGAACCCACATAAGCTCCCCTTCACCTTGCCCAGAAACAGTACAAAATCTCCCACGGTGTTGATGGTCGCCACCCGTAGAGCGTTTTCCACCAGGATCATGAAGGCATCACGGGCCGACGTACAGAAACTGGTGCTGTTGATGGCCGTTGCCGCATATGCATTCTGCAAACAGAAAGATTGTCACCACAAGCATAAACAGATGCATCACCACACATCAGTGAGCACTAAAATATCAATCTGCATGAGCAAGCAACCTCAAATTGCAGTTTGTGAGAGTAAACCATTAACCGGCTCACCTGATTCAAATAATTGAGGCACTTCTCCAGGCACCACAGACAGCAGATACAGGCCTTCAGCATGCAGCGAGCACAAGCGTTTTCCTATGGGGTGTGTACATGGGGAGATCAGAATCAAAACACAAGCAAACATTACCCACAGTACATTGCTCTTGTTCTTTTCTTTAGAGCAGTGAGCATTTGTCAAGCTCACCCTTAATGTTCCAAATCTGCCCATATAAAGCTCCTGTTGATATCTATTAGCTCATTTATATTCCCAAGGTCCCCGGCCATATATCAAGTAAATGATACGTCACCTAAGTGGAACCCAAGAGGACAATAACAAACAGCTTGCAGTGTTACCTTCAAAATATACCTACCCAAATCACAACAAAATACCAAACGATTATTTGTGTGACATTTCAGAAAGAGGAAACTGTGCATCAACATCTTGTTTTACTTTTTGCATATTTTCATAGTCAACTAGTATTTTTAGTTTAAAGACATCATGTTACAAAATTGGGTACTATTTATTTTAATAAATGCCCATGATCTAAGTTATTCTAAAGAAGAAGAAAAAACATTTTTAATAAAAGATTTGGGACTTTTTATGTGGGGTTTTCTTCAGCTTTCATTTACCAGTGGTTTATTTTTATTAAAAACAAACATTTCTTTTTTTCTTTCTTTTTTTAATTTTTTATTATTTTAACAAGGTCTCATAATAACTGATTTAGATTTTTTTTTACCGGGTTTTCATCCTTTATTTTTGTAACTTTCCCAGTGCCTATTATGAATAGATTTTACTGTTTAACCTTGTCCCAGACTTTCAATATTATAATATAACAATCCATTACAAAATGATGACATGTTTAGGACTATGATAATCAAAGCAAAGAGTGGAATGAACAAACCATTTAAATATTTATTGTGTGAAAATTATTTAGTATACAAATATATTTTATTATACACTCACCTAAAGGATTATTAGGAACACGATACTAATACTGTGTTTGACCCCCTTTCGCCTTCAGAACTGCCTTAATTCTACGTGGCATTGATTCAACAAGGTGCTGAAAGCATTCTTTAGAAAGGTTGGCCCATATTGATAGGATAGCATCTTGCAGTTGATGGAGATTTGTGGAATGCACATCCAGGGCACGAAGCTCCCGTTCCACCACATCCCAAAGATGCTCTATTGGGTTGAGATCTGGTGACTGTGGGGGCCATTTTAGTACAGTGAACTCATTGTCATGTTCAAGAAACCAATTTGAAATGATTCGAGCTTTGTGACATGGTGCATTATCCTGCTGTAAGTAGCCATCAGAGGATGGGTACATGGTGGCCATAAAAGGATGGACATGGTCAGAAACAATGCTCAGGTAGGCCGTGGCATTTAAACGATGCCCAATTGGCACTAAGGGGCCTAAAGTGTGCCAAGAAAACATCCCCCACACCATTACACCACCACCACCAGCCTGCACAGTGGTAACAAGGCATGATGGATCCATGTTCTCATTCTGTTTACGCCAAATTCTGACTCTACCATCTGAATGTCTCAACAGAAATCGAGACTCATCAGACCAGGCAACATTTTTTTAGTCTTCAACTATCCAATTTTGGTGAGCTCTTGCAAATTGTAGCCTCTTTTTCCTATTTGTAGTGGAGATGAGTGGTACCCGGTGGGGTCTTCTGCTGTTGTAGCCCATCCGCCTCAAGGTTGTGCGTGTTGTGGCTTCACAAATGCTTTGCTGCATACCTCGGTTGTAACGAGTGGTTATTTCAGGCAAAGTTGCTCTTCTATCAGCTTGAATCAGTCGGCCCATTCTCCTCTGACCTCTAGCATCAACAATGCATTTTCGCCCACAGGACTGCTGCATACTGGATGTTTTTCCCTTTTCACACCATTCTTTGTAAACCCTAGAAATGGTTGTGCGTGAAAATCCCAGTAACTGAGCAGATTGTGAAATACTCAGACTGGTCCGTCTGGCACCAACAACCATGCCACGCTCAAAATTGCTTAAATCACCTTTCTTTCCCATTCTGACATTCAGTTTGGAGTTCAGGAGATTGTCTTGACCAGGACCACACCCCTAAATGCATTGAAGCAACTGCCATGTGATTGGTTGATTAGATAACTGCATTAATGAGAAATTGAACAGGTGTTCCTAATAATCCTTTAGGTGTGTAATATATAAACATATATATATATATATATATATGACTTTCCAACAGTTGTGGGGTCATTTCCACCACACCAAACAATTTAGCAACCAAGACTTATTTATTTGTTTCAAAAGTTAGTGTACTTTCTAAAATCAAGCTGTAACTTTGCCAAACCAGGCAAAAAGTGTGAAAGTATATTCAATAGTGTGTTTTTAAGAAACATAAAATGTTGGCTATGAAATTAGCCTTAGCAAGACAAAAGAGTCTGTCATTTTATTTCAGAAACTTTCCATCAGTGTCATTTCCATCACAGAATTTTAAACAATACAAAATTGTTACATTTTTTTTTTACTTTACTTTTAAGAAAGTGCCTGAAGCTGAAACACCCTAGTATAAAAAATAAATTTTTATTTTTTGTACACCAGTCAGTACAGAATACTAGTGTTAAGGCCCATTCACACCAAATCTGGT
The DNA here is from genome assembly GCF_025860055.1 of Xyrauchen texanus. Taxonomy (NCBI): domain Eukaryota; kingdom Metazoa; phylum Chordata; class Actinopteri; order Cypriniformes; family Catostomidae; genus Xyrauchen; species Xyrauchen texanus. The sequence goes on along the minus strand of NC_068294.1, from coordinate 8,861,951 downwards.
GAGACGAACATTTGATGTAAGTCAGTGCTGTTGCTGTTCAACAAACATATTTATACCAATCTCCTGTCCGCACCTTCAGCTTGTATAGATTAATATAGCATTTATTTACCTAATTCAGCATAACTGTTTCATTATGTTCTTTCTATGGTGTGGATGCATTTTGAGGAATATATTGTCTGTGTTTTTTATACGAGTGAGATGAGGAAAGAGCGCTGTTGTGTAAATATATGTCCTATTTATATTTGCACATGTATTTATCTACGAGTATCTACCAAACGGACTCCAGAATCCAACTTCTCATTTTATAATGTCTGGATAATATAACACAAGTTACAGTGATATAAATACACGTGCAAGAGCGTGCATTAAGAATAACAGTTTAGTATAAAATATGATGCATATATAAAAAATTATATAAAAGAAAATACAAGCTCACTGTCCTGTTGTCCTAGTAAAAAAGCATCTTGTCATAAACAAACATTCAACATGTATGATTTTTAATTTTTAAAAATTTTATTTCAATGGGACTATCATTGAAACAGAGCTGTGTATCTACCTTTCCTTTGAGTTGGTTGTGAATGTACATGAGGATGAGGCGTGGGATCTTGACCAGGGTGATGATGAAGGAGCCCTTGGCCACAGTGCCCAGGTGATAGCGCACCAGCCGCAGCACTGATGACAGGATGGGCGTCACTGGGAGTTTGGTTTTGTCCCTGGAGAATTATGAGAAAAGTTACTCTAAAGCATACATCAACTTCACCTTTCAAGGTATAACTGTAATCAACACTAAAGATTAGCTGAAGAAAAATAAAGTGATAGGCTCAAACTTCCACAAAAATAATATTATAAAATGCTAAGGTCTTATTTTTAAGGTGTTTAAAGCTGCACTGTGTAATTTCTGCACAGCTGGCAGCACCAAATGGCAGTACAAAAGTTGATAAAAAAATAAATATTAAAAATGCCACAAAGCCACATTGTTCACACTATACTTGGAAATCAGTCTACAAATGCTTTACTTACACAGTGACCCAAAAAGTACACTTGAGCCAAAAAAAGACTTAAAATAAGAATGTGCATTAAATAACAAAATAACAAACTAGATGGAATTTACACCGATCAGCCACAACATTAAAACTACCTTCCTAATATTGTGTAGGTCCCCCTCGTGCCACCAAAACAGCACCAACCTGCATCTCAGAATAGCATTCTAAGATTATATTCTTCTCATCACAATTATACAGAGTGATTATCTGAGTTACTGTAGACTTTGCCAGTTCAAACCAGTCTGTCCATTCTCTGTTGACCTCTCTCCTCAACAAGACATTTCCATCCACAGAAATGCCGCTCGCTGGATGTTTTTTTGTTTTAGGCAGCATTCAGAGTAAATTCTAGAGACTGTTGAGTGTGAAAATCCCAGGAGATCAGCAGTTACAGAAATACTCAAACCAGTCCGTCTGGCATCAACAATTAAGCCACTGTTGAAATCACTGAGATCAAAATTTTCCCCATTCTGATGGTTGATGTGAACATTAACTGAAGCTCCTGACCCATATCTGCTTGATTTTATGCACTGCTGCCACATGATTGGCTGATTAGATAATCATATGGATGATTGTTGGTGCCATACAAAAACACTTTTCAAACAAAACACTTCACAAAAAGTTTGTTAGTTTTCACATTTTAAAACATTGTTTAAAAATTGTAGTATAACAATATACTGTTAAAATTAAATAAAAAAGTATTTTACATTCACTGGTTGTCAAAAATGACAAAGAAAATTAAGTTAGTTCTGAGAAAAGCTCTAGCATCATTAAAAGCGACATAGATTTCCAAAAGTGTCTGAATACTTTTTTGGGCCACTGTCATTGTCTCTGAAAAATTACACAGTATAAACAAGAGAAAACTGTGGCATTGAGTGCATCTTCTCTCTAAAAACAACAATAGAAGGGAGCAATCCAGACCTTGTGAAATAGTAGGTTACCACAGCACCAGCAACGGTCATCTGTTGACAGGCCAGGATGAACTCACTGATCCAGATCAGACCCACTGCGTGGTACCAGGTCATGTACTGCAGCGCGCCTGTGAGCCTGAACTCAACCAAACCAGTGTCCTCATTCTTCTCTGGGTTCCCTGTGGACCAGAACGTGCAAGTCTGAGATTCTGTTGTGTTTGTAAGAGCCTTCTAAAATGGTAATGCTCATTTTTAAAATGAGAACGATATTACTGAGCAAAATTCTGCTAAAATTATCAGTACAAACAACTTGAACAGAATGCATTTTAAATTCAGTACACATTATTAAAAAAAAAAAAAACATTTTAAAATGTACAATATATTATAGTATAAAATCATTAACATTTACTATAGTATGACTGAGGTTTGAATTTGACATTGAGGAGTTACTAAAAGGAATATTCAGGGTTCAATACAAGTGAAGCTCAATTAACACCATTTGTAGAATCATTTTCATTTCAACAAAGATGTATTTCGACTCGTCCCTCATTTGTTCAAAAAATTATTATTTTAGTGTGATAACGAAAATCTCTTACTAAATATCTCTGTAAAGTTTTATCCAATTTTACAACTTAGGTTAGGGATGCAATCCTGCAATTGGATATAATTTTACACAAATAAGTATGTTTAAGTGATTTTATCACATGTTCACACATATCTTATAGCAAAACTTTTAACCCTTTAAGCTCGGATGGGCCCCCAAAGAAAACAATATTATCATAATATTAATAACTACAGTCTTGACCAACACAAAATAGGGATCATTTGAAAGCTTAGAAGCTGATGTAGGCATTATGAAAAAACTGAACAAGTGCTTTGAAATTTGCAGACAAATCAGAAGTGTTCCGTTTTGATCATTTATTGAAACATTTGTACCGTACCTATTATTTTCATCTGTAAAAACATCAAACTCATCATATAGCCACAAGCCATATGTTGTTGGAAAGCTCTCAAAGAGTATAATATAACAAAAAAATTTTACTCACCGAAAAATCTAGCGAGTAATAGCTAAGCATATGTTTTTGACATTCATGTTTCATATGAACAGATGTTGCTTATATACAATGTTTTGCTTATAACTTCACGATAAACAAACAGAACATGCAATCTCGCTTACCATTACTTAGAAGAGATGATTATCTTTAAAACGCGACCACATACAAAGTAATCGGATGCATATATCATTAGATAATTCACACAACGCACAATGTGCGCACAGCTTCTGGTTACAAACATGTTAGCTTTCCTGGATAAGATGACATCATCAGAAATACTGTAGCATCATGGAAAACAAAACCACTTGGATTGGGTTCTGATTGCTCCAACCGGTGGTGATAGTCCTCCATATTTGGGCAGAGAGTCATGTGATCAATCACGCTATTTACAAATGTCCACCAGGAGATGGCGCCAGGTCCTCCATGATGACTCATGAAAGTCATTCTGTGAAATGTCATTACTAAAGACATTACTAAAGTCTACATGCAGTGCTGGGTAGTAACAGATTACATGTAATCTGGATTATGAAATCAGATTACAAAAACGGAGTACTTGTAATTGGATTTAAATACATTTTTAAAAACTTGTAATCAAACAGTTACTTTTTATAGATTACATGATTATATGTTAACAAGGCAACGGCAGTAAATTGTAAATAATTTATTGATAATTTTCATATCAACATCATCATATTCTTACACCGAAGTGTAATAGTCTTAAACATGAAAATTTTGAGCATGTGCTCCTTTTACGTTACAACAGTAAGATATGCACCTCAGCTAAGGAATAGGTAATGGACTATTACTAAGTAGTAAGGGTTAAAAATAAGTCAGTCAGAGTTTAGAACACACATTGAACTTAATTGCTTCAAAGGATCTAGTGGATACCACCTCTAAATGGCACTTTTCCACTGCATGTTATGGTTCGACTCGTCTCAACTCTACTCGCTTTACTTTTCTGTGCTTGCATTTCCACTGCAGTTTAGTGCCCCGTCAACGTGGGTGGGATTATAGGCTGATCGTCATAGTTACGCCGCCTCTGCTGCCATGACTTTATCTTAAACACGACACAAACTGACTAAAACAATAACACGACCGCTAGCTGTTAGCTACTAGCTCATTGTGCTGCATAAAGCAGTTGTTGCATGGTGATTTTACACAAGTGTAACAGTTAAATTGAGCTTGGTTGTTTTAGAAGCAAGCTTCCAGTAGCTGGTCAACTAAATAAAGTGAAGCTTTCAAGGAGAGTATAGAGTTAACGTAACAAAACATACCATCCTCCATCGTGGATCAACACCTGTCCAGGGCACTCTGCCTCCAATTGCTCGCCAGTTTAGATACCGTCCATTTGGTCAAACCACTTCCACTTTACTTGATGGTTCTGTAGTCACTTTTAATTTTTTTTTTTTACTTTTCCCTACACTTAAAATGAACTTGATGTCTCAGCGTTTTGCATTATACACTTTGGCATGCACTGTCATTGCTATTAGATTTAATGTTTATTTCATCCATGTAATGTTTAATGCACTTTTAAAAAATGCCATACGTAAAGAGCTCTTTTTTGTTAGTAATGAAGAATGGAATACATTCTTCCTCTTTTTGTGATTTTTCTTAGGAATGTCTCAATCTATATAATAAAAACATTTGTAAAAGAAATTACTTAAAAAAAAAAAAAAGTGTTTGGTATAGTTTAATTATAATATTTTTATAACTTTTATAATATTTGTGTTGAGTTAAATTTGGGTATGCCAATGAAACAGGAATCTTTAAAAAACACCCTCAGAGCTTAAAGGGTAAAAAGGTGTGTACTCAGCATTTAGGGACTGGCCCCATTTACTTAAGTCCCTAACTGCATTTTTTTAATAAACAAGGCCCAAGTCAAAACTAGTTTATGTGGCAATCAACATATATCCCTTTAAAAGGGATATTTTACCATAATTTATATTATTTTAAAATTCTGACAAAATGTACTCACACTCGTGTTGTTCCAAAGATCCAAAGACTTTCTTTCATTGAACGCAAAATGAAATCCATAAATACGATAAAAGCGTACAATGACTAGGAACTACAACAACAACAACAACAACAACATAATAGTCCATACAGTTTATGCATCATATTCCAAGTCTTCTGAAGTCATAATGCATAACAACATAAATTTCTATACATGTGAGGAACAGACTTACATTGTTATTCACTGAAAATATTCCCATCTGCCACAGCTCTCAAATGTCATTAGTGTATGCACATATTCAAACTTGCAGTGTCAAGACACATCACCCCAGGTTTAATGTTAACAAAACCAAATGCCATTGGTTCTCACACGTCTTGTAACTGAATATGACATGCCAAGTACGAAAATGCGGAAATGTGAATGACAGTTTAAGAGCCAAAGCGGAAGAGATTTTATTTTTGTTATTATTACTTCAGTTTAACTCAATTCCTCACACAAAGCAATCATATGTCTTTAGAAGACTTGGAATAGAGTGCATGTGTCATGTGGACTACTTTTAAAGCAGTTGTAGGGCTTTTTTGTAAAAAAAAAATTATTTTTCCTGTATGTCAGCAAAAACATTCTTTCAAAAAACAAGTCATATGGTTTTGGAACACCATTAGTGAATTTGGAGAGAAGTTTCACTTTAAGGTGATCTCACCAGTGGTGCCGAGGAAGAGAAGGACCAGTATCCAGTAGACCCAGAATACAGAAAGAGCGAGAAAAGTATAGAAGGGCTGTAGTGCCAGCAGTGGAAGGTGAATAAACACTTTTCCTGCCACATGGAAAAGGGCAATGGTCAGGGCCACCCTTTTCCTCATGAACAACATCAGAAGCAACAAAATTCCCTGCCAGAGCAGAAAGGGGGAAATTAGCAGTGTGGCATAGTGAAAAATACCAGCTGAGATCTCTCTAAAAGATGCACACAGTGAGAAGAGGGCATACCGTAAACACAGTCGCTGAAACTGCGTAGATGAGAAGACCTTGAGCGTGGTTTTTCGGGGGCTTTATGTCACCATTGGCCTCATCTAATTCCTTCAAGTCCTTAGATATCGTTTCATTCGTTGTCATTCTGTAGTCGATATATAACCACCACAGAACGCTGGTGCCTCCTGAGAAACAAAGTACACAACCCAAAATCCCATTTCAACACTGTAACTACATGTATCAGATTAAACTGCATTGTCATTAGGTTCTTTCACAAATATAGCATCTGTTGTATATTTTACATTACATGAATACCCATTGTCAAACAGAATTTTCTTATGAAGCTGTTGCATTGCTGAGTGTAAAATTAGCTGTTTGAACATGTACAAGGATGATGTGATGCAAATAGTTTGCTGAAAAAGAGTTGGAACCAATCCCAAAGTTTAGAATTTTGGTGGTCATGTGTGAATGGTAGCAATTATATATATATATATATATATATATATATATACACTCACCTAAAGGATTATTAGGAACACCTGTTCAATTTCTCATTAATGCAATGATCTAATCAACCAATCACATGGCAGTTGCTTCAATGCATTTAGGGGTGTGGTCCTGGTCAAGACAATCTCCTGAACTCCAAACTGAATGTCAGAATGGGAAAGAAAGGTGATTTAAGCAATTTTGAGCGTGGCATGGTTGTTGGTGCCAGACGGGCCAGCCTGAGTATTTCACAATCTGCTCAGTTACTGGGATTTTCACGCACAACCATTTCTAGGGTTTACAAAGAATGGTGTGAAAAGGAAAAACATCCAGTATGCAGCAGTCCTGTGGGCTAAAATGCCTTGTTGATGCTAGAGGTCAGAGGAGAATGGGCCGACTGATTCAAGCTGATAGAAGAGCAACTTTGACTGAAATAACCACTCGTTACAACCGAGGTATGCAGCAAAGCATTTGTGAAGCCACAACACGCACAACCTTGAGGCGGATGGGCTACAACAGCAGAAGACCCCACCGGGTACCACTCATCTCCACTACAAATAGGAAAAAGAGGCTACAATTTGCAAGAGCTCACCAAAATTGGACAGCTGAAGACTAAAAAAATGTTGCCTGGTCTGATGAGTCTCGATTTCTGTTGAGACATTCAGATGGTAGAGTCAGAATTTGGCGTAAACAGAATGAGAACATGGATCCATCATGCCTTGTTACCACTGTGCAGGCTGGTGGTGGTGGTGTAATGGTGTGGGGGATGTTTTCTTGGCCCCTTAGTGCCAATTGGGCATCGTTTAAATGCCACGGCCTACCTGAGCATTGTTTCTGACCATGTCCATCCCTTTATGGCCACCATGTACCCATCCTCTGATGGCTACTTCCAGCAGGATAATGCACCATGTCACAAAGCTCGAATCATTTCAAATTGGTTTCTTGAACATGACAATGAGTTCACTGTACTAAAATGGCCCCCACAGTCACCAGATCTCAACCCAATAGAGCAGCTTTGGGATGTGGTGGAACGGGAGCTTCGTGCCCTGGATGTGCATTCCACAAATCTCCATCAACTGCAAGATGCTATCCTATCAATATGGGCTAACATTTCTAAAGAATGCTTTCAGCACCTTGTTGAATCAATGCCACGTAGAATTAAGGCAGTTCTGAAGGCGAAAGGGGGTCAAACACAGTATTAGTATCGTGTTCCTAATAATCCTTTAGGTGAGTGTATATATATATATAGAAAGCAGGGAAAATACAGAAATCGTAAATATAACAATTTTGTGTGCTAAATTGTTTTTTATTATTATTTAAAAAATTAACCCAATGAATTATGTCCCCAGACAATTATAAGGAATATTTCTACCATCAAAGCAATGCAAGCTTGAAATACTACCTGTTTTCAAAAGGGGGCAGTAAATGAAACTGAAGCTGTATATGCAACGTGCAGCTGTGCAAACAACAAACCGCACTAGGTCCACTAGCAACAGCACAAGATCAGAATGCATTCTTGCATTTCTAGCACAGCAGGACATATGGCAAAAGTGTGGTTCAGGAAGTAAAAATTAACACTCCAAATAAATTTTTTCCATTGACAAACTGATTTTCAAAGATAACCTTTAAACCTTTAGAGACTGACCTACCATGAGCTCAGAGGTTTCATCGATGGTGTATGCCTTTTTTGAAGCCACCAGTCTGCATTATTTCAACATCTTTCTTTAACAATCGTTTGATAGCAAAATTTCAACTAAATAAAAAGGTCCCGGCACACTTCATATGAAAACAAAGAACGAACGTGTGTGATGACATTTAGAACAACATCTGGCCAAAACAAAGGTGTTTTTGCATTAGTTTCGGTGGTTTGTAACAGCTCGCAAGGACAAACTTTCAGGAAAACATCTTAAGGTCCCGATATACTGCATACAGAATCAAAAAACGAACAAGTTTGATATAATTTAGAACTAAATCTGGCCAGAAAGAAGGTGTTTTTGCATTCGTTTCGGTGGTCCGGTGGGCAAACATTTAGGAAAAATTAGAACCGGCTGTTCAACACCTTCTTACTGCCATTGATCTACGTCATCAGTAGGTGTGACCTGAAGTTTCACCTACCTTAAGGCCATCACCTAATTCTGTTTATCTTGTGCAGTCAGTCAAAATCAGTCAATAAGAACACACCAGCATGTAGCGTTATTAGCTAGCTGGTGCAAATTTACCAACATCTGTACGATCGTTCATGTAGAGACATTTTCCAAGACTACGTCATGTGATTTTTTGTTTAATTAGTCTACAAAAGGAATCAAATTTACTCGACTAATCAAGTGCCTATTCAAAAGCCATTCACACATCTGCCTAAAGTAAGATATGCCTCTCTTATCATCATTCTTTTGTCTGCATTTTACCCATTAACACTCTTTTATACACCCATCTTTGCAGTCGTATCATAGTCATCATAAAGTACAGTAGCAGAGTGTAACTGGGGCATATTATGGCCGCATATAGCGTGTTAGCGCATTAGCGTAATGAATACAGAATGTAAACAAAACACATTACACATTTTCTACTGCATATATATGGTATTTTACTTTAAATCATTATCGAGTCGTTAAAACAGCTTCTTTTACTGATCTCGTGTGAATTATATTAACAGAAAGAGGCATGAATTCATTGATAATACATTGTAATGTCACATTAGTTCAGGTTTTACATGTAGTCTTGTGCATCCTCATATTTAAATGCTCCTCTAAATGCCTCCCACAGTGGTGTGGCAGTTGTCTATATTTGCCAGAAGTTTGCAGCTCTTCACCGGTAGTGGTGAACATGCAGCCAACCTTTTTGCATCAATGGACAATTTGCCGCAAGTTTGCCACAAAATTCATTTACATGTGAAAATGATTAGTGGCAAATTTCAAACATGGTCAAGCAGAGAAAGCTTCACTAATCAGAGAACCACGGCCAACAAAGCCAGCGAAACGTGCACACATTGTCAATGACGCAGTCAAGTCAGTCTCCCTTCACCTTTAAACTACCTGTACATTTCTGAATATATTGTTTCTATACTTATAATCAACAACCCCAATGATTCATATGTAATTATATTTCGCAGTGCTTCGTGGGATTGTAGAGTGTGCCCTTGTGAAAGACGGTAAGTGCACAGTCTTGTCCCTTTGTGAAATTTTAAAATACTTTTATGGCTCAAAACAAAGTTTGTAATGTTGTGATTCACCTCGTAGCAGGTTGGTTTGGTTTATTGCACATATGCTCTTTTATGAAGTATTTTATGAAAAGCTTGTGCAAAAATACTTTTTGGGCGGGCACGGTTGAACTTTATTCCGAATGCAAGGATTTCGAGATGTGTTTTTGTAGGTTTCAACTACGTTTAACTTGACACAGTGACCTAAAAACACTGTTCATGATGCAACGCAACCAAAGTGAGATGCTCCAAAAGCGTCACATACTGAACCTCTGTTTGCATGATTTACACCAGGAGAAGACCGTCACATCTTACACTGGCTATCAATTATGTCATTAACAACTAGTTGATCAATTTGTTTTGGTATACACTGCATGTAGAATATATGATAATGTGGTTGTCACAACCACTTCCACTATTCGGTAGTTAATTTGGTAGTACAATGCTGTTGTCACGCCAGTAAATTACAGAACGGTGTGTGTACAAACAAGATAACGCACTAAAAGGTGAACTGACAAAGGCATTTAGCTGCAGTATGTATGTGGCCAAAGTCATATGGGTTTGTAACGAGTAACCACATCGAGGTTGAGTAAATCGGGTGAGTAAATGAAGACAGAATATTAATTTTAGGGTGAACTATCCCTTTAATCCAGCAATTTATTGGGCTTCATGTGTGAAAGTGGTTGATGATGAGAACCAAGAGGACTTGATTTGAAAATCTGTCCAACCAATAATATTCAACTATCAAATGTTGATTTAAGAGTAGTACCTGAAATGTGCAAACACAGAAAGCAATGATGCCATTCACAGCATAAGAGGAGAAAAGTAGTGCAGAGAAAGTAAACTTGCCCAGAGAACCCAGAACCACCATTGCAGTGAGGATCCAAACCAGGACAGCAGAGATGTAACGGATTATCACCATGAGGATCATGGACAGAACTGCAGCATGCACAAAACAGATTGAGCAGTTAGAAGAATACACCTCCGACAGAGTGAGATCTCGGAAATAATGAGTGTTTAAAGACAACATGAAATCAAACTCGACCCAATTTACTTTTTGTATACTAATCGTTATATTATTGTGCACAATTCAGCATTCATCGCTGTATTTTATTCTGAAAACAAGATGTTTTCAAAATCTTTCATCTACTTTTGAAATTACTTTTCAAATCTGCTGACATCACCAATGCTGTGTGGGTGGGGAACATAACACATTAACCAATAATATTACAGCTAATTATCATAATCCAATCAAACCCAGATGGATACAATCAAGTGTTTAAACAAGGATTGTAGATTACACAAGTTTTTGCAAATGCCATTTCATGATGTCTTTAAGGGCTCAAAATCCTGCAATAATTTCAACAACAGGCCTTACATTAAGACATCTGTTTGTTAATGCTTAATCATGCAGAACTTAATGAGTCTTGATTAGATCTAAATATCAAGGGACCACAATTATCCATTTCAAATGAGAATAATTTCACAGATAAACACTCATTATCAGACAATTAAATCAATTCAGGTTCAACGGCAACCGGAGAGAAAAGTCAGTTACCTAGCGCCAGCAGACAAAGCCCGACAATGATCTCTTTGCTGGCCGCCACCCCGGCGATCAGTCTGTTTAACATGCTGTTATCACTGACAAACGTCACCACCGCTTCAGCAAACTTAGCATAGCAGGAGATATCCACCGGCGTGCAGCGGTTAAATACTGGAAGAGCTTTGCTGCAGTGATAGAAAAGGCCAGAATGATAGAGGACAGATCAAGGATGAAAGAGAAGCTTTAAAGGAGGAGATTGTTTATCAAGGGTTTGTTTTAATACCTCTCTGGTACTGGAAGTTTGGGACACTTGTCGAAGCGCTCGGGAAGTTGTGGGTACTTATGACCAGGTAACTCATATGAACAAAGCTCAGACCCTAAAAGAAAAAAAAAAAAAAAAAAAGAGGAAAACAGATGCAATTTATTCAATATCACACATCAGAGTTCCCACTCTTTCAAGGCACAATTTCACAGGACATTTTATGTGCCCAACAAGTGTAACATTTAAGCTAAAATACAAAATACTTTTTTATTTTGGCGTTTCAGTGTGTTTTGGACAATAGATTCTTACCTCCAGACAAGCAGTTCGCTACACGGCCAAGCTGTAATTTCATTAAATAAATACATAGTCTGTATGCGCTGCACACTTCAGAGTGTTCTGCTCTCTGTCATCTCACACACGCAAGAGCAGGCGTGATGATCATTATGAGGTGTTTTCAGTCTGTGAGCAGCCGGCTTCACATATATATTTTGAAGCACGCATCACTTGCAGACAATATATATATTCAATTAAATCACTTTTGCGGTATAATTAAATCACACAAGGGCATAATCACAATTTCAATTAGATTAATTGTGTATTCAAACATTCATTTTTGTCCAAATATGTCACATTCCATGACATTCTGAATGCCATTTTTATGACTAGATTCTGTGATTTCGTCCGTGTTTTCCGCATACTACATGTGGAAATCGCAGTAGAAGCAGACTCCGATCGTTGAATTATTGAATATGTATTCACATACCAAGGTGTAAAGGCCAAATCACCATGCTACAATTCAGGGTGTGAATTCGTTTTTCAAAAAAATCAATGTTCTGACCGTCATTGTTATCTAAAGTTTTTTAACTCAAATGTTTTTGTGGATAACGCAACAGCAATGTTGCAACGAAAATAAATCGTATTTTATACTATATCATACTGCTGAGATGACAGCAGATGAGCAGAAAATGTATGTGACAGGGATTCGATCATGACAGTCAACCGTTGACGTTGTTTCACAATGTGCAGCCGCCGGCAGTGACAAAACAATACAAATTTGTTTATAAATCCCGATCATTACCATATTTTTGTGTATGAAACAAAAACCTTGTTAGCAACACAGTCAAACAGTGCTATTATACTAAAATATTTTCCAGGACAAATAATTATTTTCCAGGACATTTAGGTATTTTTCAAAATATTCCATGACCTTTCCATGACTGGAAACTGCATTACAAAATTCCAGGTTTTCCTGGAAGCGTGGGCACCCTGCACATATACCTGCTAAAAAAAGATGGTCAAGCTTTAGAACGAGTTCAAGCTTTGCTTTTAAACATGATTATCCAGCTCAATAAGGTCACCGTACCAGCTTAACAATGGGGGTCTTCCAGTCATAACCAGATTTAACTTGATGGTCTTCCAGGTTAAACTAGGCCCCACCAGCTGCTAGCATGGCTAGACAATATACTGAATATTCTGCAATATTTTCAGAGTGTTAAGATGGAGATAATTGGAGTGTTTCTGATTTGAATCTCAGTGGAGTTCAATGCTGATAGATTCTAACAAATTTCAGTGAATCAGTTTAAAACACTGATTCAACCATTAATTTACGTCATCACTTAAAGGGGTCATGACATGAGAAACCAAATTTGCCTTGATCTTTTGGTATATAAGAGGTCTTTGTATCATTAAAACGTCCTGCAAGTTTAATATTTTAAGACGTCCTCCCCATTCTAAACGAATCATTTATTTAATCAAGCTCAAAATACAGCTCGTTCTGGATTCATGGTTAGAAGTGACGTGACGGTTAGAAGTGACGTACCAGCGTTTGCATATGACCGCCTCCAGCACAAGATAACTACGCTCATTTCGTATCGCCGTGCGCCTCACAAGTGTTCAGTCGATGGACAGCGAGCTCTGACAGAGACTACTTGTGCACAGGAAAATTACGATGCCACACAGATGTGCTGTTCCTGGCTGTGGTCAAACAAAATCTCTGAATAAGCTGCCGAAAGATCCAGACGTCAGGGAAAAATGGATGCAGTTTATTTTTTGCGGACGTCCCAGTCACGGCAGTGTTAACTTAAGCGTTTGTTCTGTACATTTTAAGGATGACTGTTTTGAGAACAAATCTCAATATGATGCTGGCTTTGCCAGAAAACTGTTGCTCAAAGATAAGTACGTGCCGACTATTCTGGGAACAAAGACGACGCAAACTGTAAGTAATCTATTTTAAACTTTAAACTACTTTTTAAAGCGCAATTTCATTCATTATGAATAATCACAGTGTTTTTACTTAGTTTACTTGCATATTGTTCTGGCTGGGGGCGTCAATAATTGATACATAGGCACTGACGTTAGCCAATCATAACAGTGGGTGTTAACACTGAAGTCTTAAATGGAAAACGCCCCCAAAACAGACTGTTTGAATCAGAGGATGAGAAACAGGGTGGGAAAAGGTCATAAATCACTAGATTTTAAAAGTTTTTCTTAAAAACAAAATATATTAATACTATAATTGCACCTAAGTGAACATAATAATACAATAAAAAAAACCCATGTCATGACCCCTTTAAAAATATTCATGGTAGTTCCAGTGTGACATTTTACATGGTTTAAATGAGCACTCAGTAATTTTGTTGTCATTAAAAAAGTTTAACTCCTAAAGACATGAATTGTAATTTTGCAGTATATGTAGGAAATCATGAGCACTCACATTAAAATGAAGACTTCAGTCATATCAGTAACCTTATAAAAGCTGTTTTATTCTACATGAAGAGGGTCCACACATGGGGGCTGGCATGTTACAATCACACGACCAGCTGAATCCTGTTATTGGACACTTTCACTCATTGATTAAAGTAATCATGGCTGACTGTGAATACTACATTTCTGCAATGGCATCTGAAACTGAAAACTATTGATTTTATATGATGCTGCATCCAAACCACTAGGGGTCAGTGTAAGTCCAAGATGACACAGACAAAAGTTACTTCAAAGTGCAACTTTAAAATGTTTTATTCAATATTGTTTATTTGTATTTATTGTAATTCTGGTGCATAAAATTTAAATGATTCAAGTTAATGATTATTAGAAGTCGACCAATATATCGGTTTTGCCGATTAATCGGCACTGATAACGATTTCTGAAACTATCGGTTATTGACAAAAATCCACACCGATAATTTTCCCCCATTGTGTCCCATTGAGTCCTGTTGTGTATAGTGCTGGAGCGGCTGGGAAGGGTGCGCTGTCATTATACAGTATGAGAGTGGCCTCTAGAGGTGAAATAAAAACTAGCACTGATGCCTCGTGGTGTTTGTTTTGACACATGAGACTGCACGTTGAATGTGTTGGAACACTGCACGGAGCTAAACAATGCAGATTTAAAACACCAACAACTAAAAGGTATGTTTACAGTACACATTGCTACATAGATGCTACATTAATAGAGAACAGCAGTATGTTTGCTGACAAGGCTGAAAGGATGCTAACATTAAATCTAACCTCAAGCGGTTAGAACAATGTGACAAAAAAGACGCAAGTCCTACCCAAATGTATAAATAAAATGTATTACCCTCTATTTGCATTAGTTTATATCAGTCATGTTTATGCTTTAGCCAGCCAAGTTGTATATTTAAAGGTAGTGAGAGATTTGAGAAAAATATCTTCATGCAGTCAAGCGAAACGTATAAACAAATCAGAAACGCATCTGAATTTAATTCATTTTTGTATCCTCACAGTAAAACGTATTTTTGTAATTTTGATTAGATAATCAAGTCATCTGTGTGTGTGTGTGTGTATGTGTGTGTGTGTGTGTGTGTGAGTTACTCACTTTCGTTCAATTTAAACAAGCGTAACAGTGCAAAATACAAACAAAAATATCACTGAATCTTATAGAAGCGTTAAAAAAAAAAAAGCTTAAGACATTGCAAATCACTAGTTTGCCCTAGTTTCACATTAAAGACACCTCACCAGAAGTGAAGTGATCGTTGTCTTAATTTAGGGTAATAAAGAGCGTTTACCTCACGCTTTTCATGAGAAGAGAAACCCAAAAGCATGTAAAATATAAAATACATTTTTATACGTACTTTTCATTGTTAGTTGATGTTAATTTCAATTTATCAGTTATCGGCTTGTCTTACCAACTTAGTTATCAAAATCCTGCAAAATCCTATATCGGTTGAACTCTAATAATTTCAGCAAGGATGTCAAATAAGATATACAAGGTAACTAATTCTTTTACTGTCAGAATTTTTGGCCCAAGCCTTGCTTAATTTCTCACTCTGCTTTCGACATACTACTTTTTTTTTTTTTTTAACAAACAACCCTCTCTACCCATTCAATTTATAGGTGAACTCCACAGCCATAACGAACTGTCCTTATAAACAGATGCACAGAAAACCACAGTGAAACTCCAGGGACATGGTGATGTCATTTATACTGCTCAAATGGAACGTGTCAAACCCTACAGACAGCAAAACTGGACTGTAAGACCTTTGTTCTGTTAGCTCAACCCTGAACGGGCCTTACTGGCTGTGTCTGACAGAAACGTATGTGTATATCTATATGCGTGTGTGTGTGTGTGTGTGTGTGTGTGTGTGTGTGTGTGTGTGTGTGTGTGTGTGTGTGTGTTGTTCATGGAGTGGCCATGAGTAAAAAAACACTGTGAAAGGACATAAGGCATGGGGGTCATGACCACATATACGAGTAAAGCCTTTGTCTAATGAGCTGAGGTACAGTCAGTGATGTCCTACCATTATATCTGTGACAATGACATGTTACATGCCCACAATAGCTGATTGGCTGACTGACTCACCATTCATCATGGCAAACCTCTTGAGGTCGAAGTAAGTCGACAGTTCCTCTGTGGGACATTGTGAAACGCACAGCGCCATGGATTTAATCTTCCTCTGGATGATGTCTATGTTGCAGGGATCCAGGAAAAAGACATATCTGTAAATAAAAACAACCACAAATTTTGTGTCAAGGCAGTATTTGGGTCATTACACAAATCGAATTTTAAACATTCTATTAGACATATGAGGTGTTGAAATGATAATAAATTGAATTGTGACATCTAAAGATAAATATGTTTTTAAATATATTGATAACAAATATTTAACAAGATAACAAGAGGTTTAATTTGAAATTAATTGAATCCTGTTTAGAAAGATAATTTAATGCTAATATTTCAACAAATATCCATTTAATTTATCAATTGTTGATTTTACAAAAACATGGTAACAGCGATGATATTTTGAGATCTAACATATATAACACAACAAAACATTTTAAAACTTTTTTAATATTAAAAACATAATTATATTTTTCCAAGGATGATGTCATTATAAAAATATATATATATATATATATATATATATTTATATATTTATAGAATAGAGAAACAAATCAATATTAAAGTCCATTTTTACTATAAATCTCCACTTTCACTTCCACATTCTTTTTCATTTGTTTTGACAATTCACATTTTCTGTGCGTGTTGCCACCTAATGGACAGGGAGGAGAATATATAGTAAAAAAAAAGAAAAAGAAAAGAAAAATCTATTTCTCACCCACACCTATCATATTGCTTCTGAATATATTGATTAAACCACTGGAGTCTTATGGATTACTTTTATACTGCCTTTATGTGCTTTTTGGAGCTTCAAAGTTTTGGTCACCATTTACGTGCATTGTATGGACCTACAGAGCTGAAATATTCTTCTTAAAATCTTTGTATGTGTTCTTCAGAATAAAAAAAGTCATACACATCTGGGATGGCATGAGGGTGAGTAAATGATGAGAGCATATTCATTTGTGGGTGAACTATCCCTTTAACAATTTTATTGCCATCTTTTATACATCATGTGCCGACAAGAAAATGGGCTGGTTACCCAGAGGCAAGACAGGTGCAATAAGTCTATTTTTACACATATGAGGGACACAAATGTCCCATTTAACATCATACCTAATGACGAATGAAATACCAAAACAAGCTGTTTTTTTTTTTTCATGAAGTATGATCCGATACCGCCGTTGGACTTCAATTACGGCATTGTTTGATAAAAATCAACTTTGAACAGCAGATATTTTTTTTTGTCACAGGACTGTTCAGCCCAGTATTTTGGCAGAGGGAAACTAAGAGCTTGTTTACGAGCCAATCCTCCGCTGTGGCCGTGGCTTTACTTCAGCACTTCATGCGGTGTGAAGTGGGCACCACACCCACATAGGGACGAGGGAGCCATTGTCTTGTGTGCTCAGCACAAAAACAGATTGTCAGTAGCAGGGGACGCACACACCTGAGGAAAGAGCTCTTCAGCATTCACACACAGCCTGTCAAAACAGCCTGGCCATACATAGATGAGGGTTTACTTTAAATACCCCGTGAAATCAAAATTGAAGTTCTGTGGCTTTTAGTCCATGTCTGTTAGATTAGAGTATGCTGGAGTACTCCTGAAATGTTGACAAAATAATTTTTAGCACTTGCAGACATTTAAAATTTACAGTCGCTATCTTCTGGTCTATCTTTTTTCAAATAAAATGCACTCCTCAGCATCACCGAACAGAACTGCAAAAAAATAACACTTCCCTCAATTGCCAGTCGGTGGAGAGACAGATGGTCCTGCCCAAACCTCAAGCTATTGAAAAATAAAAATAAATAAAGAGGCTAGCCTGTAAAATACAGAGAATACTGATGACAGGAGCAATGAAAATAAACCCTGAACCAGTATAACCCAATGCATGCTAAACAAACTGCTCACTACTTTTACGGTATGCAATAAATACACTGAATGCACATGAGGGCTAATTATAAGCCATAACCCCATTAAACAGAGCTGGATAAAGTGAAGGATCATGGGAAGTGGGACTAGGCTACTGGATGATGGTATAAACAGCTGAGAAAGTAAAACTAAGCTAATAGCATTAAGCAGATGAACTTTGCTCGGCTAACAACATTAGCTTGCTAGCTCAGTCAGTTTCCTAACACACACAGTACACACCCATGATGTACTTTTTCCACTACAGCAGCAAAACACCATGATTCCCAAACCTCACAAATACACAAAATAGAGCCTGAAACTCTTCAAGTCAAACTCACTTGAAGTACTCTTTTCTTCTTCAGCAAATGGTCAATGAAAGAAGGTGAAAGGTAGGTTCAGTGGCATTGCATAGGTTATCATTTTTACATTAAAGGTGCAAAAATCTGATATGATTTTTTAACAGGGGTGTGTAGAGTTTTTACATTAACTGTATGTCTCTACATGTTTTCCATGTTTCAAAGTAACTTGTCTCACAAACAAAAACTGAAACAAAAAGCTCATTATTAACTCACATTAATAAAATTCAGAAAGATGACACTTGTCCCTTTTGTAGGCTAACTGTCCAACATTTGTTTCCACACCCTTTGACAGAAAATAAATCGGGCCAGATCATGAATCGGGGCTGTTTTTAAACAATTGGCTGAATGCACATTGGTGCATCTCTATTAATAAATAGTTACTAAATTGTAATAAATACTGTGATCCATTGAATATCGATTGAACAGGTTGTAACATTTTGCTATGTTACTGATTGTAGTAGATACAGTCGAAAAGGTCAAAAACCACTCAGGAGGCACCATTTTTGTGGTGGTTTGCAGACATTTAACATTTTAAACTACCAAAGGTATGTTAACTTAGTTATATTATAGTCTAACATATCTAACAATTCTCCCAGCTGAATTGTTTTGGCTTTTGCTTGTAATATTTGTTTGTTAGGTGTTTATTGCCATATAAGCTACAATGGCTATTTCATGGCAAATACAGGTGGCAATCAAACATAAATACATAAATACAACACCTTGTGCTTGTAATGCTTTAAAAATTATGGGACATTAAAGTGTACCCATAGAAAGTGCCATTAGCATTACTGGGAAAGAAGACTATATGCAACTATAAAACAGACATCAATCAAACAGACTGATGTGTGAGTCAGAAGCCCTTTTCAGAGATCCAGGAAAGAATCATGGAAATGTCGTTCTGGCAAATGTTCAGGCACTGCAAGGTTTTGTTCATTCACACAGCCCAAACTTTCCCATAATCTGTGTTCTCACATTTACACACATCCCAGAAAAATGTTGTAAAGATAAAACTGACATCACAACGTGACATCTCATGTACAGCATCCGGATCCAGCTCCAGTCCTGCCCGATGTCCTACTCTTACCGCTATGTGTCGCTGAGTGATGACTACTAACTTCAGCCTGTGCCAGCCAGACATCACTTTAGTCTACTACGATGGACTTCACATAGGATGAACTGTTGCCAACTCCAAAATGAAAAACATCTGATTAGGGCTGGGACAACGCGTCGACGTCATCGATGACGTTGACGCCAAAAAATATGTTGACGCAAAATATGCCCGTCGATTCATCGGACCCAAAACAAAGATGGCGGCACCGGCGAGTAGTAGCAACACTAAAGTATGGGAATTCTTTCATTTAAAAGGAAACAATTCCGTGATATGTCGTCTTTGCAAAATGGAGATGGCCTTCCATTCTAGCACCACGGCAATGCACCAGCATCTGAAGAGGCGCCACCCGGGAGCAGCTGCAGATGACAGAGCACCGTAAGTTTTTTTTCAACTCCCCACTTTGCACTCGATGTTGGAGTAGGCTGTAATACGTTGTCGACACCTAAAGTTTTCGCTTATAGCTATTAATAATGCGCTTATAGCTATGAATGTCGTGAAAAATACATAAGAGGACACTGACAACGCGCTGACAGACAGGACCAAGCAGGTAACATTTAATAAAGTCTCAACTTTCAAATTTGGTCATTCAAAGAAAATTAAACCATAAATAGGCCTACTATTTTGTGGCTCTTTAATGTGTCGTGACAGATTGCCTCAGTTAAAGCTGCTCGTGAACCGATCATCTTTTCCTTGGTTAATTTATAGCATCAAATAGGCTAAACATGAATGTAGCCTACATCAGAAGGACTGTTGTTTTAACCGCGAAAAGATGTCAGTACAGTAGCCTACAATCCATTATTCAAATTCAAATCCACCGACGTTAATCTTCTCACTCCTGACTACTTTGTCGGACAAAAATGGCGTATTATGATTGATTGATCAGATCGCCAGTCAATCAATCTCCCGGCAAATGTTTTTTTTTTTTTACATTTTATACACCCCCACCCTCGATTAAAAAATAATCATTTATCCCAGCCCTACATCTGATACTTCACTGGCAACTGCCTGCGCCTCGGACTTAGGATGGACTTCACCAGAAATGAACTTCCACAAGGTTCCAGCCAGACTGTAAAGCACCTCACAGACCTCAGCCTGCATCATCTTTGTCAATAGATGGACTACACTCTCTTAAAATATAATACATAGACAATACATTAATGCCCATCTATAGCCTTCATCATCCAAATGACAAGGCATCTACAGTATGTGCACTTCTGCAGTTAATTCAGGATGCACTTCAAAGGCTTTTAGTCATTATTCTTAAAATAATTTGCCACTAACATTTACTCAATTTACAAATTCAACCCATGACTTCCTACACAGATAACTTATATTGGCATTATATTCATGCTGTATTCCCAGAGCCCACTCTTTCATTCTCTTATTAACAAATACATTGTGTACTGTATTACTAAACTTATGGTTAATTTAATAATCCGTGCAGGTGGCAAGTACCTCCCTGGTTTTGTTTTCAATCCATAGTAGGGCTGGGCGATATATTGAATATTAACGATATAATCGAGATAATTTACCAATATCGGGAAGATTTTAATGTGATTTCATTTGGCCATTAAGGTGAATCAGTAGAATAACTTCAAGATCCTTCAGGGCTGCACAATTAAACAAAATAACATCAAAATGGCAAATTGGTCATATGTGATTATTAATCCACAAAAGGCTGTGATTTAAAGACAGATAAACATTGTCTGTGTATGATTCAGATCAAACCGCTGTCATGCTGATCTGTGTGCTCGTGCATGGAAGTAATGAAGGTTCAAGTATTCGCGCAATTCCAAACATTAGTAACAGTTACAAGTTATTACACAAATCTACAAAATCGGCACAGAATAAAAGAAAAGGAGGAGATTACAGCGTTTCAGGATATGCGGAACATTGTAAACTGTCAAATACACATTGCCTTTTCTGTGTCACAATAAAAGCTCCTTGTGAAGTTGAAGTAAATACTGCAGTACTTTCGGTGTCAAAATAAAAGCCCCCAGGTTAAGATGAAGTAAACAGGGTATATTACTTTTTTATAACACAAATCTAATAATTAGAATAATAATGATAATTCAGCATTATATTATGATAATCAACCTGGTGTGTCCCAAAGTAATAATTTTGTATTATGCAATGTTCAATTGGGGTTTCAAAAATAAGTCAGTGAAGTAGATTTGCACAGTAAAACATTTGAAGGTAAATAATGTGTTTTATTAAGCTACTATGTATCATTGTGTGTGAAACATAAATATAAAGTGCATATCAATGAAAATTATTTAATTGAATTTTCCCTTGTTTTTATTTAATAAAAAAACTAATTATTCGATTTTTATGGAGGAGTGGTGGTGGCGTAGTGGGCTAAAGCACATAACTGGTAATCAGAAGGTTGCTGGTTCTATCTCCACAGCCACCACCATTGTGTCCTTGAGCAAGGCACTTAACTCCAGGTTGCTTCGGGGGGATTGTCCCTGTAATAAGTGCACTGTAAGTCGCTTTGGATAAAAGCATCTGCCAAATGCATAAATGTAAATTTAATGTCTTTAAAATATTTAATCTTCTTGGATACAGTGGCTGTTTGAATGAAATTATGGTTTCTCTGATAAAAAACAAAACACTTTTGAGCAATTTTAAAGCAAATACATAATTATCGAGATATATGTTGAATATCGTCAATAGGCTGAAGTAAACAAACTTCCACATTTCCCTCTAATTCAGTCGGTCGGTACATGTACCAGGTCATTCAGTTTGTTTATGAATGAGAAGTTTCACGATTTAGGTATTTTTTCAACTTTCCATGACTGGAAAACTGCATTGGAAAATTCCAGGTTTTCAGGACGTGTGGAACCCCTGTTCTAGTGGATAAGAGCACCACAAATCAGCCATCACAGGAAAGTCTGTATTGGGAAGATCCAGTCTGCATATCAATCTGCCAGGCCCAGACCAGTACCAGGACTGCCATTACACTTTGAAGTCCCAGTGCCTGTGCTAATCTAGTCAATAAAAGGCTAATATCAGCAGAGCGAGCAAGGTCAGTTGTCAAATCTTCCTAATGAGCGACATAATTGCTGCTTACTATAGGCCAACAGCAAGATAATGCAGATTAAAATCAATACAAAACATCATTCCTAATCCATTTAACTTGGATTTCCATTTAACAGTAGGAATAAATCTCCTACTGGATGTGCTCTTTTCTGCATCAACAATACTGTGTAATGGGTGAGAGGTGTTGTACATAATGGCTAAGAGCTTAGCCAGCATTCTTCTCTCCATCACCACCTCTAGGGGGTCATCCCCAAAACAGTGCTCACTTTTCTTATCAGTTTGTTCAGTCTTTTCAAGTCACCAGCCCTAATGCTGTTCCCCCAAACACACAATAGCATAAAAGAGTACTGCTGCCACCACAGACTCACAGAAGGAATGGAGCATTTCTCCCAAACTCCAAAAGATCTCAGCCTCCTCAAGAAAATAAGAGTCGGCTCTGGTCTTTTTTATATAAAATGTGTGGTGGCCCAGCTCAACTTATTTTCCAAGAGCACTCCAAAATATGTATAGGAGGTAACTATCTGAATGTCCTCCCCATGAATACTGACAGGAGACAGTGCTGGTTTTGCCCGCCTGCAGTCAACCACCATCTCTTTGGTTTTATGTACGTTAAGCTGGAGGTGGTTCAGTTTACACCAGTTCACAAAGTTCTCCACCAGGCTCCTGTACTCCTCATCTTTTCCTTCACTAATACACACCATGATCACAGAGTCATCAGAAAATTTCTGAAGGTGGCATGCCTCTGGGTTATATTTGAAATCAGAGCTGTAATAAGTGAATAGAAATGGTGCCAAAACAGTCCCCTGTGGCACACCTATATTGCTGACTGTCAAATCTGAAATCCAGTTCTGTAGATGCACATATTGCGGTCTGCCTGTCAGATAGTCTGTAATCCATGTTACAGTAGGTAAATCTACATGTGCTGCCCTTAACTTATCTTGAAGTAAGTGTGGCTATATAGAATTAAAAGCACTCGAGAAATCAAAGAATATAAATCTCACCATACTCCATGGCTTCTCCAAATGTAGATAAGCCCTGTGTAGTAGGAAGATGATGGCATCCTCCACTCTCACTTGTGACAGGTAGGCAAACTGCAGGGGATCCAATAAAGTGCCAACCTGTGATTTAAGGTGGGGCAAGATTATCTTTTCCAGTGTCTTCATCAGATGCGATGTCAACACCACTGGTCTGAAGTCATTCAGATCTTTACAGTTCCCAATTTTTGGCACTGGCCACACATGAAGTGTTCCAGAGGACCAGAACCTTTCCCAGACTCAAGCTCATATTACAAATCCGCAGCACCACTCAACTCAGCTTTTCTGCACATACCTTAAGGACCCTTGATGCCACCAGGGTCGGCTGACTTCCCAGCATGGAGCCTCCTCAATTCCAAAACAGTCCCTTAATGCATCATTCGCCTCATTTGACCATTTCCTCACTGTTCTGGTCATTATTGCCAGTTGCTCAACAAGTGGCTTATATCTACATAACAAATTAACCAAATTATGATCAGATTTGCCAACAGTGGGAGTGGAGAGGTACTGTTTGCATCACTGAGACTGGCATATAAAAGGTCCAATGTTTTGTTGTCTCTGGTTGGACATTTTACGAACTGGGTAAAAGTTGGCAGCACAGACGCAAGAGAAAAATCCCCCGTTATTAGGAAAAGTGCTTGTGGATGCAAGGTCTGCAGTCCAGCTGCGTGGTTATGAATAACATCACACACTAAGGCTGCATCGGCTGTAGGTGGTACATACACTGCAGTAACAATCACATGCGAATATTCCCTGGGTAGATAGTATGGCCACAGGCTTACCATTGACTGTGATGTGCCCTGGATTACACTGCCAGTCCCCCTCCTCTCCACTTACCACTTTCTTTAGGTTTCCGATCTTCCTGCACCATTTGAAAGCCCTCAATGGCCGCGTTTGCATCCGAGATCAGTCTATTCAACCGTGTCTCTGTGAAACACACGATACTGCACTCGTGATATTCCCACTGACTCTTCATCAGCGTCATGAACCCTTCCATCTTATTAGTGAGGCATCTTACATTTAACTGAAGTAATAACTGAAGATAGAGTTGGTTTAAACTTCTTTCTCTGCTTCTGACACTTCACCCCTTGTTCGTTTCTTTAACTCGCTGGGAATTTCCATTCTTAGTCCCATAAACACTGCCAGTTTCAGCAACTTGAGTAGCTGATTTTGTAAACAATGGGGAGTCATGTTTGCTTGGTCTGTTTGGTCTCTCTCAGGTGTTGCGAAGAATTTTAACGTCCGTTTTAGCATCATTCAAAATGATTACTGCTTCTCTAGGTGTCGTAGTTACTTAAAAACAAAGAATCACTCTAAAAACACTATAAAACAAAAAAAACATAAATCAAAACATAAAAACTACACAGAGCTGCTGCAACACAGTGCCACAAACACAGCGCCACCACATTTTGTGTTGGTTTAGATTGCTTTATTTAAAATAGCGTAAGGATCTCTTATGGGATTGTATTTATGTCTCTAAAAAGTCTGCAAAGCCACCTTTTATAAGAACTGTATTAAATGTATTTGTTATATATGCTCTGTACAAATCTGAAATTTAAAAAAAGTACTAAAAGAATTACTGGAATCGTTACAGGAACTGTTAAGGGACTGGAATCGTTAAGAGGAATCGGAACCGGAATAGTAAATTTCTTTGCGTTAATTAAACATAGTCGAAAGTAAGGTTGGGAATTGTAAAGATATAAATTACTGAACCTGCAGAGTTGTGTTCACAGTGCATGCTAACTGCATGGAAATAAAGCAAACTAAAATCACAGCACCTCAGAGATGATCGGAGATAATTTGCAGCATACTCACAGATGACATTACTCTTGCAAACAGTTTTCAGACGAATGAAACAGTGAAAAAGGGTGAAAACTCTTCTACATGCACTTGTTCCATGAGAGCAAACAACAAACAGCGAACCAGACACGGGCATTGAAAGCTTTTCTTTTGTCTGTTTTAAAAATATAATAAAGTGTTTCTTCAAGTGTTTGTGATTAACTGCATTTCTTGTCATGTGTCTCTCCGAGACAGGTCGCCCGCATGTTGCGTGTAGATGAGCAAAATTAACCTTGCATGAAATACATTTGGACGAGGAACTTGCGAACTTCAACCTCTTCGCATTTGGCAGGTTTCACACCCTGGCCACTATTTAATACATTTGGTGACTTTACAGATCCATGGTTTTGCCATTTTCCGATACTGTTGATCATCATCTGTTCACAATCGGCATCGGGATCTTTGGAAGACATCATCGATATCCGATTACATCATCCTATCCCCAGCCCTAGTATTTACAACATCCATCTCCCTAAGCTTTTAAAGCATGAGTGAATGAAGCAATAAGGTTGTAATCAGATAAAACAAACACCTAAATCACACAAAATCAAGGGCACCCACATGAAAATGCCACTAAAGTGAATCGGTAAGATTAATGATTCTGCATACACTACGAAAAAGGCTGTTTTCACACTTGGTTCGAATGCTTGGAACAAACTTTTTTGACCAAACATGCTTTTTCTTAAGGTGGCAGTTGCCACTCGATACCACCTTGTTAGATACGCCCCTGAATATCACTAAATATGAAGGTTAACCGAATACCCTCCGCCAGCACAGCCATCTCTCTGACAGCTCCAGAAGACATTTTCAAGCCATTATTATGTTCACTTCTGCTCTGACAAGCTGTTGAATGCTGCACCAAATGAATGCTGCACATAGTCCTGCGTCACGATGATGAGTCAGATCTCAGGACATCTCTGCTTCAGCTTCTTATTTAATTCAGTTCAACCACACTGGAGAACGACAAAAAGTAATTTGACAGCCATGAAAATTAAATGGCCTGAAATACCTATCTTTCCTGCAGGCTAGCACCCATTAAAGGCCACACACTGTGACAGTGCCCATACTGAATTATTCAAGGCTCGATGTGCGTAGCTCAGCCTTCTCGAAGCGAAACGGCAGCTGTCTGACATTCGCATTGATGTGATAATTGAAGGGCAAGAGCTTGAGCACTCTCATAGCACTGCTGACCATTCAAGACATGTGTGAAAAAGTAGAGGATGAGAAAGAGGGAATAAAAATTAGGGAAGAGGTTTCTACACACAGGCCGGGCACAAAAAAGGGTGAGACAGGCGAAAGGCAACTCACTTTCTGTCTGTGTGGTCAAGACCACTCAGCCGGACCCCTTCGATGGCCTCGTTGCGCTGGCCACATGTGTTCCCGTAGCTGTCATATCCAAACACCAGCCGTGCCGCCCCTCCAGTCATGATGGTAAAACCACAGATTCCACACTGAAGTAAGAGTGAATCAGCATTAATCAGAGGCAGTCAGCTAAAAAGAAAATAACTACAGGCATTGATTTGGGAAATAGAAAAGGCTTCATAATTAACAGAATACATCAAAACCTACATTAGTTATACAAGGCTTTGCTGCTAAATCAAGCAATTCCTGTGGATTTCATAATTTCGCAAACTTTGGCATTCTAGCAGAAGACTTGAATATTAATAGACGTAAACTGAATGTGGCATGTTCCAAACTAATATCAGGGTTCCCAAATGTTTTTAATTTCCATGACTTTTCCAGATGTTTGCGATAATTGGATGACAAGTTTTAAAAAATATATTCAAAAATCAACCAAATTCATGTATTAACTATTCAGACCAATTTGTGAACCAGTTTGACTGATTAATTAAAGAACAACTCAAAACATTATTCAAAGTAGAGGTCGACTGATATAGTTTTGAAGGCCAATGCCAATAGCGGTGTAGCCGATATTTTGCACAATTTAATATATTAGTAAAATACATATACATACATTTTAGCATTTAGCATTATTTTTACTTAATCTTCACGCAAACCTTTTGTAATATTGTAAAAAATAATAATAGAAAAATATTTTTTTCCTTATTTCTGTTTATTCTTCCCACTTTAGTAATTGTTTGCACGTAAAGACATTCTAATACATTAGGCTGAAGGCAATAACAACAGTACACAGAGTAGTCCAGCAACCTCGGAGGGTATGTACGCATTAGCAATCGCACTCTCATAAAAAGAAATGCGCAAGCACATAAACATAATGAGTTCATATGCGTCTGATGAGGCTAAGATATGCAGGACCATTTAAATGAGGCTGTTGCACACCCATCTATTATTGTAGTAACATTATGGCACGTAACAATTAAACATATTGTGATTGGTCATTTACATGTCTCAGACAGCACCTTCACGTGTTAGCAGGCGATTCTCTGCACCATCCCGGCTTAATAAACAAATCTGCAAAATGTGTAAATTTATCATCCAATGCTGATTATTTAAAAATATGAAATATCGGTCGATTTATCGGCCTATGTGATATATCGGTCGAACACTATATCAGACATCACTATGGTTTACTAACACAAATGTGCAATTAAAGTAAATATGGGGCACTTTAATGCACTCAGTGCACATTAGCACACCTAACTGAACTCAGAGCACATCCGTCATTCAGGGCACCAGATAGAGTTTGTGTGTATGGAGCACAGAACCACTCTTAAACCAATACAATGATACCTTTACATGTATTTAAGAAAGCACTACAGACAAAACAGCAGTGCACATAGGCGCAGAACAGCAGGCAGCGTGTTGAGACTACAGTATTTATTTATTTACATCGCAGCCCTCGTGGTTTGAAAATCACACTGGGTCATATCGCGATTTCGATTTTATTTCGGTTAATCGTTCAGCCCTAAATAGAATGATTTCAAGCAAAAAATTCAATATATGATAAGGCAATATATATATATATATATATATATATATATTATATATATATATATAAAATATATGATCGGTGGTTCGACAAAATCGTGTAATTAGTGTAGAATGAATTTGTATGGTAACACGTTACATTGTAGTGTCCATGTTATAGGGGAGGCCGGGGCTAGTTGTCAAAAAATATGTGTTCAATGAACAGTAGCTTTTTTTACTGGGCAATATTGGTGAAATTGTATGTGGCTATGTAGAAATTGATTTTCAAAAATAAACAAACTATGAGAAATATATCTACTGGAGTAAAAATGTGACAACTAGACCCAGTTTCCCCTATATATTATATATGTTATTAGAATGAATTACTGTTGCAATAATACAAACAATGTGTAATTACAAGCAGTTGGGGCTGCACAATTAATCAAATAAATAATTGAGATTAGTTAATTGTGGCAGTTGTAATTGTAATCGTGAAAAGTGTCAATTATAACAGTCTACTCATGTTGCGTCATCATTCTCCATTTTGTTTTCTATTAAATTTGTGTTTTTGCTGCAGTGCTTGATCCTTTTAACCAATCAGAAATATGTCCATTTCTCACTTCTGTGTATGATTTATTAAAAATTGGTATAATAGCTTTGTTTTATGCTTCTGGGAGTGTCAATAATTGACAATCAAATTATGAATTATGAATAATGACAATTGTTGGCTTACCATTCCTACACAGAACAATGTGAATAACAGGAACCACGGCAGATCCGTGCAGCTTCGGTCCTCCAGTGGTTTCCATTCTCTTTTTGTCCTCTGGAATACAAAAATCATTATTAGATTCAAATAATATTATTTTACATAACAGATAAAAATCATGTACATGTTAAGCAGACATCAAACAAGACTGCACAAATGAAACTGATGTCAAAACAAGACCATGTAGCCCTATATAGAATATTTCACATTAAAAGCAACAACCACAACAAATATGCAATTATCGGTGAAATCTCGTTACATAGAGATGACAACTGAAGTGAGACATATCTTATACTGGCAGTAGGACAACGCACCCCAGCTCATGTTTCCTAAAACACTGCAAAGCGTGAATATTGATCATGTGCACGAGTGCGCTGGTTTGTATTCTGATGCAAAGAACAAAGCATCATATAATCGGTCGGGTCAAATGCATGCATCGTTTTGAGCGAGCGCATAGAACATAATAATAGGATTACATGTGCTGCAAGCGACAGTGCAGCTCTTCACTGGCCCATCAAAGGCAATCAGCCGTGCAACAATGTATCACAGCGAGCGAAACAATGTAACAAACATTCCAAACAATGTATCGACACATTCATGTGAGCGATTCAATACATTGTATCAACATCCTGGTTTACCTCTGTGCTTCCACAGCATCCCATTGCCGGAGGGAGGTAAGGATCACAACAAACCTAATCGCTACACCGCAGGAAAACAATAACCCCAACTTGCAGGGAGTTGACGGTGTATTTTTGACCCTGCATTAATCGAGTGTCACACACTGAAACGACGCATCGATCACGTGAAGCTAAAAGGAGGGCTTTCCCCGGATACACTGCATAATAATGTTTGTTCGGTCCTCTCGCTCCAGGTAAAAGGGATTAATACTTTAGGATTTATCTCTCAGCACTTCCTGGTGGCTTGAGCAGGTGTAGCCGGAAAAGAACCGCAGCCGTCCAGTCACTGAGCGAGCTGGATGGGGAGGATCCAGAGGGGAATGTTGGGACACTGGAGGAGCCCGGGAAATTTAAAGCCTTGTGCTGCTGACTGGAGCGCTTAACAACAAACATTTGGACTCCGAGGCCATCCCATTGTCCAAGAACTCAAACAAAGCCCCAGAAACTAGCAATGCTAATAGATTAAAATACTAATAACGATTAATTTCCTGATTCCAGATGGTTTAGGGACAGTTATTTTATGTGTTGGAGGCCTACATCGTGGTTTTAGCTCATTTCAGTGATAAAATGAAGTTATTACATTTTAATATAATTATTTGAATCAGTTTTAAGTTATGTTGAGGCCTTCTTGGTTTGAAGTTTCCTGAGGTTCCCTAGTTGGCTCAGCCCCCTGGTTCAATAAAATAATAATATTTCATTAAATCTCCAATAAAAATTTGAATAGTCGCACTTTATTTTTCTTCTTTTTTTTCTCCCCAATTTGGAATTCCCATTGCGCTCCAAATCCCTGTGGTGGCGTAGTGACTTGCTTCAATCTGGGTGGTGGTGGATGAATCTCAGTTGCCTCCGCCTCTGAGACCGTCAATCCGTCAATCTTATCACGTGGCTTGTTGAGCGCGTTACCGGAGACATAGTGTGAAAGTCAGCCTCTTAACTCAATGAGCTACCCAGACCCCCAGTCGCTAATTCATTTTGACATTCCTTCTGTTTATTGGGTATTGGAACACTTGTCCAACTTACTGAAAAGACCCAAAGCAAGAACAGCAAATGTTTAATTGTGCATAATTGCATTGTGAAATGTATTGTTAAGATTTGTTATTACGGTCTTAATAACAAAGGCTGAAAAATCATATTTATAAATGTATTGCTAATTGCTAAATGGTTAACCCTCAGAGACCCTATAGCATAGAGATTGATGATATAATAATACGCTTCATTGTAAAAGTTTAATTGTTACAGCTGTCGCTTACATCATATTCTTTTTTAAATATTACTGAAACTAAAACTAAATGGTCCCACCTAACTTTTGTCTCAGCCTCAGATACACTCAAAGTTCAGAAGTTGCATACTTTTAACATTATGTTCTTTAAAAAGTTATTTTATAGTTTTGAAGACCCTTTCAACTTTCTGAAGTTCATTTTACAGATTTATAGCCTATTATTCATTCGAGTTGAGTGTGAGTCAGTATTTTAAGTTAGGTTAGAAGATAACAGGTTGTAAACAATAGGTTAAAAAATAATAATAATACTGAACTAAAATAGTACGTGAATCGTAATGTCAATATTTTCTAGTGAATCAACCTAATTTTTGTTAATAGGATCAACAATGGGGTCCAAAAGTGTGAGACCACGGGTTGCTAGGGTAAAATGGGGCCAAGGTAGGAAAATTCTTTATTTTTTTACTGATCGCAGTGTATCAAGACTATAAATGTATTTTTATTGAATATTAAAATCTGAGTGAAAATAAACATCGGAAGGTTGTTTTGATTCAAAATAAAAATTAAACGACGGTGAGGGGCCCTTTTACCCCACACTTGGCATTAAAAAAAACCTATGGGTGTAATATTGATACAGTGTAGATATAGGGGCAGTAGTTCTATGGCAAAATTTGTCAACTTGTGCAAATACTTTTCAGACACCAAGATGCTTTTTTGAGAAACAAATTAAGATAATGCTTATTCAAAATAACCAGTTCAGGAAAGGGTGCTCAAGCTCCCAGTAAATTACTGTTAATCACATCTGGCATTTCATAACATCTCAAGTATTTTATAAACAAATTACTCTCCATTGTGAGGCCTCTTTGAAAATTCTTCATAACAAATGTATTCACAAACAATGAAAAACATTTAGAACTTTCCTTATTGACCCTCATTTAATCATGCACTACATGACAAATGGACACCTTCCACAGCGAAGCTCAATGCATGCTTTGTAGTCTATTAGACAACATCATCTTGCACTACTGTTAAAATCAGAAAGATGCAGAGCTGCACATGTGCACAAAACACGATGATGTGACAATCAACAGACAATTTTTGGATCATGAACAGGTTAATTTGAGAAGAAAATCAACGTCAGACTACACAAAACAAGACGTTACAAAACATAACAACAAAATAAAAAAAATTACAACTTGCAGACAATGAAACTATGCAAGATCATTAATTATTCAAACCTGGTATATGCTGGGAACACCAGCTTTGAAAGGTTTAGTAAAACGGACATATTTTATTCAACTGTGAAATTTACTCAAAAAAGTGAGTAAATATGACAAGGCTTTCTACTTTAGGATTGATATACAATGACACATTTTAAAGATAAGTGATCATGAATAATATTTACTTATAAGCTAGAGCATTCATTTTTACATGTTTGAATTGAGCACAAATGTAGAATTTACTTAAAATTTTCAAGTTCACGCTTAAACTAAATTATTCAAAGTAGAAAGTTCTGTATACGCTATATGTACTTCACAACAACAACAAAAAAAACTCTGTGTAATCTTTCACTAACTGGACAGTTATTGCAAAAAGAAAAGAAAAAAAAACATTTGATTTAACCACCTTGAAGGAAACTAAAAGTGACAAATAAATATTTTGTCTCAAAATAAATGTGATAATTTAATGGATCTCAATAGCTACATTTGAAATTGCAAACATTTTAAAATTGAATAAATATTAGATCAAATAACCTCAACATTGATTGCACAATGACCTCATGATCAGGAACATTTTTGCAGTGCCTTGTGACAAACTGTGGGAATTTGTGCTGCTATTTAGTGTTTTAAGAAGAATATTTTTTTTTGAAGTGCCTTTCAACCCAGGGCCTTCAGCCCCATTGTACCCTACTACTATTCATTACTTACTAATTCATCAAAAACACTTTCATTACAAATTATATTATTAGCAAAGTTAAGATACTTAAACTTTAACGGGATATTTAAAAGTAATTCTCAATGTCTTTAAGCGCCATTTAGTAACACGAAAATAAGAGTAAAATTTAAATTTGAAGAACTCCTGAAAACAGTTCAAAACTATCGCTAAGCTATCTATAGCTTAAAGCAGACTGTTCGAGATATCTCCAGAAAACAAAAGTGAACACTAAGTGTAGTAAAATATGTGTTTACCTTTTCCTTGTGTATACCTTTTAGGCTCTATTTATTCTTAAAAGTGACACTTTTAATTTTTCTTCAGCTACTTTGACTGAGCTAAACTTATTAGCCATTTATTAAAGCTCATTAATGTCATTTTCACCTTTATCCAGCTGGACCTCGGCCGGTAGGAGCTTGATGTTGACCGTCTCACCTCGCTCATCTTCCGCGGTGTGCAGCATTCCAGCGCTCTACGCGGGGTCGAGCCCCAGCTCAGAGATGCCAGCCTGCAGCACAGAACAGAAGCATTGTTCCATTGTTCTCTGTAGTACCAGGGAGAGAGTGAGAATACTGAGTAATTGTGTGTGTTTGCGTGTGTCACAGGGAGAGATAGAGGAAAAAAGAAAGAAAAATAGAAAGATTGAGAGAAAGGGGTTCCACCCAGATTACAGTAAACAACATGAGCGATTTTAATATAAAAATGTAGTGTGCTTTGAAGCACTTGTACACTAGAGGGAGCTTGCACACAACAGATGCAGCATAACTTGTAATATACCTTTCTTACTGACAGACTTTCATTATTTCATCGATTTCACTTTTCAATAAAACCAGAAAACGACAAAAGTAGACAATTTTATATATCTTATTAAATATCAAATATACTATATAGAAACATATGTATATACCAAATATAAAAAAAAACTTCAAACAGAGTCTTGAAGGTCTAAAGGTGTCCTTTCTGTTTTGGTTTTTGATCAAATAAAAACACAATGGTGATTTGCATGTTGGTAACATCAACTGAATTTGATTTGGTGGATAAAAGCTTTTTAAATATTAATACCATTTTAAAACAAAATTGTTTCACTGCTTATTTTGAACACTCTATTTATTTATTTGTTTTTAGACTTTAATGAGAATTTTGTTATTTTCTTTTTACATTCCCTGGATGGTTACACAAGAAGTTCATCATAGAAGAGTCAGTTCATTTGTTTTTGTATAGTGCTTTTCACAACATCGTTTCAAAACAGCTTGACAGAAAATGAAACTGTAATATCTATAATGTCTTAGAGTCATCAGTATGTAGTATGATTAAACATGATTTTAAATAGTGTATAAAAAGAAGTAATTAAATAATAATTGTATTTAGATCTCCAGTGAGCAAGCCGAAGGCAACTGTGGCAAAAACACAAAACTCCATAAGATGTTGATTAACGGGAGAAAAATAGCCTTGAGAGTAACCAGACTCACTTTGGGTTCCAGTTCCTCTCTGGCTAAACAGCATATAATGCCAAAATTACTTATCTATAGTGCAAGTTATGGTTTAAAATTATTAAACTAAGTAAGTGTTACTTAGTGTTACTAAACTAAGTAAGTGTTACCTCCAAGCAGGAACGGAGCTAGTGCTTAAACAAAGATTTTGAATGAACTGTAAGATTAATGACTAATGACGTATGCAGTTCATCCAAGATGGACTTCAAAGTTCTCATAGATGCAATTGTCTTTTGTTAGTTGGCTGATGAAGGCTTTTGTTAGCAATTTATTGATAGTCTATGTATTCCATTTCAAGAGTGTAGTCCATTAATAAGTAAAAGTGATGTGGGTAGAGATCAATGAGGTGCATCGCAGTTCAACCGGCAGGTCAATTCGGTGAGATCTACCCTAAATCCAAGGATCATGCAGTGGCATATTGTCACTGTCTGATGAAAAACACAAAGAGAGACACGTAGCAGTGGAGTCAGACTCCAAGTAGGAAAGGAGCTAGATCTGGACAGCTCTGATAACCTTGGGATATGAATCCCAAGGCTGAGACAGGGAAACAAATAGAATAATATTAGCGTAGATGAAATTCAATTTATAGTAGAGTTATATATTATGAGAATTGTTTCTGAGAAATGTTTCTGGTTCCAGCAGACCTAACTAAAGCAAAACTAAACTAAACCTAACTGTGAGTTGATGGATAAATTAGGTATATGCCTGGCTAAATAGATGAGTCTTTAGTCTAGACTTAAACTCAGTGAGTGTGTCTGTGTCCCGATCAGGGTTAGGGAGACTAATCCATAGTTTAGGAGCCAAATATGAAAAGGATCTACCTCCTTTTGTGGAAATATAAAGTTGGATACCATCGGCATAACAGTAGAAACTTATTCCACGTTTCTTGATAATATCGCCCAGATAATATAAAATAATAATATAAATAATAACAGATAAAATAAAAGCAGAGACCCTAAAACTGATCCCTGTGACACTCCATACTTCTCTTTTGTTTGATCTTGATAATATCTCCCAGGGAAAGCATATATAAGGAGAAAAGCAGAGGCCCTAAAACTGATCCCTGTGGCACTCCATACTTATCTTTTGTTTGATTTGAAGATTCCTCGTTTACACAGACGAAGTGGTAGCAGTCTACTAAATAGGACCATGTTGATGCAAATCCACAAATGCCAACATAATTCATAGCCTATTCAAGAGAATGTTGTGATCTATCGTGTCGAAGGCAACACTAAGATCTAAAAGCACTAGAAGTGAAATGCAGCCTTGATCAGATAATAACAGCAAGTCATTTGTAACTCTTATAAGTGCAGTCTCTGTACTGGAATAGGGCCTAAATCCTGACTGAAACTGTTCATATATACTCTTTCTCTGTAGAAATGCACATACAGTAGTTGGCAGGACTCTACCTTTCCTAGTATATTTTACCTAAATGGGAGATTTGAAATTGGTCTATAATTAGCCAATTTGCCAGGATCAATCTGTGGCATCTTAATAAGTGGTTTGATAACTGCCATTTTAAAGTTTCTTGGGACATGTCCTAAGGATAACAAGGATTTAATAATATAAAGAAATTCATGAAGCCATTATTATTGAACTTCAACAGAATATCTGGTTCAATCAAGGCTTTATTCCTAACCAATTTAGCCAGAGTACTGAATAAACACCTAGGATTGTTGATGTTATTTTCTAAAGTTTGCTCAAATATGCTGACCTGCTAGCTTTTTGTGCCTGCTTGTAGCTACAGACACTACCCTTCCTTGAACTGCAAAATACCTCTAATTTTGTATTCTTCCACTTGCATTTTCTGAGCTGCTCTCTTGAGAGTATGTGTGTGATAATTTTACCATGGTGTGAGGCTTTCTTTAATTTTCTTTAATCGAAGTTGGGGCAACACTATCAAGCGTGCTAGTGAAGACTAGATTTTCTGGTATTACATCAAGTCCTGCTAGACTTTTGGGCTTACTGAGTATATGAGATAAATCTGGTAGATTATTAGTGAAGCTATATTTAGTGGTCGAAAGAATAGTTCTACCTGAACGATAGCGTGGTATAGACTGTGTAACAAGAGCTGATCGCAGCATACAAGAGATGAGATAATGATCTGAGATGTCATCGCTCTGCGGCATAATTTCTTTAGTATCAACATCAACACCATGTGACAGAATTAAATCTAGCGTATGATTATGGCAATGAGTTGGTCCCGTCACATTTTGTCTGACTCCAAGAGAGTGGAGAATGTCAGTAAATGCTAATCCCAATGTGTCATTTTCAAGTCACCATCAAATAAAGCTCTAGCCAGAGTAACTTCTAGATCTGATCAAAATTAGCAAATTCACCAATGAAATCAGAATACAGCCCGGGTGATCTATATACTGTAGCAAGAGCAACAAATTACTTTTTTATTTGTATATGATGGTGTCACATTAAGAATTATTAGTTCAAAAGACTTAAACGTATATCCTGTCCTCTGAGTAACACCAAAAAGTTTACTGTAAATTGCATCAACACCTCCTTGACCCTTCTGATGAAGCTCATATTTATAACAATAACCTGGGGAAGTAGATTCATTTAAACTAATACATTACTTTATAGTTTAAGCCAGGTTTCCAAACTATGATCTGTAATAATTTCATTGACAATTAGCGCTTTGTTTGAAAGAGAGTTTAGCCCTACATTTATGTGATGTTTATCTTAAATGTTTTTGTTATTTTCAAGCTTTATATTGCAAAATTTTCTCAGTGATTTTGTGAGGGGTTTGTATTTGGTAGGTCAGGGAACAGACACAGACTCTATCTGATATCTAGTTGATACAGTCTCTATGTGTTGTAGTTTATGTGGCCTGTGTAAAGTCTCAAGGCAGCTAGCAGATGTTCGGATTAGCCAGTTTGTCTGCTTCCTGACCTGGGCCCCAGTTAGTCAAATATTATCACTAATAAGACTATGAGCCAAATTACTAGAGAGGAGAGTGGCACCTTCCCTGGAGGGATGGAGTCCATCTCTCTTTATTCAGTCAGGTCTACCCCAAAAACTCTTCCAATTATTTATACATCCTATGCTATTCTCCAGACATCATTCAGACATCCAGCCATTCAGTGAAACTAATCTATTATAAACCTCGCAACCACAATGAGCAGGGAGGGGGCCAGAGCATATTACAGTGTCTAACATAATTTTTGCAAGTTTCCACACCTCTTTAACATTATCTCTAGTGATGTCTGATTGGCGAATTCTGACATGTTAGTACTGACATAAATAACAATTTTAGAAAATCTATATTTAGCATTAGCCAGCACTTGTAAATTTAACAATAGTGGCTGGAGTCGCTATTTCCATGTTCCTTACAATAGAATCTCATATAAAGGGTGCTTTCAACATGATTCTCAGTGGATGCATCACTGAGTGGGGAGAATAGATTGGAAACCCGAACAGGAGAGTGGTGTCGCTTTGCTGAGCGAGTATGCTGCCGAGACCTCACTCAAATGTCCTGCTGCGTGGGCTCTACAGCTGGAACAATGTGTGTGTGCTGCTCGCTGTTCTAACCACATCCGAAACAGTATCTATCAGTTTCTCCACTTGCGTTCAGATGTGTGTCTTTAACTCATTAACCTTCTCTGTCAGCCTGACTAATTCATTACATTTATTACATGTAAATCCCTCAATGATGATGGAAGAAGCTTTAGTAAACATGTGGCATGCAATACAGGAAAAATAACATGAGCGGATGCCATGACTTACTGCAATTGTTTGTCGTTGATATGGTGGTTCTTAAGCTGCGTGGGTTTGTGCTCGATGTGAATCTCTCATGCAATTGTTTGCTGTTGTTGTGGTACTTCCTGATCAGCAGAGGTCTGAGATTGATGCAATAATCTGTGACACAGAGGAGAAATGAATGCATGCAGTCAAAATGGAGATGTAGACAAATATGTTTTTTGTATGAATTGCCATTTTCAGTGTGTTTAATAAATAAATAAATAAATAAAAATGTGTCATTGACCCATATAAAGAAATGTTAAATAGAATAGTGGTCTCAGACCCTGTAAATTAATAATATTATAATTACTATTAATTATACTAGTAATGTTTCAAACCCTCTTCTCTTTAAACACTATTCATAGATTGCACAGTTCCCCTGTTGAATCCTGTAAATACTGATGGCAAAAATTCTTTATTCTATTATTCTGTAACTTAGGTTTTGTCATTTTTTAGGTTTTATTTTCTCAAGGTACTTGGCCCTGAATTCACAAGGGTCAGAGTATGGTTCTTGGCCCAACTTTATCTCAAACATTTCAATAGGCACTTGCACTTTGTGTTTATGTGCGATCTTCAGCTATTTTATTCATGGAATATTCAGAAAGGTGCCTACTCTCTCATTGCCAGATGTTCAAATATTTTTAGAACAGTGAAAAAAATATTTCAAAGTCTTCACAAGATCTGTAGGAGGCTGTTTTGCTTTGCTCTTATAAACAAGGCAAGGTTATAACTCCTTTAACCCTGTGGCCTGAACTTTCCCCTTAAATCTGATGAAACAGCATCGACATGTCTGTCACACACTTACTAAGTCAGCAAGTTGTGCTTGTTTATTAGTTCACCTATAGTTTTTAGATCTTATTGTTTTTACTCTAATTTGTGTGGTTCATATTAATCTTCTAACTCCCAGCATCTGGATATGTTTTCTTCTAGAAAGAATCAGTCTTCAGTCCTCTTTTACATTCAGAGGGTACACTGAAGGTGGCAGGTATTTTCCCTGCAGGCTACACTGAGCTAAGAGCTGAGGAATGACCCCCTTCTCTGGGAAACAAAACTGTGTGCCTACTTCTTGAGAGCAACATAAAGGAAATTTACTAATCTGCTCATCAAACTTTTAAAACTTCTTTAAAGGGATAGTTCTCCCAAAAATGAAAATTCTCTCATAATTTACTCACCTACATGCCATCCTAGATGTGTGACATTCTTTCTTTTGAAGAACACCAATAAAGATTTTTAGAAGAATATTTCAGCTCTGTAGGTCCATAAAATGCAAGTGAATGGTGACCAAAACTTTGAAGCTCCAAAAAGCACATAAATACAGCATAAAATTAATCCAGATGACTCCAGTGGTTTAATTTAGATCAATATTTAAATCCCTTTTTACTGTAAATCTCCACTTTCACTTTCACATTCTTTCATATTTTGAAAGTGATAGTGGAGATTTACAGAAAAAAAAAAAAATTTAAATATTCATCTATCAACAATAGTAGTCTATGAACAGTAAACTGTGGGAAATGTCTTTATTGTCGATTGCAAAATTAAACTATAATAGATTTAAATTTGGGGCAACAACATTAGCAGCTATTTCTAATCCTTTTTTTATTATTATTGGTAACAAGCGTTGAGCATGTGTTTCAACAGTTTCTGAATATTGT
The DNA here is from genome assembly GCF_025860055.1 of Xyrauchen texanus. NCBI lineage: Eukaryota > Metazoa > Chordata > Actinopteri > Cypriniformes > Catostomidae > Xyrauchen > Xyrauchen texanus. Next base: position 8,822,018 of record NC_068294.1, on the reverse strand, counting down.
TTTCCGTTATATCATCACTGTCTCCACCAACTGCTTAAAATGCAGAAATATTTCATTATTTCCTGTGGAAGGAGCTGACAGTGGTTGGCAGTACGTGGCAACAGCTGGAGTGGGGCAGCCGCATTGTGCCAAGTGATAAGATGTGTTGACCTTTCCTCCAGAAAATAAGATTACAAAACAGGTTACGTACGGTCATCTGCAGCTTGAATCGACTGGATCTAATTTTTACACTTTCCAGTTCTGCCCTACAAATCCTTAAAAAAAAACTATACCAACACTGAAACTGAGAAAATTGGCTTCAAAGCATTTTGATGACATTTTAAAACTCACATTTCTCTGAATCTGAGCATTGCTGAGCCAAAAGACAGATCATAGTCTAAGAGACCCACTTACAGTCATAACTCAATTTTGATTTGGGATCTTGGCTTTGTAGGGCATTATTGTTTCAGTATTCTAGATTTAACTGTGTACAGTTCATATTATAAATCATCTTATCTGGATACATATTTCATGCTTTCGTACAGTTATATTAAACGTGTTTCGTTCCACAATAATGATTAAATATTATCTTGTTTCATATCCCTGTCTGTTATTCAGTTTTACATAAGAATGGATCAAATTATACTTTTGGAACACACAATTCATTTTTATTTGGCAATCGCTTGAGAATCATTAAACAGTACATGACTCAGTGTTTGAGTTCCTCAAAATGCATACCAGACCTAGCTTGAGACCAGCACCGGGATTGTCCAGAATTTCATTTTCTTTCACAATGTCTACATTGCATCTACACTGCAACACTATGTGAGAGACACAACAGATAATAGCAAGGCATATAGAAAGTAAATCTTGTCATATGCTATGGTACAAGATTAGATTATATCTGATAAGCTGAGTTTCCATAAGTGGTTTATTGAGAATTCAGGCCCTGGTTTGTAAATCATTCATTTAACTTGATTTAATTTAATTAGATTCACAAATAAATGAATCACCATATACGGATGAAAAGAAGTTCTTTCAATAACAATAAGTGTCATTAATATGTCTTATTCTGGTCTAGATCACCAAAGAAACCATACATACCGGGCCAGCATGAGAGATCTTTTGGATACATCATGATTCAGAATGAACCCTTAATCATATGTACCTGGACATTGAGTCAGATAAAAGGAAGATGACCTTTGCTTCTGTTCCCATAACTGGTCTGTCACCTAATACTCCATGTTTGCCTTTGTGCACCATTTCCCATCAGCACATAGGATAAAAAAAGAAAAAATAGCCATATCAAAACTATAACAACTTAATTGACCCTTAACCTTTTGTGAAATTCCACTGGCTGTGTTAGTTGAGTTTTTAACACAGTTGCTGACATGCTTAAATACTCAGTCTCAATTCTGATGTTTTGGGGCCAACATTGGTTGTGCCAAACGCAGGCTGTAACAAACTGAGGAATTCTATCATCCTATCCTGGTAAATGTATATATATGTATGTGTGTGTATATATATATATATATATATATATATATATATATATATATATATATATATATAGAAATTTATATACACTGGCAGCCAAAAGTTTGGAATTATGTACAGATTTTGCTCTTATGGAAAGAAATGTGCATGGCCGGCCCCAATCAAGCAAATCAGCCGAGCACGCTCTCCCTCGAACAGCCGCACCTCGGCTGATTAGCCCGATTAGGAGCTGGCCGTGAGCACTCATGGACTGCCCCCTCGTCACATAATTCTATTATTTATACATATACATCACAAATTATTATTTAGTATTTTTGTTATCTTTACAAAGCGTCATCATATATCAGTCCAAAAGTAGAAAAACTTGTTATATTTATTTGCTAATTTGAGAAAGTTTCACTGGTAAATAAAATAATAATGCATTTTATTTAACCTTTGCTGGTGTTCCCAACATATTTGAATAATTAATGAGCTTACATGGTTTCACTGTTTGTAAGATTATTTATTTATTGTTGATTTTTTGGTAACTTCTTGTTTGTGTTGTCTAAAGTTCATTTTCTACTAAAAATTTCCCGTTCATGATAAAAACTAATTCTGTTGATTGTGAACACTTGGTGATTTTGTGTACCAAGTGTTCAGGTCTGGATGCGCAACTTTGCTTTATCCATAATTGTCAATAAAAAAAGTTACTCAGAAATCCTTTGAGGACAAAAATGTCCATGTCAAAAAAACTGCCATTATAATAATATAAATATTATTTACTTTCCACTTTCAATCAGTTTGTTTTTTAACCAAAAGCATTCGTGAACATAACAACCAAAATTCCTTAATTTTCAGGATTTTAAGCCTTTAATCATTTGTTTATATAATGCCACTGTTGTGAAAAAAACACAAACAATTATTTATTATCCATATAGGCTACAAAATGGGGAAATTATTAATTAATTATTTATTTTAATACAATTATTTATTTTTTGGGATAATCACAGTCTGGGATATTTCAGTGATTAGCAACAGCATTGATTTTGATGCATTATAATGTTTTGTAAACCCTTTAAATGCCAGTTTGTTTACATAATCCCACTGCTATTTTTTACACACAACACACACACACACACATTGGGTTTCCATGTTTTATATGGACTTTCCATAGACACAATATTTTTTATACTATACAAACTATTTATTCTATCCCCTAACCCTAAACCTAACCCTCACAGAAAACTGTCTGCATTTTTTAGATGTTTTGTAAGATGTTTTCCTTATGGGGACTGACAAAATGTCCCCACAACATCAAAAATGTTGGGTTTTACTATCCTTATGGGGACATTTGGTCCCCACAAAGAGATAAATACATGCTCATACACACACACACACACACACACACACACACACACACACACACACACACACACACACACACACACACACACACACACACATTCACACATTTCTCACACATACAAATCACACTCTGACATTCATACCAACACACCCACACAATTTTAGCTGCATCGTTTATTCAATTGGCCTTTAGTGCTCTATAAACAGAAAATAGGAAAAAAGCATGTATTTGCTCCATAGGCTAAACATGAAAAAAAAGTGGCGCCATCTGGTGGAAAATATTTAAAATTTACATTTTGAAGCTAGGGCTCCGAAATGAAAGCATAATATTATACACAGTGTATTTTTATTGTATATTATTTTGTATACTCTATATTGTATATAATTTTTTTATACAGTCTTCTTATTTTATGTATACTATATATTGTATACTGTGTTGTGTAACAAGATGTGTAAACTGTGTTGTGTGTAAATCAGATGTTTATTGTAAATGTCATACTGCTATGTTGCTTGGAACCGCGCCCAAGACTTTCACCCACTGCTGCACTTGTGTATTTGGTTGAGTGACAATAAAAGGATTTGATTTGAATTTATTTGATTTGATTTGATTTGAACGAGTTTGAAATATCAAAATTCCCCAAACAATCCCAAACTTTTGGCTAAATTTATGCTGTTGGCATTAACACAGCCAAAATGAACGAAAAAGACAAAAATGTCCTGGAGTTCGCACAAAGGTTAAAGTTTCTATTGCCAGTAATGCAAGGTTGTCTTATGGGCCAGTGGTTTCTACCACTTTCATGCCAAGGACTCCCAAATATTGTGATCCTCTTGCAAGGTACTTTTCTTGATATATAAAGGAGGCCATAAATTATCATGAATAAAGGCAAATTTATACTATGTGAGAAAAATAGTGAAATGCACAATTAAATAAATAAATAGCTTTTATATAGTCATTGTACTGAAGCCCAAGAAAAAAGATTAGGCTAAATATAATTAATATCACTTGTGATTTAAAAGAAAGAAAGAAAGAAAGAAAAGAAAGAAAGATGCAAAATTAAAGTATAATTAAGTCAAGTTTGTAAAAAAAGAAACAAAATCTCTAAAATGTGTTAAGGCTCCCAGTGGAACACGTCTGTACATCATGTAGTCCATGAAAAAGGATAAATATTAAATTAAAATTTTACCTTTTTTTTAAGTAATGTGTGCAGATTTGTAAATAAATGTTACTGTATAAACTGAAATGCTTAATTAAATTTGCTCACTTTCACTTTAATCAATATTATGTCATGAAGTTTTTACTTAATCTTATACCATCAAAATGTAGTTAGAAAAACTGTGCAAACGCTTCATATAAATGAAATAAATCTTACAGCTCTGATTGATAGACTGCCTGCTTTTAAGATTGGTTCAGGGTGAATATAATAAGTACATTGTCATCATCTGCGCAGTTCTACTTTGAATTATATATGATAGCACTGGTTTTGTGAGCAATGAAAATCAAAAAAAATTTTTTTTGCCTTTTTCCCCCAGTTGTTTTTTTTTTTTATTATTTTTTTTTAGAAAAGACGTGTTTCATGCCCGTGCTGTTTTCATGGCATTCATTTGTTAGCATATGTTTGTCATTAAGAGTTGTTTTGGGCTAACACGTGTTCATTCAGTAAAACACATCCTCGTGACCGACAGTAACCCCAGCGCTCGCGCAGAGCGGATGCGCTATAAAACCTCTTCAGTCGCGTCAGAAGCTCCTTCAGAGCCTGTGAGAGCGACCGGGTGCGTCACAAACCGGACTATACCGCTGTTTTTAAAGGATTGCAGCGAATGTCCATAAAGAAGTCAAACAGTGTGTCTGGGTAAGGTACATGTGTGCTTCATTTCTTTGAAAACGTTTGTATTTTCTAAGAAGTGCGTAGCGAACAAACGGGTCCAGCTCTTTATTGTCATTGTAAAGGTACAGTGATATTATAGAAATGGTCTGGCCTCTTTTATTTAACTTTTTGAATTGTCATTATACTAAACACAGTGCAAATACTAGTAAATAATAGTTACTTTGATATTTTTGGAAGCGACCGTAACAGTAGTCAAAAGAATTCCTTCAATGAGAGGAAAAACAGAGTTTTTTTTTTTTAACATAATGCTACAAGAACAAAGCAAACGAAAAATAAAGAAAAAATGAATAATAAGAGTAGACAAACATGCTGTATCAGAGCAAAAAGGAAAGTGCTCTGGAACAATGATACATGCAGACAAAGGTTCAGGTCTCAGGTGACTGAAATAACAAAAGCAGATATTCAGAGAGCTTTTACCACCTGCATCTGGGATGGGGAAAGAAATCAAAAGATATACTGTATGTGCAACAGTATGGAAGTCGAGGGGTGCCAATGCAAAAAGAACAAAGGGGAAAAAAGCATGTATTTGCTCCATAGGCTAAACATGAAAAAAAAAATGGTGCCATCAACCTGTTACTTTACAAATAAACAAACCAATTTGTAAATGGACAAAAATAGACACATAATAAATCATGTATATAATTCACATTTAAAAGTTAATTAAATGTATAAAATAGTATATTAATAAATAATTGTTAATGCATAATTGGGAGAGTCATAGAGAAAACACTAAAGGACAATATCTCGGAATAAAAAGTATCTTCCAGCTGTTCAATGGGATTTGAGCTGAACTTCAAGGAAAACACTTTTGTAATTCTACTTAATAACAAATGGAATCATTAATCATAGGAAGCATTTGGTTTGTCATAGATACAGGCATGAGTTCTTACAAGCATATGGAGAAGATTGAACTGAGAAATCAAAGAGGTCTCTTTTGTGATTCTTCTGTTTCTGGCCAGCTCATTAAATCACAGCAACATTTTTAGGACATAAACACTGAGAACACTGAGAGCGATAAATAACGACCACTCATGGATGTGTGGACTCATTTTGCATTTGAATAGTGTTGTTAGCAAGGGCACACATTTGCCTCCAGCAAATCTGTGCATTTTAAATGAAGCTCTTTGATCAAACATAGCCGTTAGAGTGAATCTAACAACCCCAGACACCCTAATGGCCGGTGAATTTCCTTGCTTGATCATTTACTGATACTGCAAGGTCCATCACTTCCAGGAATTCTGGGAAAGCAAAAGTAGGCCCTCCCCAAAACAGAGCAGGAGAGATGAGACGTGATAGAGTGAGTGAGTGAGTGGCAGAAAGTCAGATAGGAGGCTGCACTTTGTCCTGGACTTTTGAGCTGCTCTGTTGGTCGCTGCTGGAGGCCTTTTTCAATCTGCGTGTCCTCGGTGTATCATTGCAGTTGAGAGCTGAGAGTGAAGAGGGACCCGAGTGAAGATGTCTGTCTCCACTCAGCTGGGTCTGCTGCTGTGGAAGAATTTCACCTACAGAAGGAGACAAACGGTAAGGAAACCACAACTTTCCCTCTCTCTCTCCCTCTCTCTTTCTCTCTCTCTCTCTTTCTATGTGTAGAAACATAGAAAGATAGAAACATAGCTTTTCTGTGTATTTTACATTCAAGATTTTGGAGATACAACGTTAGGGCACTTTTATTCTCAGAAATGGAACAATCGTGTCTGATTCAGTAATCATGAACAGACAAGTATAACATGTTCCTAATAGACCTTTTCCACACTCCGGGTTACGTGTTCCAAAAATATTTTTCAAGTGTTAACATCTAAATTAACTGTTTTTATTCAAGTAAAAATACTATTTAACATCACTGAATCAACCTGAATACATTAGACTACATCAACAAAACTAATTTTTAGGGTTAGATCAAGTAGAAATAGCACCTTAATGTAAGTTGCAGGCTACCACTTTTTACAGTGTGGTTGAGATTCATTTGTATTTATGAATTTTATGTCACTGCTGATTAAAACTTTTTAGTCATTTTTGATTTACCTACATTTTTATCACTTTTTTACTTCTGAAAGTGCATTCCTGTAACGTTGAGCTGTTTACATTTGATAATAACTGGCCTGTTAAGTCATTATAATAATTTCATTGCACTATTTAAACGTAATGCTTCTCTCTCATGGATCTTTCACTATAAAAAATTGCTGTAAATTTACGGCCAAATTCCTGCAGTGATTCTTAAATACAGTAGTTTGCAGTTGAAAATGTTGCATTCTGGGAGATCAAGAGCAGACTCACTGAAGAGACTAGTTTAATTACTAGCATAACTCTTGTTGTTATCAAGACACAGATATCAACTCTCGGAATACAAAACGCTACAATGGTGATAATTAACAAACATACTTTTACTTTAAAAAGTAAAACCTGAACATTAAAATTCAAGTAACTTAGACTACAACAAAAACAACATAAAAATAAACCAGTAAATAGAAACATTCTTAAGTAATTTCTTCATGCCGCTGTGCATGCTGGGAACATAGCTGTTAATTTCAACAACAGTATATAGTGTGTAATTTGACTGCTATATGCTGCTAAATTACAGTTGTATACTGTAGCTGCAAAAACAGTAATTGATTTTACAGTATCATGCTGGCAACCCTGCTGCCAGTTCTTTACTGTTTTTTGACGAGAAAATCTTTAATAGTGTAGGGATATGCTTAGGAAATCTGTAAAAAAAAAAAGTGGTTCCATTAGTTAACAAAATTAGTAAACATGAACTAACAATGAAATGTACTTATTAAACATTTAACTAATATAGTTAATGTTCATTTTAACATATAGTAATACATTTTAACATGAAAAGTTGTATTTGTTAACATTATTTAATGCACTATGAACTAACATGAACCAACAATGAACAATTGTATTTTTATTAACTAACATTAATAAAAATGTATAAATGCTATTGTTCATTGTTTGTCCATGATGCCTAATGCATTAACTAATGTTAACCAATGGAACCTTACTGTAAAGTGTTACCAAAACAGTTGCAATTGTTACTTTAAGGAGCTATTTCTACCTGATCTAATCCATCAATGCTTTTTTATTTGGAGTAAGCCCATGTAGTGAAAAATTGTTGTCAATATTCTGACTGGAGTTTAGCTGTTACCACAATATGAAGCACATGTCTTGGGTTACTTGACAGTGTGAAAACCCTGCGTGATAGACTTAGTTTTTAAGATTTGAACAACACATCACTGATACATGTACTGTTTTATTGGTTCAGATAAATAAGCATTACCCTCAAACATACTCACTGACTGGAGATACAGGAGTCATGTCTCTTCCATTATCCACTGGCTCTTAATAGACTTGCCTTGGTGACACTTTGCTCCCAGTGGATGCTTCTCTATATACATACTATATCTAGAGAGTCTGATTGATCCTCTGTTATGTATTAATAATAAATGTTGTTAATAAAAACTTGCCCTTGACGTCAGTAGACCAGAGGCCCTTACTTTAGACATGAGGGCACATTAGAGACTGAGAGCTTTTTCTTAAAAGATCTGTTATTGAGCGAGACGCTGATGTACTCCATTGTCTGCACTTTAAAGAAAACGCTGACTGTTTTTGACCCCCTGTGTTTGCCTCGTGCAGCTCCAACTACTGACGGAGATTGTATGGCCTCTATTTATATTCTTCATCTTGATTTCTGTGAGGTTGAACTACCCACCTTATGAACAACATGAATGTGAGTACAAACTCCTCTTTTTTCTATGTATTTAAATGTACACAGTCAAAAACAATTCTATTCAATTTTATGCATGTTCAGAGTTTCAAAGTGGTTAAAAAGTGGAATGAACATTGCAGGTTGTATATTTTTACATCACTTCAATTCAACTCAATCAGACTCTTCAATTCAAAATGTTTTTTTTTTTACAGTAAACAAACACAGTGAAAACTGTTTAGAAGTGAAGCTGTGTCCATACAATGCAGTAACAATTACAGTACCTGTTTTGTTTTTTTTTGTTTTTAGTTTTTGTTTTTTAACTCAGACTCCTGACTTGGCATTGGAAAAAGAAATGGCTCCCACTTATTTTTTGCAAAGCAAGATCTAATCAAGAATATCAACTGGTTGTGCAGTGCAACTATTGTTGATCCTGTGCAAACTCATTTTTACATTCACTTGATTACAAAACATAAATTCATGTTGCATGGAAAATGCAGGTTCGATATCTATGATTTGTGCCATCACTGAACTCTATTTATCATTATCATATATGTCAAGATTGCAAGGTGTTTTATGAGTTCTGACTGATAACTGTAGTAATCAGTGATCTGTCGGTCAGAGATGATGTTTAGAATGATTGGGAGATGCTATCAGGGACATGCTTGGATTTAAAGTGTGCCCAATAGACAAAATGATCATCATTGCCACAGTTTAGGGCACATTTAAACTGGAAATGCAGAGAATATTAAATTAAACTTGTCAGTTACTGCATAAATGCATGGAAAAAACTGATTTTCCTAACTTGTAAAACCACGTGCATCAATTATATTGTGTGTATACAGTATACATATATTTATATTCATTATCTTTTTGTACAGTCTTTATTTAGTACTTTGATAGTGCTTAATTGCCTTTCTAATCTCATTGGAAAAGTTCTATATAAAGACGTTGCCCTGCTCTGTGTATATTATTCATGAAAATGGCACACAATTAAATAATTTTATACACAGTTCCTGACCAGTTGAATCTTCCCTTTATTTTATATTATATTAGTTTAAATGTATATATTTAGGAGATGTTTTTATCCAAATGAGGAAAACAAAATGAATTTATACTATTCACATTGCATTGTAGGCTATGTTGTATATACAGCTATGGAAACTTAAAGGGATAGTTCACCCAAAATGAAAAATCTCTCATCATTTACTCACCTTCATGCCATCCCAGATGTGTAAGACTTTTCTTCTGTAGAACACAAATTAAGATTTTTAGAAGAATATTTCAACTCTGTAGGTTTGTCCAATGCTAGTGAATGGTGACCAAAACTTTGAAGCTCCAAAAAGCACATAAAGGCAGCATAAAAGTAATCCATACGACTCCAGTGGTTTAATCAGTGTCTTCTGAAGTGATCCAGTCAGTTTTGGGTGAGAACAGACAAAAACATAACTTAATTTTTCACTGCACATCTTGACATCATCAGGCTCCTTGACGATCATGATTTCATGTTCGTTTACACTTCCTAGCACCAACTAGCGCGTGCGTCAAGCACCAGGAAATATAACAGAGCTTGAAATCACGATCATGCCTACAGACTGCAATGGAAAGATGTACAGTGAAAAAGGAGTTACATTTTGATCTCTTCTCACACAAAATCAATTAGATAACCTTATAGACATGGATTTAACCTCTGGAGTCATTTGGATTACTTTTATGCTGCCTTTATGTGTTATTTGGAGCCTAAAAATATTTGGTCACCATTCACTTGCATTTTATGAACTTACAGAGCTGAAATATTCTGCTAAAAATCTTTGTTTGTGTTCTGCAGAAGAAGAAAGTCTTACACATCTGGGATGTCATGAGAGTGAGTTAAGGATGAGAGAATTTTCATTTTTGGGTGAACTATCCCTTTAATGAATATGAGTTTCGTGAGGTTATGGACTTTCTATTCTTCTTTGTGGAAATGTGAGTCCTGATCATGTGATCATGGTGATGTCCAAATAGTCACATTTGTTTATGTGCTTCAACTATGGTTTGACAGGAAACAGGAAGGACTCTTCTTTGTATAATTTCACTTCTCCTTAATGTCGGGATTTGTGTGCTGATGGACGAAAAGGTTTGCTATGTATCCTGTTGTATGTGAGTGCGGGCACGTTGCATTCTTTCACGTTGATGCGATTAGATGGACACAAAGCACTTTGCACAGTGTCCAGAAATAATCAATTTAAGATTCCTAAACTGACAATATTACTAAGTGCTTTAAGTTGTATCCACACGAATTAGGGAAAGTATTATTAGAATATTGAGTGAATCTTACGAAAAACATAGCTATAAAGAAAATGAAGCCCATTTTAGGACCATTAAGATTTTTTTGCATTTTGATATTATTTTCATGACATTTAAGCATTATAGTAATTGTTTAATGTATTACAGTAAAATAATTACAGCTATAAAATGTAGTCTTGTGTTAAATCTGCAGTACAACAATTACTGTCATGATGTATAAATGCTTGAGAATTAAAATAATAAATAATTAAATGTTATTAAATTATAATTTTTAAATAATAAATCATAATTTATTCGTAGTGGAGATTTTGTTTGCATGAAAGTAATACAAATAAAATAGGTTTTATTTTCTTCAAGAAATATATATATATAATTTTTTTTCTTTTGATTTTGAAGTGAAATACGACAGGTGAGAGAGAAATATATTCAAACATTTTCTACATTTGGAACAAATTCCCCCTATGAATTGATTACTTCATGTTTTAAGAGTTATCTTATCTTTGTTGTGCTCAGCAGTGGAGCAGCTGGCAGTCTCATGGTTGACTGATAGCAGACCTACATATTTGACTCATTATAGAAATAGCAGTGATACAGGAGGACATAGGTCAGACATACCGCTTAGGTAATCATTCTATAAGGTCCCCTGTTCGAGTATGCATTCTCCAGGGATGAAGAGTCTGATATCTGATGACAGTTGTCTTGTCAGATGTCAGTGTCTTGATTATGTTGGTTTAATCGTATACACCAGTAGTTCTCAACTGGTTTTGCTTGAGGACCCAGATTTAGCATTTAAAATCAAGCGGTGACCCAACACAGTACCAACATTTTTTATTAGGTAAAAACTGATTGGACCCAACAATAAGCAAAATTATTAACATCACAGGCAAAATAGGAAAAATGACTCTAGCACAATGAATAATCAACTACAGATATGTAATCTGGGTTGCATTTTCTTTTACCTTGTATTGTTTTGTTCAAGGTTTTCGAAGAAGTGGGCATGTCACGCAACCCGCCTATGTTGACACCTGCCTAATTTATCTGGCTTCTACCAAGTAACAGTTGAATTTGTGTCAAAGTACCATAGAGGTTAATTCCGTAGAGTTTGATTCAATTCTCCTCCATTTTAAAAAGTTCATAAGCCTATTTATATTTGCTCTCCAAACTATGCACGACTATATGGCTGGATTCATTTTAGCATTGATTTTCCCTGCTGTCTATCACCATATTAGAACAGACCTGCAACCCAGTTTTTTAGTCGTGACCCACCAGTTGAGAACCACTGAAATACATTTTATTTAGCTGTCAATACATCAACTCTTATATACATACCTTGGGTCTTTAGAGACCCGGGACCTGATTCCACCTCCTGTACCTCATCCATTTTTTGGAGTTGTAGCCAAACCTCTTAAGTGTTCCTCAGTCTCTCGCTTATAAATAGTGTAACACATTTTTTTTTTATAATGGCTTAAGAATCAAAAGAGCCCCTAGGTATGTAAGAGTGTTATTTTTTTATGTATTTTTTTGCACTTCCATAAATTATATTTTAATGGTTATTTTGTATCATCTGTATATGCACTCATTTAGCACTTTAGGAACACTATGGTCCTAATAAAATTATTCTGCTGTTGTAGCCCATCCGACTCAAGGTTCGACATGAGATGATATTCTGTTCACTACAATTGTACAGAGCAGTTATCTGAGTTACTGTAGACTTTTTTTCCAGCTCCAACCAGTCTGGCCATTTTCCGTTGACCTGTCTCATCAATTCCATCCACAGAACTGCCATTCACTGGATGTTTTTAGAGACTGTTGTGTGTAAAAATCCCAGGAGATCAGCAGTTACGGAAAAACTCCAGCCCATTTGGCACCAACAATCATGCTACGGTCGAAATCACTGAGGTCAAAAAATTTCCCCGTTCTGATGGTTGATGTGAACATTTAACTAAAGCTCCTGACCCATATCTGCATGATATTATGCACTGCACTGCTGCCACACGATTGGTTGATTAGGTTATCGCATGAATAGGTAGATTTACAGGTGTACCTATGTAAGGGGGTTAAGATGGGCAAGGAGGAGGCGAGAACCGGCTTGTCAATATAAATAATAATTTAATAGAAACTTAAACCAAAAGCACAAACATAAACACACACACACGATGGACATGCCCGTAATTCTCTCTCTCTCGAACCGTCGTCACCGGCCACCTTTATCCCTCGCGCACCCATCAGGCTGATTGGGGACCGGGCGTGCGACATTCTAGCCTGGCCCCGCCCCCCTCCGCTCCACAACCTAATAAAGTGCTCAGTGAGTGTAAGTTTACTATCACATAATATCTTTTTCTTTGTTTATTAAAATAGAAATGAATACTATATTCGATAAATAAATATTATATCACGTTGCTTTTCTATACAACAGTGAATTAACAAAAGCTGTGAATTATCAGTATTCCAAACAACTGCACACATACTATTATACATGTTTTTTCTTACTCAACGGAAGGTCACTTCACACCCGAGTCCGTAAAAACATGAAATGAACAATTATTTCACTCCTGTACAATAGCGGTGCTGTTGTCATACAGTCTCCTGTCCGCACCTTCAGCTTGTATAGATTAATATAGCATTTATTTACCTAATTCAGCATAACTGTTTCATTATGTTCTTTCTATGGTGTGGATGCATTTTGAGGAATATATTGTCTGTGTTTTTTATACGAGTGAGATGAGGAAAGAGCGCTGTTGTGTAAATATATGTCCTATTTATATGTGCACATGTATTTATCTACGAGTATCTACCAAACGGACTCCAGAATCCAACTTCTCATTTTATAATGTCTGGATAATATAACACAAGTTACAGTGATATAAATACACGTGCAAGAGCGTGCATTAAGGATAACAGTTTAGTATAAAATATGATGCATATATTATAAACTCGCTGGATTGAGCAGCTGCACTGACTGACAAAAATCTCTTATCTCATTGGTCAGTCAGTTTTCATTGCAGTCCGAAGAAAAAAAATTTGCACACTCTCCATAAAAAACCTTTGGATTGTCGGAGGATGATTTGTTGGACACAGTATGAATAGTGGCATCAGAATCCGTTGTTTCCATACAAGCGAACATTCGTACCAAAAAAACGGGTTCAGTGTGAACAGGCCTTAACAAATGAACAGTGTGATATGACTATTGTCATTTGGGTGTTCTAATGAAATTATGTACATTGTGCATTTATTTAGACTCATTAAGTGCCTGAGAAAATACATATAAGCCACACATAAGTTACACATACATTACATATGTGTAGATTGTGTGTTATGTGTAGCTCAATATGTTTTTGACAGTCAGTTTCGTCTCAAGAAATTTCAGTGTGCAAGTAATGAATCCTGTTCTAGATTTGTCCTGATTTGTTGCATTACCTCTTTGATATATGATAAATAAAACATGAAATTATATGAAAATATTATTTTATAATTATCTTGAAAATATTTAGAAAATCTGACACTATCTGGGCATTTTGTAGATCCATTTGTGAAAGATATAAGTGCCGGGTCTCTAAAGACCTGAATATGTAAGCGTGGTTGGTGAAATAATGTGGAAACTCTTTTCACTGCTCTTGAATGCGGTAGTTAATTTTGTCTCCTTTGATTTGTCTCTTTGTTTGTTACAGGCCACTTTCCCAACAAAGCCATGCCCTCAGCGGGGACCCTGCCCTGGATCCAGGGCATCGTGTGTAATGCCAACAATCCGTGCTTCCGACACCCCACCCCTGGGGAATCTCCGGGAGTTGTTGGGAACTTCAACGATTCCATGTAAGTTGTTGCCTACAGCTGAAGATTTCGAAAAAGTATAAATATCAGCTCTAATATGGTCAATTAAATGTGATTCATAGCTGTGAGTGCAACTTGGGAAATTAACTGTGTCAGTTGGTAGTGATGCATGATTTTTCAGGTAGTAATTTGGATTTCAAACATCTTTTTCAGAATCTCACGCCTGTTTTCTGATGCCAAGAAGATATTACTGTACAGTCAAAATGACAAGAGTTTAGATGGATTCAAGGAACTCATCAGTGCTGTAAAAGTCATGCAAAACAACACAGATAGTGAGTACAGTAGACTGGCCTAGAATGAAAACTTAATCACATAGTCTTAAAGGAGTGATTCAGCTAATAAATTACAATTCTATCATCTTCTTAACCTCATATAGTTGCAAACCTGTGTGGCTAACTTCCTTACATGGAACAAAAGGAGATGAACATAGAATGCACAGTAAAATCATAAAGTGCCTAGGGCACCAAAAAGCACCATAAGAGTACATTAAAATTAGTCCTTACAATTTGTATTGTATTTAAAAGCAAAGCATGATCAGAACTGCTACATCTGTGTTGCATGGAAGAGAGAAAGCTATATGGTTTTTCAACAAATCAACACGAGACATAAAAATGACAGAATTTTCATATTTAGTGGAACTACTCCTTTAATGTTTCTTGTCTGAAATGTCCTCAGCAATTGTTCCTGCCTGTCAGCAATGTGTTGTCTGATAGCCCAACGTGACTCATTCAAATTCACAGTAAATCCTTGTAAATGTTAAAGGTTGAAGCCCATCAATCTTTGAGGATTTGTTGTGATAGTGAAATTTTCCACTGGGACAGGAGGTGGGTGGCTCAAAAGATCAAAACCTGCATACAAGCTGTGGCAAGTCAGTGTCAGGGCTTGTGTGGGTGCAAATGAGACAAACGAACCCAGAATGCAATCTTCTGGCATTACCTGCTCTGCTCACTTAGCGTATGCTGGGTAAGCAGTACAAAACGGCTCTTTCCAGACTTCTCTTCTCACGCTAAGTGATTTTTAATCTAATGGAGGAGGTTACACAGCATGTCTGGACCAACAATTTCGAACATGTATTGAATAGAAGATAGAAGTACGCTTGCTACAGTTCAAAGATTACATTTTTTAGCTCAGTGATGATGAGTGAAATGAGTAGATAATATTTCATTGTTATCTTTAGAGGTGCACAGATAATGTAAAGAGAGAAGATGTGTAAACAGACAGAAAGTAGTGGTATTGATCCAAAGGTTCTCAGGTAACCCGAATACACTCCCAAAAGGCAATGTAACTCACAACAATTCCATAATGCCCCTCATCTTATCAATTTATCTCATTAAGTTTTTTTTTTATTGATTGCCGTACTCAGGAAACCGACAGAAACTAAGAATGTAAGAACAATTTAGAAAACTAGTTTCTTTTTAGTTTTTTTATTTTCTTTAATGATAGCAAAAAAATGACAAAATGTGAATAAAAGAGCATTTTTTTTTAGAAGTTGTATGTTTTAATTAAATATTATTTATTTTTGGTGTTTTTGCCCCTTTTTGACTTTATTTTGTATTGAGATGACAGGAAATGGGGGAAGTGGGGGATAGGGTTTGGTGCATAATGCCATTTGGAATTGAAACTTGTGTCTCAAAAATAATCTGAAATGTTTTAGTATGATGCTTTATAACTGTTCAGTTTAGGGGTTAAGTCAAATGTGAGAGCACAAAATGTGGAAAATCTTAAGTGAATTGAGCCCAGTCAGTCCACCTGTTCAAATTAAAGCTTTAACATTGTCTATCCTGCATGACAATAGGAATGCTTTGAACTCAAATTCCAGTCATTGTGAAGCTTATCGCAGCTTCCACGTGCTGCGATCTCATTCATTTTTGTCTTTATTCTTTTCTTTTAAGTACAAATGATGGCAACAAACATAAAATAGTTTACTGGGTTTATGGTTATAGTTATCGCTTGAACCCAATAACACAGAGATAATTTGCTATGATTAATGTGATTCTGGATTCCCAAAGAACTTCAAATATCTGCTTTTATTTAAGTCTCATAATGGGTTACAATTGCATTCAAAACATGTAGACCAAAAATATGAGGACAGTCTTTCTATATCCAACAAGCCAAGAGCTGTATTAGGCTTAAAGGACACAAAAGACCTGACAAGTATATCTGTGCTTCAAATTCTCTGGTCTAGACTTTAATGATTTGGGATTCTTTTATAGTTTGTCTGGTATTCTCTTTGACATATTGAGGCCCAAGCTTAACCTGTGACTTGTATCACTATTCTTGTAGAATTCCAGTACTGATAAAATGTATAGGCTACAATAAATGCCTTGTAAAGGTTAAGTATACTTTGGTTTCCCCAAGCCACTACGTATCATGCACAGTGCACTTGATGTACATGTTGTCATCTCAATACATCTCATACATCTTAACTGTATTTTAATACTCTTTTAGAAATGGCGCATGTGCGACGACCTGCAAAGAAGCGGACTGTTTGCGTGACTTGAAAAACTATGCTGTTTGATTTTGCCGATAACGAAATTTGCGAAATGCACGCTGTGCACGAAACATGAAGAATATTTTGGCCTTAATTCGTTCGTACAGGCTCGCAGTCAAAAGAGTATAGTTTGAAAGGCTTGAGCTCTCGACCATTCTTAAACTGAAGTACTGTATACTCTAGCCTTAAAGGTGCTGTAAGTGATTTTTGCCGTTCTGGAACTTCCACGTCCATGAGACTGAGCCGTTAAATTAGACACTCTCACCCCCGCTTTCCAAAAACACCATCATGCAAATATAGTGTTGAGATCACCACTGAACAGTAGAGCAGTGCATCTTCTCACGGTTGTCATGCACAACAGCAGCTAAATAGAGCCCTCGGCTAACAACTGTTATGAATCTGATATTAAATCTGAATGTTCCACTTCAACTACTACACTATGAGAATGTCCAAAATTATTGACAGGCAGAAAGCATATCAAAATCTTCTCATTGATTGATCAAAGAATGTGTCCGTGGCCACTTACAGCATCTTTAAGTCACACAAATTTAATACATGTAAATGTTTTCTTAGCTACCCATATAGTTGCCACAGATTACATTTGCAAACTTTAAGGTTATCAATAATAAATAGGTTATAATGTTTTATTTTTTTTTACACATGTGAATGAAAATGTAATTAAGGATCTGTGGAATGGGCTTCGGAAAACCCTGCATTATGTAACTCTTTTGCATAAATCATTGTGTGGTATATCCCATCTGCTTACTTATTGGAAGAACTCCAAACATTTATCATGTGACTTCACCACAGCTCATTTGCAATCTGTAGACCTTCTCATTTTGAACTTGCACATACCTGTCCTCTCTAGAATACCTTTCAAATGCAATTGGCCATAACCTAACAGAAGTTCCTTGCACATGTCCTCTCAAACCCAATTGACTACTCCTACCCCCTTTTCCCTTTTTCAAAAGAATGATTAGTGAGAATGGGTTTGAATAGTTTAGGAATCCTCAACCTCCTGGGGGGTTTTGGCCCTCTCCAGCAGAGATGAGTTTGGACACACTTCCAGTCTTTGTTTCTCTGAACAGCACAGAAGGAAGACATCGAGACTGTTGGGTTGCTTTGGGTGAGGGCTGTGAGTTGGTAGCAGGTAGTTGTTAGGCAGGTGTGAATGACCACACTTAAAACAAGCATACACATACACAGGTATGAGATTTTAGGTGTATGCATATACTGTGAAAAAGAGTAAATGTAAATGTAAAATTGTAGTTTGTTTTTACACATGACAAAGGAGTTAATGCCGCAAATTTAGGAAAGAAGGGGAGTCTTGTGCAACTCCTGTCCCATTTTTATGGATTTGTGGAGGTTTTTTTCAACCCCTCTCACACGATGAATCAGCTGATGTTTCTTTCCACACCCAGCTGAACCACACTACCTGGCCTGCTCAGACATGCACTTGAACTTTCAAAGAGGAATGAAATTTAAGGAGAGTAGGACAGTGTGTGTACAGTCTCAATGGCTCTATACCTCACTGAACACCACTAAAATTCAACATGTGAGTGCATGTACTCACAAACAAAAGTTTGACGTCTCTGGAAGGAATGCAACTTGAAAGCAAACTGATGGAAAAGGGGGTGTGTTTCCCAAAATTAATCCTAAAATGTGGAGGTGGTTCTGCTGAAATGTAAAGTCTGGTCAAATTGCTGAAAACTGATAAGTACAGCCATTGAATGGAGGTTTTGAAAGACATTCCTTAACACACACACACACTAAAGTGGTATATCTGTCCTCAGGTTTCAAGCTGAAGGACTTCCTCCGTGAAAACGAGACCCTGTCCACATTTCTCCAACAAAACACCTCCCTTTCCCAGCATTCTGTTAAGAATATTCTGGATGCTGATGTGAATCTAGAAAAGGTGAGCAAGTAACAGCAATATTAGTGTGTGTGAAATGTTAGTTCACCCAAAAATGTTTGTTCTGTCATATGGGGATTTAAAAAGGACCATAAAAATAGTCCATTGCGTATGAAACTTGACACATTGCCAAAGTATACTTCGTTTGGCATCATTGCGGATCGCTCCATGCACAGTATTGGTTCCAGAATGCACAAAAAAGAAGTATACCCAGGCCTTTAGAGAAAAGGGAGCTGATGTAATTTGGTGTCATTGGCCAAGCTTGAATAATGTCTTAAATTTCAACGGCCAAATTGGCTTGGGCAAATTGTCCCAATTAAATTTTTTGTTTGTGAATCAACAGTTGCTATCCGTATAACATGCCCTTGTGGCATAAACTTCTGTTAACACAAAATGACTAAATGCTGCCCAGTTTTACCCTAATGTACCCTCAGAATGTGTATGCAGGACATCTAGGCCAAGTGATTTATAATGTCCCTCTCCTGATAAGAAACTCTTGGGTCACATGAGCAGCTCCTCTCAATATTCCTCTTCTTATCTGGCCCTCACTACTTATCACTGATCCTACTCATATTTTTAGGTGCTGATCAAAGGTTTTGGAGTCCATCTGAGGGACATGTGCAGCTCCACCACACTTGAAGACTTTGTGACCTTCTCAGACAAGCGGGTGGCTAGAATCACTCAGGACACCATCTGCAAGTCTTCTAAAACCTGGCTGGACCAGGCCGAGATACACTTCAAGTCCAACCTGGATTTCCTCAAACCTATTAGGGTAAGAAACCTGGTACAATTATCAAAGTGAACTGCTTTGATAAATGGTTTACCAATTACCAAAGACATACCATGGTAATACCATTACAGTAGCATTATAATTGGGTGAATTCGGGTAATCTGCGACATTTTCACCCCAACACTTCAGACTTGAACATAAACTAAGTTACGTTCTAGTCAGAATGTGTAACTTGGGTTGTGAATACACAGTTTCCTTAAAATTGTGCTACATATAACTCAATATCCTAAACTGTCTAAACATGAGGAATTCACAACAGATATTGACTTAATTTAAAGGTGCAGTATATAAGATTCAGAAACCTTCGTTGTTAATGACACTTGTGGCCATTTAGTGAACTGCAGCCAGCTACCTGTTGCTCATGCTCACGCTCGTTCACACTCCATAGAAACGCGAGCGAACAAGCATCAGCCAAAACAGTGATCAGCCAACAAAATGGCTTTTTTGGTTTGTGTAGGAGTCAGTGTTGTGCTGGAAGTTGGACATTTGCTGGATTCCATCTCTAAGATTACCTAGTGTTGCTGTTTGTTGTCGCTGTTGAATAGCGGAAGAGAAACACTGAGGCAAGGCTCTCGGGAGCGCACATAAACGTCACATCATTTGGCTTTTCCCGGCAAAACCGATCCGCTCCCACATGAAAATCAGTCTACAGACTTTAATAGGCAACCTAGGAAGTCCAGGAAGAGCTCATTTTTAAAGTTGCATTACAAGCCGTCCACAAATTGGCAAAAATAAAAAGGGCGAAAATTGTTACATACTGTACCTTTTAAAGGACATTTTCATCAAAAGACAAAAAAGTTATAACTAAAATAAAAAAATCTCTTTGGGGTAAAACTTTTATTTTGAGGAAAAAATATTTATATAAGAATAGACTTGCTTGTTATCAAGAATCATCAGAATTCCCTACCATTGAAGTACCATGCTATATGAATATGGTCATCAAGCAGTACCATGGTATGACCATAATTTACCATTACTGACCTATGTTACTGCCACAGTACCTTTCTAGTAAGAGTATCCAGATTGGATGCTATTTATTTTATGGCCCAGAGGGTAACTGGTCTTATGTTTTTTAACTAAAAATCCCAACTATTTAATACCATAAAACAAATGGATCCTTCAAGATAACCTACTGACCAAGCTAGAGACCTGGATATGTTCAGAAAAGAGAGTACATTAAACTGTTGGCTGATAAAGTCCACTCATTGTCCACTCGTGAGAAGAGTTCATCATCTTATCTCACCAATCAGCTCAATGCCATCCACCCCTCATCCGTTGCTGTATTTGAGTTATGAAAAACAGCACCAGGTGACTAATCATTGGCGTGCATTGTGGTAAAACACAAACACAAATCAAGCTAAAAGATAGTGGCGAAAGAAAGAAAGTGAGCGGGTTGCAAGAAGAGGAACAGCGTGGGATGATTCATGTTGTTGCCTGTTGCCGTACATACCTACCTTAATATATAGCCTGGAGGAACGGCAGCAACACGCAACAGAGGCTTCCATTCTTCTGTTCCACATTTTCACACGTCATGAAATCACACATGCCGGGGTGTCTCATCGATCACGTTAATCAACAAGAGCTGATTGTAACTCAACATTGGGATTCTAGGAAAGTATAGTGCAGTATATACTATTGTGGATAAATTGGTTATCTTTGGTTGTGTGAATAGGTGATGGCACCACGAATGCATGGAATGAACATAACCACCTGTCGTTGGTTGACATGCCGTTTGTCCCACCACAGACTCATGCCATTGGTTAAGCCAAGTTTGCCGTTTCATGCCGGATGTTCAGACAAACAGAGCAATGTTTTAGTAGTGCCACAGTGTTTAAGATTTTCAGGGAAATCAACCTACTAATGGCTTACAGTTTTCTTTGCATAATAAACTGGGATAGGAAAAATATGAATATAGAAAAAAATTGGGGGCCTGGGTAGCTCAGCGAGTATTGCCGCTGACTACCACCCCTGGAGTCGCGAGTTCGAATCCAGGGCGTGCCGAGTGACTCCAGCCAGGTCTCTTAAGCAACCAAATTGGCCCGGTTGCTAGGGAGGGTAGAGTCACATGGGGTAACCTCCTTGTGGTAATGATTATTGGTTCTCGCTCTCAATGGGGTGCGTGGTAAGTTGTGCATGGATCGCGGACAGTAGCATAAGCCTCCACAAGCTGTGAGTCTCTGCGGTGTCATGCACAGCAAGCAATGTGATAAGATGCGCGGATTGACAATCTCAGAAGCGGAGGCAACTCAGACTTGTCCTCCGCCACCCAGATTGAGGTGAGTAACCGCACCACCATAAGGACCTACAATTGGGAATTGGGCATTCCAAACTGGAGAGAAAAGGGGAGAAAAATTATTTAAAAAATGTGTATATATATATATATATATATATATATATATATATATATATATATATATATATATATAGAAAAAAATTACAAACATTGCCTTTAAGAAGACTCTTAATTTTTAATCTTTGAAAAAATGTCTTCAGGTATATGAATATTTTTATAGTATGTTCTCCAAATCGAAATTCTATGTAAACAGATAGCTATCTAAAGTATCTATAATGTAACTAGTGCACACTAGTATTGTTACAGTCTTAGTTAGTCTTTCGCTGTTTTTTTTTTACAGTCAGATGTAAGGACTAATGCCACTGATGTCCGACAAGTTGCCAAAGCCACAGACAACCTTCTGGAGAGCCTAGGATCACTGGCTGCAGAGGTAAATCTTGTATTATTTACTAACTTATACATATATTCTATCATTAAAGACAATCAGTTTATCACAAAAGAGAAGATAAAACAATGCCGACCTGAACTGTGAAATGTCAAACTGCAACATGACAGGGTCGTCAATCATAATTTGTATTAACAGCACATAAAACTGCTTTCAAAGAATAGTTCACCCAAAAATAAAAGTCCTGTTTTTACTCACTGTCATGTTATTACAATCCCACAGTTATTCTGTAAAAAAAAGAAATTTTTTAAATAATCTTCACACAGCTCTTTTCCATAAAATGACATGCATGGTGACCACATCTGTCACCGCAAAGGGGAAGATTTTCAGTGATTAACAACTTAAATTTGGTCAGTTCCACAAACAAATCTATAGTATGGCTTCTAAAGACATATAACTTAAATCATAGACTACTTTAAGGTGCTTTTAGGTTTTTTTTTCTTTTTTGGAGCTTGACAGATGTGGTCACATGAACTATCAATGTATGGAAAAATATGTGTAAAGATTCATAAAAATGACATTTTTTACAATTTAGGTATAGAATGACAGATGGGTGAGTAAATCATTTTTAGGTTAATTATTACTTTTAATCATCCCACATGAGAGAAAATGAAATGTAATGGCAAAGGCAACTGCTGGGCTTGAGACGTAGCAGCAAAGTGTCGATGGGTTTGGTAGTGCCTTGGTTGCCAGCTGTAGCAGTCCACAGTGGGGGGAAGAGAAAGTTGTTTTAACTCCCAGTTGGAGAGATATACAACCAGGCACAGCTGAACAAGCATCCAGAGAGAGAGAGAGAGAGAGAGAGAGAGAGAGAGAGAGAGAGAGAGAGAGAGAGAGAGAGAGAGAGAGAGAGAGAGAGAGAGAGAGAGAGAGAGAGAGAGAGAGAGAGAGAGAGAGAGAGAGAGAGAGAGACACACATCTACTCAGCAGTCAGCATCTAAAGACTACAATAAAGATGTCCGGTTTACACAGTTAGATGGGCGTTCACGACCTGTTTACCCACACAAAAGCCTCTCTGTTTTCTGTTCAACTTTGGATACAAGTCAAACTGAATAAAACATTTCACTCAAGCCTTTGCTATGGTTTTCTGTTTGAATCTCTCATGATGGAAGGTGAATTCCAGTAACTTTGTTGCAACATTCTGAATGTGAAATTTTGGCAAAGCTCTTTTTTAACTTACTCAGCAAAATAAATTTTTCTGATCTATAGTATATTAATATAGTATAATAAAGTATTTACTTTCCCAGTAAAAAGTCTAAACATTCTTGACACAAGATAAATTCACTTTAGAAGCAAAATTGTGAAAGATAATAAGACTTGAGTAAAGTTTAGTTTTCTTACCCCATTTGAAAAGTTTTTTGTTTAGGGCATAAATTTCATTAATAGCATGATACATTTATATGGAGCCCCTTAAAGAACAGGAAAGGAATATGGTTTTTTAAATAATTTTGCATACCCTGGCAATATGTTTTGCATATCTTGAGTTTAGTTTTATTAAAAAAATAATAATAATAAATTGTGGTTACTGCAGCCATGGTAACTGCAGTTGTACTATAGTGGAAACATGTTACATTTTTGTAAGAGCTTGTTTTTTATTTTTGAATTTTTATGGACTGAACCATGGTTTAAAAACCATACTTGTGTTACTATATTAAAACTGGTAGTAACAATGTTTTATGGTTGGCAGAATGATTATGATTTTTATTACCATAGTTTTGGTTTTCCCATGGATAATTATTGTAATAAATCTTTTAATGTGAAAATTATTGACTAAACTATTACAGTAAATAAATTTAATTTCTGTCCTCCAGAAACAATATTTGTCAATAGAGAAGAAAAATAAACTTAAGGAAGTATTATTTTAGTTTTTTGTGTGTATACAATAATAATCTAATGGTGACTAAGACTTTCTTTGAGGGATGGGCATATTCAAGTACTTTTGTAGTTGAGTACTCTAACCCACAAAAAAACTAGTAATCGATTACTCCTGAATTCAAATGTCAGTTTAAAATATCATATATGACACATACGAGAAGTGTATAGTATAACATTTGTATAATGTCACATGTTATTATTCAGAAAATCAAGTAGTGAAAGTTGGGTTTTATAAAATACGTTCTGTCCAGGTTTAGATCAGCTTCAGAGTTTCTCGTACCACTTCACATATTTTTCCGCTATAAAAACACACATCTACATGAGGCTAAGTAAATGATGAGAGAATTTTCATTTTTGGGTGAACTATACCATTAAGGACATTACACCCTCTTGATCTCTCCCTCCCTCGGTAAGAGTATATCAGTTTTGCAGTGTGACAGCTGTTTGTATCACCCCTTCCTCCATTCTTTGTGCAATTTTACACAAATTAGCAGCATGTGACTTGCTTACTTGCTGAGTCAGAACCGTGAGGCTCACACAGTTTTATCCGGGACAGTAACAAGCCTGCAGAGTACTTTGTTCTGCTCCAC
Source organism: Xyrauchen texanus (assembly GCF_025860055.1). Classification (NCBI taxonomy): domain Eukaryota; kingdom Metazoa; phylum Chordata; class Actinopteri; order Cypriniformes; family Catostomidae; genus Xyrauchen; species Xyrauchen texanus. Next base: position 8,797,099 of record NC_068294.1, on the reverse strand, counting down.
ACCTGACTGAAAATGAATGAGCCAAAAACAATTCCCTCGACAGTGTTTACATTTCTCTTGCCTTCCAAGATTCAAGTTGACCCAAGAGACTGGAAATGCACCCACTGGAAAGAAAGATCACAAACTAGATCTCAAATGTCTCTTTTCCTCAAGACAGCAATTAAATGAAATGGAGAACAAATGGAGAGTCTAATATTCTCACATTTGTGTCAAGTGCAGTTGAACGTGAAACAGGGAAATATTGGCCAGCACTACGCGTGTCCTCTTAGCCACCCTCTAACCTCCCAGATTTGTAATGAATTCGTTCTGACTAACTTTTATTTTATATTTGAACCATCTCTCAAGGGAGTGTTTGTTTGACTAAAGCGAGTTGTGTTCAGTTTGACAGGCCCTTGGGGCATTTGCTTTCTGGATTTAGGATTCATGTGTAGACCATACAAACATTAGAGTTAGACAATGACAGCAAAATCAACAAGGATTAAACAAACACAGCTTGCAATTGAGTGAATAATGCAACACTAACAATATATTTCGTAATTTCCTCAGACTTTCTTTAAGAGATATGTGCAGTATACTGTATGAAAATTTCTTGATGATGTGCTTTTAACAGATATACACCAACTTAATATTCAATTGACAGACAGTCCCACTCTAAACTCATGCCATTGGTTGAGTCAGTGTTGCTGTGTTGGGCTGAATGGCCACTCAAACAAACAGAAGAATGTTTGAAGATATGCCAAAGAATTTTAAATATAGAAAAAAATACACATTTGTTATGCCATTGCATATCATTCATCCATACTTGGCACTAAAGTTGTAAGCTCTTGTTATTGTTTCAGCTGGCCAGTATGAGGAGCTGGAGTGACCTGAGAAATGAGATCCTGTTCCTGACTGAAAATGCCACTGGCTCTCCAAGTCTGATGTACCAGGCAATGTCCCGTATTGTGTGTGGACACCCTGAAGGTGGTGGCCTAAAAATTAAATCCCTCAACTGGTATGAAGACAGCAACTTTCAGGCACTGTTTGGAAACCACAACAACAGTGATGAAGACCCAGTTTCAGTCTATGACAACACCTCCAGTAAGTCGAACCTACTGAAATGATTGATTGTTTTCCTTGAGAATGTGAATTCATTCAAATGAACATACTATCATACTGCATACTTGTACACAATACAGTACAGTACAGTGTATGCAACAAGGTTTCTTAGTGGTGCATTATTTATTTTCCAAGCAAATAAAAATCCATTAGTCTAAAGGCCGAAACATACTTTACAAAAGTATTTGAATGCACTTAGCTATGCAAGCTCAATTTTGTCCGTTGTCATATAACATAATCATTCATAAAGCAATTGATAAAGCAACGCATTTATGTGTTGCATCCTCAACGTTGCTACAGGTGGTGCTTAAACAATTATTTTTGTGTACTGTCCAGCAGTTTGAAGAGAATATTACTGAGCAAGTAAGGTTAAGTCAAAATATTTATAGCAACCAAAATAAGAACACATCCAGTTCAATAGCAGAGACTTTTGAAGGTAACTCTATCACCCCCTTAAGTACTAAGGTTTGTTACCACCATAGTAGCACAAGAAAACACTTTAAGCATGTTTAATGGCCAAGCATTCTGCTTTCATGTACTTACTTAAAGTATGTTTCTGGCCTTAAGAAATTCTTAATATTTAGAAACCAGAATATAACCACAAAGAACACCCTGGCAAGCACCTGGCTATACCTTAGAAACCACCAAGAACACACTAGCAACTGCATAGCAAAGCCTTGGCAATAACCCACAACACACTTACATTGTAATGGCGACTTTTTGCCACACAAGTTTTGTTTAGAAAATGTAAAAGTGTAGTACTTTACATTATAAATTATATTACTGTCTGGTCCTTACAAACCTTCCATTTTAAAATATTGGCATATTATTTTGTGTTGTGATTCTAGCTCCATATTGTAACAACATGATGAAGAACATGGAGACCAGCCCCATCTCTCGTATGATCTGGAGAGCATTGAAACCTCTTCTGATGGGGAAAATCCTCTACACTCCACATACACCTGTAACACAGAAGATCATCCATGAGGTAACCACATCAAACGGAATTTCAATATCTGTATGATTGCATGATACATGCAATGATTTTATGGGGCAATCACTCTATTAAACCTTAAAACATGCATTTGTTGTGGTTTTGACATTGACCCAACATTTAACCTCCTTCTCGCCTTTTTTCCTCAGGTCAACAAGACATTTCAGGAGCTGGGTATTCTTAGAGATTTAGGTGGAATGTGGGAAGAAACCAGACCAAAAGTTTGGAACTTCATGGAGAAAAGTGAAGAAATGGATCTAATGCGGGTATGTTACACTTAACTCTCACTACTGCCACTATGTGACAAGTAATTGTTGTGTATCACTGGATATCTAGTGTATCCAAGTCATCATAACACAACTGATGGTGTGTAAAAATTAATGTATTTTTACCGCTGTCTCTTTGCTCTTCCAATCACAGACACTACTTCGAAACAATGCCACTGCTTATTTCTTTAGTGCCCAGTTGGCTGGGACACAGTGGAGTGTGGAGGATGTAATCAGTTTCCTGTCTAAGCACTCTGAAGACACACGTCCCCATGGAACGGCATTTACATGGCGGGATGTCTTCAACGAGACAGATCAAGCTATTATGAGCATATCACGTTTCATGGAGGTCAGAAAAGCTCCTATTCATCCTACTTTTCCCTTTCTTTTATCCTCCTACACACTTTCTATCTCGTAATCCATCCATCTCGCAATCAGTCTTCGGTTGCATATACCTGTATTTGTGTCACAACTAGCTGGAATTCACGTTTTTCTCTAGAGAGCAGCACATGATGTGTAGGTTTTGATCTCCCTTTCATGGATTTCATGGGTGTTGGTGCATTTAATAAATGTACAGGTAAAAGTTTGGACACACTTGACTGAGTGGGTGAGTTAAAGAAGATAGTGAAGGAAAAACAATAAAAAAAAAGCAATAATAATAATAATTATTATAGAAAAGGAGTAAAATCCAAATCCTCATTCAATTCAGGATATTCCATAGCATTTAGCCTGTATATCCAAGAAGTCTCTTTTAAGTTTTTTGTTCTCTATTAACTTTCCTGATTGAAGTAATTATATGGTAAATACCTTGTATTGTAAGAGTAGAAGGATTACAGTTGTGCATTGATTTAAAATGTTTTAGCCAAAGGATACTCTTCATTACCCCTCGTAATGGCATATTTATTTTCTGCCAGACGGTCTTGCAATCATCTTTTTATTCTACCAAAATAGAAAACCTTACATTGTGGACATTCCAACCTGTAGATAACATGAGTAGTTTTACAGTTAATGAAGTGTTTAATAGAAAAAAATCGTATTTGTTTTTCCATCTAGAAGTTTTCCTTGTACTACATTATCGCAATGTATGCATCGATGACATTTAAAACAACCCTTAGATTTATCGCCTTCTCAATGATTTTCACGAGTGGGTGGTAGGTAACTATATACTAATCTGTCACCTAAGGTAGTGTTTGTCTTTAAACTTATCATTGGAAGATCTGGGTTTGTATCTCTCAAAAAATCATCACTCTGAATAATGCCCCAATTTTTTTGGATAATCCATTTGACTTTTTCAGCAAAACATTTTTATAAAGGTGTTTTAGCTTTTTGGAGAGTTTCAGACTTATACCCTCTTTTTAAAAAGCATTTTTCTAAGTCCTTAGATTTATCCTTAAAATCTTGCTTTTTTTCACAAATCCTATGTAGTCTTTCAAATTTTCCAAACTGTATAATTGTATCAGTTTAGGAGAATGGAAACCACATTTCTATCCTAAATATTGATGTATGTAAAAAGCCATCTTTATCTTTTCTAATATTATGATCCAGAAAATGTATCTTTTTCCTTTTTGTACTCTAGGAATAGTTTAACATTTGAGTTAGTACTATTAAGATATTGGTGAAATGGTATTAGATCTTCCTCTGAACTCCCCCAAAAAATAGGATAATATGTAACGCCCCCACCAGATGATATTATCTCAAAACAATTTGTTCTACGATTCAATACATAATCATGTTCCCATTTGCCTAAAAATAATCCAGTGTAGGAAGGACTGGAACAAGCACCCATAGTACATCCTTTACTTGTTTAAAAAGCTTTTCTTGGAACACAAAGATATTATTATTAACGGCCCATTTAGTAATGCAATATGAACCCTGAATGTGGTAAGTCTGTATCAGGTCTAGTTTTCAGAAAATATTCCAAAGCCAACACTCCATTTTCACGTTCAGTGTTCGTATATAACGACTCTACATCCATAGTAGATAAGTCTAGATAAGAAGAAATGCCAATGTTGTTCAATTCTTACAATTCTTTTCAATACATCTGTAGTATCTTGGATGTAGGCAGGTAATGAAGGTAATAAGGGCTTAATAAAATAGTCAGTATACTTTGAAATGCATTCAGTTAAGCTCCTAGTACCACTGATCACTGATCTACCTGGAGGATTTTCAAAATCTTTGTGAATTTTGGGGAGCAAATAAAATGAGCCTAAATGGGTTTTTTTTAGTTTTGAATCAGAAATTCAACTACCATCCAGAGAAGAGAACATTCCAGCTCTAATTTGAGGCTATCTGTAGGATCAAAAGTAAGCCGTTGATAGTATTCTGTATTCTCCACTTTTCTATTAGATTCTTCTATGTAATTATCTTTACCCTAATTTATTAGTGCACACCCTTTTATCAGCTCTTTTTGTTACAATTCTATAATTTTTCATCAAACTTGTAAGAGTTTTCCTTTTTTTAGATAAATTAATCTTATGAAATGTATTGTTATTCTCACTGAAAAGTTGCTCCACATCAAGATTAATTTTCTTTACAAAAGTATTTAAAGTAGCATTTTGAACCAAAGGACAAAAAGTGGATTTAGGTTTAAAGATACTGCCTGGTGTCGTAGTGACATACTTAGATGTACTTGTATTGTGACTTTGACAAGGATTTGATTTATATTACGCTTTCAAATGCAAGTTTCTATAGAAACATAAAAGGTCTATTTTTGTATGAAATTCATAGGAGTAGATGTTGGGGCAATTCACAACCCCTTGGATAAGACTTTTACACTGTTCTCTGAAAGATGTTCATCTGAGATATTGATCACAGTTTCAGTCTGTTCCTGCTCTGTGTATAAGGGCAATCAAGGCTTCTTCCTCCCTCTCTAGGTAGATCTCTTATTCCTCTTATCTCTCTTTTGCTCCACTCTCTGTGGGTTTCCCTTCTGGATGATAAAAAAATGTTGGCAGTGGCTTCATTTTTTCTAGAGTGATCCTCATTCTCACTACTGAAGGAAACTTTCAGAGAGTTCTTTTAAGACGTTCTTTTACAATCTCCCATGAATGCATCCATTTCTACTTTAATATTTACTTCCAGTTCTTTTATCTTGCATCACCACTGCATGTCTTGATAGATCTCGTAACTTCATCAAATTGAGCTTGAACAGTCAGAATGTCTTTTTGATTCCTCTTTTAGAAGCAGGATCAAGTCAAAGGAGCATTTGTTCAGAATTGCCCACTCATCTTTAAAATCGGTCCTATCTTGTCCATACTTCCATTTATGTTCTTTCATAGATATAATGACTTGTCTATTACTCTTAAATTTGGAAAATAGTAATAACATTTGACTTATGATTACAAGTGATGTATGTATTTACAGATGGAGGATGAATGTAATGTGACAAAGTCTGAGAAAAGTAGATGTGAAAGAAAAATAGGTAGTGAAAATCAGCTTTTATTTAGACCAAAGAAAAAGTTGCTGCTGCATCAATATAGCGTTAGACAGGCAGACACTTTTTAAGAGTCAAAAGTTCCTTTAAGGTCAGGAGTCCAGGACATTACAACAGTTATTGGTTAATTGAGACACTAGCATGTTTACCTATTTTCAAACAGAGCCTAAAAGTGTCCCTTTGTTTCATGAGTGCTGTTTGGCTGTGCAAAACTCGGGTTTTGTGGATTACTGCAAAGGTGTGCATAATGTTTCTAGAGCTTTATTATGCGGTTACTAGGGTGCTGTAGGGTGGTCGCTAAGGTGTTATGGGTGCTTGTAAAAAGTCTTGATGATATTCTTCAATGAGTGCTCTTAATTATTTGGTTTACAATGGATGGAGGTGCCGTGTGTAATGCTGTATCCAGGATAAATTAAATAGACAATCAGTCAACATATAATCTAAGTTGTGCACTGATTTAATGCAAGAAGTTGGGACTGAATTATGTCTTTTTCTCTCTTATAGTGTGTCAACCTAGATAAACTGGAACCTGTGAGCACAGAGGAGAAACTAGTGAATGAATCCATTGGTCTGCTGGATAACAGAAAGTTCTGGGCGGGGATTGTGTTCCTGGACATACAGTCCAACAGTTCCGAACTTCCACCACACATCAATTACAAGATCCGCATGGACATCGACAATGTGGAGCGCACCAACAAGATCAAAGATGGGTAAGTCATTGATATCACTTTCTCAGCACTTCTCAATGGAACAACAATATACAACAAATGTTTAAGAGTCTAGCTAATATAGTTACTCATAAAGTCAGATACTTATGGTATTTTTTGTTGTGGCAGGTATTGGGACCCTGGTCCCAGGGCTGATCCTTTTGAGGATTTGCGGTATATTTGGGGAGGATTTTCTTACCTTCAGGATGTTATTGAACACAGTATTATCAGAGCAATTACTGGGACCAAAGAGAAGACTGGGGTCTACATCCAACAGATGCCTTACCCATGTTATGTTGATGACATGTAAGTATTCCATTTCATAACCAAGACATATTTCAAATACTATACAAAAGGTATTATACAAAAAAATATTTCCAGTGTCCTTTTGGTGCTGGTTTAGCTGGTGAACCAATATTACCATGTTTTTTACCAGCTAAACTCAGAGCATGAAGCTGATCAATGTACATGGTCTTTCTTGGGAAGTAGGATCACCAAGGTAGTTTTGCTGGTTTAGTTGTTAAAAACCCTTTTGGGGCCACCAGCTCATCACAGGTGACCAACTATGCTGGCCTTCTCAAATTGCAAACAACCTTTGTAGATTTTTGAACCCACTCTCTCTCTTGCCATAGTTTCCTTCGTATTATGAGTCGTTCCATGCCCCTCTTCATGACTCTGGCCTGGATGTACTCAGTGGCCATCATCATCAAAGGTGTCGTCTATGAGAAGGAGGCCCGGCTCAAGGAGACCATGAGAATCATGGGCTTGGACAATGGGATCCTGTGGTTTAGCTGGTTCATCAGCAGCCTCATTCCTCTACTGATCAGTGCAGGCCTGCTGGTTCTTCTACTCAAGGTACAAAATAGGGATGCACATTTTGGCAAATTCTTTAACCGAGTAATCGGCAGGATTAACCGGTTATTAAGCAGTTGATCGATAAGCCATGAATCAAACAAGTGGCCAAACAGGCATGATAAAGATCTCTACTGGCTGAAACAAGACCACTCACATGACAGATTTACATGTTTAACAATAGCTACTACATTAAGATTTGAATGAACTACTGTTTTTTCCTTCATATATTTTGTAACAAACAATTGAATGGATCGCTTGCACGCCCTATTAACCTTCGAGGTGATAACTTTAGGCTGTTTAACAGTGGAATAATAAAAACAGCCAGCCTACACACAAATTGTGCTGCTGGGAAACCCTAATACTTATTGTTTAGAAAAATAAACACATACCTATATGGGCAGCGTTCAGTATGGTACACAGCCGGTTGACTGTAAGCACGAAGACAGAAACCCGCTCTCAAGGCACTGATGTCCAGCTGCGAATCACATTCCCTTCTCCCGTACAACATAAGCAGGGGCTATAAACATATGTTCTTAGATATTGAGGTCTGCAGATGTTTGGTTTCTATATGGTACTGCATTGTACTTGTGCTACTACTAAACTTTAAAATCCTACCTTACAGTTTTTATGCCTTCCCATACGAAATTGTCCAACAGCGCATGCTTTACATTTCCTTGTCTATCAGACTAAGAGGAAGCTAGTGGTTTACATATAAACAGCACCCTCGTGTGTACATAAGATGCCCTACATGTAAAACCCATCAAATTACATCTCTGTTATTTCTTGAATTAACTTCTCTTAATTTTTAACTGATATTATTAGTAGAAAAAATTGTTAAAGCCGGTTAATCAGTTACCTGGTTAACCGTATACATCCCTAGTACAAAATGAACCTCAGCATATCTTATCATCTCTTATTTAGAGTCCTGTTCACACCAGACAGTAACATTTTACTCCCCGGCCATTATTTTTCTATCATCCTTTATGTGTTGTTGATCTAAATTTCATCAAGCAGCAAAAATGGAGCACACTTCTAAATTATTTGAAGGTAAAGTGTGTAATTTCTACGCCACTAGCGGCATCAAACAGAACAGCAAAAACAAAGGTTGTTTTCAAACAGGTTCTCAAACACCCCCATTTACCATTAGCTGGAAAAGCAGATAGTCCCACCTCACATTCACACCATTAATTCACACATTTGTGGTCATGTAAACGCCTTAAACAGCGTTGCGCACATATCTGATTATGTTTTGACGTCAAAAGCAGAGAAAAATCCGATAAAGACAATGTAAATTTACATTGCATCTTAAATATGCGCTGCTTCTCTGCAAAACTCTGAACAACAGCGAGATAACTGAGAGGCATCAGCCAAAGACACCATCTAGCACATTTTACACAGAAAAACCAATAAAAAGTGCACCTCAGTGTGATCTGAAAAAGTAATCAGCTTGGCTCATGAATATTAATTATTGTGTCTTGTTGCTTTGTCATATGTCTACTTAGATGTATGATAAGTTTGATATTATGATAGTTTCCTAAAGGAACCTCATTTCATTTGTAAAAAATAGAGACGTATGAACTTGCTGATAGTGAGCCCAGTTATAATAGTTGCTAAACCTGTGGTAAAAACACGTAAAATATGTGTTGAATGTGAATGGTTCGTTAGAGTAATGTTCATATTACTCAGTCCAGAGATATTAACTATGAGTTCTTAAATCTTTCCAATTCTTCTATACAGCTGGGTAATCTCCTGCCCTATAGTGACCCTGGGGTAGTCTTCCTCTTCCTTGGATCATTCGCAGTGGTAACCATCATGCAATGCTTCCTGATCAGTACGGCATTTGCTCGTGCTAATCTGGCAGCCGCCTGCGGAGGCATCATCTACTTTACTCTCTACCTGCCTTATGTGCTGTGCGTGGCCTGGCAAGACTATGTGGGCTTCTCTGCCAAAGTCATCGCTGTGAGTTTATAACCACCTATGTAATATATCAAAGCTTCAGAATTACAAAGTGCAAATGTGCATGTGTGCAGTGTCATCATTGTTGATGTGCTGAGCCAAGTGGATTAGGTTCTCTTATATTGCATAAGCAAACTAATTTATGACACTCCCTTTATCTAAAAAGACCTACAGGTGCTCTAAATACATTACTGCAAAATTGAATTTAGTTATGCAACTTAAGCATTGTTCACTGTTAGTTCATGTTAACTAATGTAGTTAACTCATGGTAACGAATACAACCATATTGTAAGTGTTACCATAAATAATTTTCTTAAATCAGTATTTTTGACTTTCTTTCCAGTAAAAATATCAAAACATCCTGAAAGATATTAAGAGGTGTTTTTATATTCCTTTGACCAAGGCACTTAACCCAGGTGTTTCAGGGCATTTTTATCCTGCAAGGTTATCTGGCTACTTGTCATTTTATCCAAAGTGACTTGCAGTACACTATTTTCATAAATGGTTCAGTTGGAGCTACGTGTGGTTATGTGCATAACTAAAGGGCACAGCAGTGATAGAGAGTTCAAACCTGTGCCCTTTGGAGCAGCTAACCCAGTTTAACAACCCTTTACTCTACTGTAAGTCCCTTTAGATAACTCCCTCTTTTTACTAATATTTTTAGTTGTATTAGTTGCAAAGTTGTTTAAATTGTCGTTTTTACTGTAGTTTTTACGGTAGTTTTATGGCAGTATGTCGTCATGGCAACAAAGTTGTAAAATTAGATATAACTGTACACATATAAGGTTAGTAAGCAGTTAAATATAAACATGATTTTGAAATATGAGAAAAGTTATTTAGACTCTCTTTAGAAAACTATAACCACAAGATACAAACATTATATGCGTTAACATGATTTTAGTGTGAAAAAATCACATGGTAACTAGCGATTTTTTTCCCCCAGTGTTAACCAGCGTTATGTTGTCATGACAACTTCACAGAAATAAGGTTTCCAAGTGATTTTACCACAATGAAATCATGTTACATATATTGGCCCCATTCACTACCATTGTAAGTTCCTCACTGTAACCTCGAATTTACTAATCAAAATAATTTTTTGTAGTAATCAACACATTATACAACAAATGCTGTCGACTGAGCATAACTTGTATTGAACTCTGAAAATGTCTTTGACATGACCACATTAACATATGGTCGCCCATGGTAACTAATCAGAATGAGGTCATTTTGTTATTTACAACCTATTTAAGGTTCAAAGATAGGGTGGAACATGTCCATGTAAATCTACACTAACCATTCAGGGACTTAAAAATATATAAATAAATAAATAAATAATAAAAAAAATTAGGCATGGCCCCTTTAAATCATACAACAATTCTACTTATATTCTACTCTTCATCATTTCCAGAACAGTACTCACATCTCACTCTGATTATGTTTATGTCTCCAGAGTTTACTGTCTCCCGTTGCATTTGGGTTTGGCTGTGAGTATTTTGCCCTGTTTGAGGAGCAGGGTGTGGGCATTCAGTGGAATAATCTATTCACCAGCCCTGTGGAAGAGGACAACTACAACCTAACCACCTGCCTCATCCTCATGTACTTTGATGCCTTCATGTATGGCATCATGACATGGTATATAGAAACTGTCTTTCCAGGACAGTATGGTATTCCCAGGCCCTGGTACTTCCCACTCACTAAATCTTATTGGTTTGGAGAGAGCAACACAAAGAATACCACAATACATGGAAAGAAGTGCAATGCTGGAGGTAAGAAGACATCATTTAATATTTTATGGAAATCTTTTGATCATGTAGTGTATATATCATTCATGTAAACGTGTTTAATTCATGTAACTTAATTTAAATTGGCAACTGCCAGAATGAAATGGTGTTTTGTGTTGTTTTTTAAGACATCTGCATTGAGGAGGAACCTACTCACCTTGAGCTGGGAGTTTACATTGAGAATTTGGTGAAGGTTTATAGTCATGGTAAAAAGCTGGCAGTCGATGGGTTGACATTGGGCTTCTATGAGGGACAGATCACATCTTTCCTAGGTCACAATGGCGCTGGAAAAACCACCACTATGTAAGTTCTCATTTTCATTGTTGTTTTCAATTACTGCATTACAATAATGTTGAAATTAAGCTGAAATTTTATTTTACAGTCCTTTTATTTCCTTTCCTTCAATCTACATTTAATATTTTCAGGTCTATTCTCACTGGCCTTTTCCCTCCAACCTCTGGCACTGCTTATATCATGGGCAGAGACATCCGCTCAGAGCTGAGCACCATCAGACAGAGTCTAGGAGTGTGTCCACAGCACAACGTTCTCTTCAGCATGTAAGTGCCTTCATTAAAACCACATATTCTAAAGCAACATAAGTCATTTGTTGATTGATTCACAGCATATTTTACTTCCATAATGTGCTAGAATTCCAAGTGAAACCAATCACAAAGTTTGTTAAGCTCAACTTATTGTATTCCTTGAATACAGTAAATTGGGTCAAAGGGTGATTTCACATTGATTTTAAGGTTGTATTCTTATATATAAGAGTGACAGTTAAAATTTTACTTGGCTTGTGGTGTTTCAGGTTGACAGTGGAGGAGCACATTTGGTTCTACGCCCGTCTGAAGGGCCTGTCTGAAGAGGAAGTGAAGGCAGAGATGGAGCAGATCCTGGCTGACACTGGCCTTCCACACAAACGCAAATCCAGGACAAGCCAGTTGTCAGGTGTGTGGTCTTTTGACCTTCAGTATGAGTGGGTATTTATAAAAGTGTTCAAAGAATTTGTTTGTTGTTATATTTGTTGCTTATAACTTGATTTTCTTATTTGATGGTGTTTCACAGGTGGTATGCAGAGGAAGCTCTCTGTGGCCCTTGCGTTTGTTGGTGGGTCAAAGGTCGTCATTCTGGACGAGCCGACTGCTGGTGTGGACCCATACGCCCGTCGAGGCATCTGGGACCTTCTTCTGAAGTATCGTGCTGGTAAGTCCATATTTATTAATATTTTAGATTTATGCATAAAAAATGACAATTTAGTGACCAATTATGGAGGGCTGTTCTCTTTTTTTAGGTCGGACAATCATTCTCTCCACCCATCATATGGATGAAGCAGACATTCTAGGAGATCGCATAGCCATCATCTCCCATGGAAAGCTCTGCTGCATTGGCTCGTCTCTCTTTCTGAAGACTCAACTTGGAACAGGATATTATCTCACCTTGGTGAAGAAAAACACAGAACCTTCAATTAGTTCTTGCAGGAACTCAAGCAGCACAGTGTCCTTTGTTAAGAAAGTAAGTAACCTTTCTTCTCAAGTATCACCACCTATATAAAAACTCACTTGTAACAGGAATTGTGCAGTGAAACATGTCAATTCTGTCATTGTTCAACCTCATGTCATTCCAAACGTGTCTGATTTTCTTTCTTCCATGCAACACAAAAGGAGATGTAAAGCAGAATACATACACTTTTGAAAGCCTTTAGTGACCACTGGCTGTCGAGCTCCAAAAAGGACAAAAAAAGCACCATAAAAATACCCACAAGTTGTAGTTCTAAAGCCAAATGATAGCTTTGTGTAAGCAAAAAAATTTAAAATAAACCTTTATTTATGGATAATCTTCCCTCTCCACCATAACTCCCATACCTCATTTGCATATCCGCATATTCAAAATTGCCATGTCACGAAACAATCACGTTAAGCATCATTGACATCAAACTTGGCATGACACATTTGAATATATGCAAACGATAATGGGATTGGACAGATTCTCAGAGAATAACGACTAAAAGGTTTGGAACAACATGATAGTAATTGATGTCAAAGTGCTAAACCAAAGCAATGTTTCATTGGTTTTGTAGGATGATGATGCATCAGAGAGCAGTTCAGATGCAGGTTTGGGCAGTGACCAAGAGAGTGAAGCTGCCACAGCTTTAGGTAAGATACCACTTGCCCTCAAACCTTAAAAGTATTGGTCATTTTCACACCATGCTTTGAAGCTAACTAATCCATGATGCTTTCTCTGCATTCTGCATGTATTTGCAGGAACTAGTTGGCCTGAATCTCCTGTTGTCCCCGTAGACGTGTCCCTTATCTCCAGTCTAATCCTGAAACATGTTCCTGCTGCCCGTATGGTGGAAGACCTGGGTCATGAGATCACATATGTGTTGCCGTATGAATCTGCTAAAGATGGTGCTTTTGTTGAACTCTTCCATGACATGGATGAACGGCTCACTGACCTGGGCATTTCAAGCTATGGTGTCTCAGATACCAGTCTTGAAGAGGTGCAGTACTTTCTTACCTGCCACCAATAAGCCATTACTTATTATATAATAAGTAAATACAATAAATACTTCTGAATATGAAATCTGTTTATGAACTCTCCTTCTTGCTTTTATAGATTTTTCTGAAAGTGGCAGAGGACAGTGGAGTTGACACAGAAATCCTCTCAGGTAAATTTATATTTGGGTAGTTGATAAATGACATGTACTTTAACAAATTTTTAATAACAGGTTTAAAATTGATATCAATGTATCAAGGAAAATGTATATTAAAGGAGCTGGTGTGACAAATCCATTTTTAAATGTATTCATACAGTCTCTTAATAAATAAGGTAAAACAAACTGCATGAATTTCCAAATTGATGTTTAAAATTGTTTTAAATGGAGTATAACCAGCCAATTCTAACAAAATCTAAAAAAAATCTAGATTTCCACCTTGCTCATTGTCGTACACTCAACACTACACATTTTCTAGTCTAATTTATACAATGGAAGACGCTCAACTTTTTTCTCATAGATGAACTAAATCACTCTAGGTGAACAAAGCCGGCATTTATACTATGCGCATCATCATTTTAAAATTAGTTTGTTGAGGTTGACGCCATGGTTTGTAACGTACAGTTCCAGCCACGGAAGTAATGCCAATAATGCTGGTCTTCCTCTCCATGGATCACCGCTTTTAGTGCTGTATCGCTTCTTTGACTTTTTAAACTTGTCATGGAACCTCTTCCACTTACTCTTTCTCTCTCTCTACACATTTGTCGTGGCCAATCTGTCTTTCTAAAGTTTATTGTTAATCATATAAAAAAGGTGTACTTCTGCACAATCTTTGAGAGACGGTCTTCCAAGTTATCCATTTATAACAATAGTAACCTATGTAACTTATCCTCGGCTGGCACGCATGATTATACAAAACAAACTTCACGTCCAAACCACACCCACGTGGTAGCCGAGTTCTCAGAGGTCAGGAATATCAAGAAGGATATAACTGCAGGCAGTGCTCCAAACCACCATTAAAGATATAGGGAGCCCCTTAACTAACCTTAACCGCGAGTGTTAACGCCCCCTTTTGGAGTTGGTGCAACCCCCTTTTGGAGATTCCGCCCCAATATTCCATAATATTGAAGTGTCCTTGGGCAAGATGCTGAACCCCAAGTTGCTCCCAATGGCAAGCTAGCATCTTGCATGGCAGCTCTGCTGTCATTGGTGTATGAGTGCGAGTGTGTGTGGGTGTGTGAATGGGACATAGTGTAAAGCGCTTTGGTAACCACTAAGGTGAAAAAGGTGCTATTTAAGTGCAGTTCATTTATCATTTGGAGGTCTCCGGCCTGCAGCTATACCTACTTGAGAATTTCAGAGATGTGGGCAAACTAGAGAAAGATCAACAAAATACCACCTTGGTAGAATAAAAACTTCACTGCATTTCATCATAATTTAAGGTGAATTAAGAGAAGCCTGTTTGCCCAGTAAATATAAATTAGCCTTTACAATGACACTTCTGCTTATACAGAAACGTAAACAGATAAACATACATAATTCATGCTTTGTATTCTAAATAAATATTATTTTGAAAATATGTTTAACCAAAGTAATGAACTTAAAAGCTGAAGTGTGTAACCTCTCTCAGCTTAATATACAGAGACAACTAAGAAGCAAGCAATTCGTATGTTCATTTTCTCGAAAACGGCAAACACTGTGTCTCTGTGGCACTATAAAAATTCCTTTGTTTGTTTGAGTGACCCATCCAGCAAAACACAACAATACTGACTCAACCAATGACACGAGTTGAGGCGGGACTATCTGATTATTCAATCAACATTAGACAGGGGAATGTTCACAAGGCTGTTTGAAAACAAATGTTTATTTTTACAATTCCTTTTGATGTCGTTAATGGGCGCAGAAATTATACACTTCAGCTTTAAATGTAATAAACCTGACTGAAAGTCAGTAATCTTACTACAGGAATTTAAAATGTAATATGTTACACTACTTTTTGACTTGAAAAACTAATTAAAAACGAATTATAGTAATTAATTACTTTGTAATCAGTAAGTATAACATGTTGCATTGCAGAATGTTTCAACTCCCCATTTATTATCTTACTAGTACTGAATAAACATTAGAAATGCATCAAGTAAAGATCTCTTTTATATTAATGTTTTTATTAGATGGAACTGTGCCCGTGCGCAGACACAGACGACATGCATTTGGTGCCGACCGCCAGAGCTGCCTCAAACCCCTGACTGAAGACGATAACTTTGACTGCAACGACTCTGATGCTGATCCAGGTAAACCTTCTACCCTGAAATGTCTCCTTTTTACACAGTACACATTCATTCATTTTGTTGAGTAGTTGCTGACTCTTGCTGTTATGTTTGATCACAGAATCTAAAGAGACAGACTATTTGAGTGTTACTGATGGTAAAGGATCATACCAGGTGAAAGGCTGGAGTTTGAAGAGGCAGCAGTTTGTGGCTTTATTGTGGAAGAGATTTCTGTATGCTCGCCGGTCAAGGAAAGGCTTCTTCGCACAGGTAAATATATCCCACAGCATTACGAGAATGACAGAATACAAATCCAGTCAGTGCAGTTTAGTTTTGATAAACTCAATTATTATTTTTGTAGATTGTTCTACCAGCTGTTTTTGTGTGCATCGCACTGGTATTCAGTCTAATTGTTCCACCCTTCGGAAAATATCCCAGTCTGGCTCTTAATCCATGGATGTATGAAGAACAGATCACATTCATCAGGTACATAGGAACACTGTTGCTCTACATGAAGTTAAAATAAGTGCATGTTTGCAGACTAATTCACTGTCACTCTTCATTACAGTGACGATGCTCCAAATGATATAAGTACACAAAAATTACTCAACGCTTTACTAGATGATCCTGGCTTTGGAACACGGTGCATGGAAGGAGAACCAATTCCGTAAGTAACTCAATACTTTTTGCATTTTTACAGGATTCCCATAATCAAGAAAAACTTGAAAATATCAGGGAATAATAACATTTATGATTCCAGGCCTGGAAAATTCACACATTTTTATAGTGAATATAATTTTTTTAAGTTCTGTTCATGTTCTGTTCTAAAATATTTAAAAAATATTGCTCTTATGTAGATTGCTTGTGTAGAGTAAAACTAGCTTGCAAGCCAGCGTGATAAGTAAAATTGTATTAATTAAAAGACTTGTATGTCATTCAAATGAAAATCCATCTAGCAATATATAAAAGTTATGTTACAATGATGAATTACATTTGTTGGTGAAAACACTTGGGAACATTCTGCTCATAATTTTCAATTCTGGAAAAATGAATAGTCTGTGTTGGATTTTAGTGATGCTCCTTGTACAATGGCTGATGAGGACTGGTCTACACCAGAAGTTCCAGAGAGTGTACGTGACATTTTCAAGACGGCAAACTGGACCATGGATAATCCGTCACCTTCTTGTGAATGCAGCTGTGATGGTAATAAGAAGATGCTCCCAGAATGCCCTGCTGGAGCCGGTGGACTGCCACCTCTTGAAATGAAGATCAGCGAAACCGAAACCCTCCAAAATCTGACGGGACGAAACATCTCAGACTATCTAGTGAAGACCTACGTCCAGATCATTGGCAAAAGGTAACTTGATAGTGAACCATATGAACCATCAGCAGTGAGTTTGTGTTTTTGTTCAGCACATTCATGAATGCTTTTCTTTCATAGCTTGAAGAACAAGATCTGGGTAAATGAATTCAGGTATGGTGGATTTTCATTGGGTGCCAGAAGTACTCAGGTACTTCCTCCTGCCGAGGAGATTGATGATGCCATCTCTCGAGTCAGGGAGATCTTCCAGCTGGGGAAGGTAAGCTAAAACATTGACTCTTACAATCTGAATCATACACCTCTCCGGAATAATGTGCATAATGTATTTCTTCTTGAATACCTTCAGAACACAGGCTCAGCAGCGGACCGTTTCCTGAACAGCCTGTCTGCTTTCATCAATGGGCTGGACACTAAGAATAATGTCAAGGTGAGTGAGCAGCTGGACAACTGGACCCATTTTAAAGTCAACATAAAATCAAAATTTACCAGTTCATCAGTGCAAATTATGCCAAAGGCATAATTTTCTCAATTTCTTCAACATCATTTGATGAGTATTTGATTAATTACTGCTGGAATGATCGTTGAAAGTGTTCACAAATATCTCTTTTATATAAAATACATTTTATCGACTACCTTTATTTGGCAGTAATAGCCCGATGTAAACTGCGCTAGTCAAATGAAGCGCAATCTTTAATGAGCCTAATTTACATAGAAAGGAGGCATGTTTGTGCAGAATGTAATGACATGACTTAATTTAAATATTGAAGACGCAGCGCAATTTAAGAGCTGATGTCCCCTGTAAACATGATTGAGGGGGTTAAGGAATAAGACGCAGTTTTTTGCACTGAAATATCATGCACAAAAGTGCCGCAACTGTATAGTGAATCTGCCCCTAAGTGTTACTTATTGGTTTTATGTCATTATTTTTAGATATGGTTCAATAACAAGGGCTGGCACAGTATTGGCGCCTTCCTTAATGTCATGAACAATGGTATCTTGCGTGCCAACTTGCCACCTGGCAAAGACCCTCGCAAGTTTGGCATGACTGCCTTCAACCATCCGCTCAATCTGACCAAGGAGCAGCTTTCTCAAGTGGCACTGTAAGAATTTATAGGACAACTATATATAAGTAATACAAATGTATTTCCTGTTTATTATTATTACTGAAACGATTTACTCATTCTTAAACTCTTTTCAGGATGACTACCTCAGTGGACGTGTTAGTTTCCATCTGTGTCATTTTCGCCATGTCTTTCGTCCCGGCAAGCTTCGTTGTCTTTCTCATTCAAGAGCGTGTGAATAAGGCCAAGCACATGCAGTTTATCAGTGGAGTTCAGCCCTTCCTCTACTGGCTGGCCAACTTTCTCTGGGACATGGTGAGTGTCTGCTCCTCTTTTATATCCCATAATGCACCTCACTCCAGAGTTCACCTACACAGCTACCAACCTAAAGTCCTTATATAATGCATACTTGTGTTTGTTTACAGTGCAATTATGTTGTTCCTGCAACTTTGGTCATCCTGATCTTTGTGTGCTTCCAACAAAAAGCTTACGTTTCTTCCACCAACCTACCTGTTCTTGCCCTTCTGCTGCTTCTCTATGGGTAAGACAGATCAAAGAATTCCTATGTAGCTATTTCTATAACACTCATGTACTTACGGCACACAGCCCATGCAAAACCCACTGAGTCTTCACCTAGTCAAAAGTGCTTACCACTAGGCCTTTGTTCGATGCCTTTTACATGCATTTAGTTTTTCTAATATAAATAGGGCTATTCGGTGCACAATACTCTTTGTCTTTTCAAACATATTTGTCAACACAACTTTGGTAAGTGTGAGCAGCAGGGTAAATTAAAAGGTTTTGCACACCAGGCACATCTGACGGACGACATAGCACGTTCTAAAAACAAAGTTCTATGAAGGTACACACCTATTTGTGCTGGTTTGACAGCTTGAATGAAAGATCTATTCAATGCTACATACAGAGAAATTGCATAATAAACATCGCCATTCCTAATCGTTCAGTTTACCCAGTTACACCAGTTTCATACACTAACCTGCAAACTCATCAACGCCAATGTTCATTCTTGAAGAACACAAACCTTTATAACTTTGGACTGCCATCTGCTGCACAGCATCAGCTCATCCTGTGTGTGTAATACCTGTGCCTTTCCTACCTGCTACCAGCTTCAGTTAATGTTATGTCACCCTCTTGTGACCTTGAAATATTCCTATAGTGACTCATCATTGACACACTGTGCATATATATATGTAGGTTCATGCCATTTTGCAGCACAACTGATATTGTGAAGATAAATAATTATTCTTTTCTCATCTCAGATGGTCCATTACTCCTCTCATGTACCCGGCTTCATTCTTATTCAAAATCCCCAGCACTGCTTATGTGGTTCTCACTAGCGTCAACATTCTCATTGGAATCAATGGCAGTGTGTCCACTTTTGTAATGGAGCTGTTTGGAAATAATGTAAGAAATCAATTTACCGGTCTGCTTCTAATGTTGGTAATTGTGATATCACAAGCAAGTCCTCATTTTGCACATCTCTTGTCATCTTCAGGAAATTGGTGGCATCAATGACATCCTGAAGAATGTGTTACTGATCTTCCCCCACTTCTGTCTGGGGCGAGGTCTTATTGACATGGTTAAGAATCAGGCCATGGCTGACGCCCTTGAGAGATTTGGTAAGATTAGCTTACTTACACTCTGAATCTGGGTTTCCAGATTCTTGGATACAAATTAAGCTCTGTTAAGAATTATAGCAATGAAGTTCAAAGTGACTTGATAACTTGTCCTTTGCCCTCTGTATTAGCTGTAGCTACTGCAAGGTACTGTTAGGGTAATTGTTAAATATGGCGAATATTAAACTTTGTGTTTTGTCAGGCGAGGACCGTTTCCGTTCGCCACTCGAGTGGGACATGGTGGGCAAGAATCTTTTCGCCATGGCGGTGGAAGGAATGGTCTTTTTCATCATCACGGTCCTTATCCAGTACCGTTTCTTCTTCAAACCCAAGTAAGTTTCATCGATATATACACAATCTCATATTCTGTTGAAACCCATTGTTTTCTGAAATAAAACAGTTTGTTCATAGAAATGGTAAAATAATTCAAATGATTTGCAGATATCATAGTTTTTCTTGATGATCTAAAATAAGTGATTGAACAACTCTTACAGGTCTTTAAGTGCCAAGTTGAGTCCGATTGGAGAAGAAGATGAGGACGTTGCCAGAGAGAGGCAGAAGATAATAAGTGGAGCTGGACAAGGAAACATTCTGGAACTCCGACAACTCACCAAGGTAAGAAGAAATCTTCACCCAAGGATATCGGGTCACCTGCAAGAGTTTAAGCTAGAAAAGATACAATAAAATAAGAAGTTAGATAAAAATTAATGGTGTATCAGAGCAGTGGCCTAGCATTTATCACATACTCCTGACAATATGAAGTGGTGCTCATATGGTGCATGTGGGTCTGAACCTGGACTGCATTCTGTCCTAAACCAGTTCCCTTCTTTTCTCCATATAATTTCCTGTCATCTCCTGATACAAAGCCCAAAAAATGACCAAACAAAATTGTTATATTTTGTCTAACAGGTGTACAAGAGGAAACAGAAGCCTGCTGTTGATCGTCTATGTGTAGGCATTCCTCCAGGAGAGGTAATTCATGATAGCTGCCTCGTGATCAGACTCATCTGAATGAATCACTCTTCTTGTTGACTGTGGTAAGATCACAAACTGATGACAGTTTCATTCTTCTTTCAGTGTTTTGGTCTGCTCGGTGTCAACGGTGCTGGAAAGACAAGTACCTTTAAAATGCTAACCGGAGATTCTACGGTCACCAGTGGAGAAGCTTTCCTAGCAGGGAAGAGGTAAAGCGATCTGAACATATGCAATTAGGAGTTTAATGGAAATGTTTCATATACACTCACTTAGCACTTTGTTAGGAACACTATGGTCCTAATAAAGTTCCCGACATGGTCTTCAGCTGTCCATCCACCTTAAATTTTGACGTGTTTTTATTCTGAGATACTATTCTTCTCACTACAATTCTACAGAGTGGTTATCCGAGTTATTGTAAACTTTCTGTCAGCTCAAACCAGTCTGGACATTCTCCATTCATTAGAAGTGTTATTGGCACCATTCGGAGTAAATTCTAGAGACTGTTGTGCTTGAAAATCCCAGGAGATCAGCAGTTACATAAATACCCAAACCAGCCCAGCTGGCACCAACAATCATGCCATGATCAAATTTTTTCCCATTCTGATGGTTGATGTGAACATTAACTAAAGCTCCTGATCTGTATCTGCTGTGATTTTATGTACGGCACTGCAGCCACACTATTGACTGATTAGACAGTCGCATAAATATGTAGACGAACAGGTGTACCTAATAAAGTGCTCTGTGAGAGTATATGTTAAACTTTATTCATAAAATAAATTTTATGGTTGTATAAATTTGGTAAACATTCTCTTTTTGATGTCCAGTATACTCAGGGAGATAGATGAAGTTCATCAGAACATGGGCTACTGCCCTCAGTTTGATGCCATCAACGACCTGCTAACAGGTCGGGAACACCTGGAGTTCTATGCCATCCTGCGCGGTGTACCTGAAAAGGAAGTTTGTGAGGTGAGCAGAACATACAAACCAACACAATTATTTAGGCATTTTCTTATCTTTTATTTACTTTCATGAAATATGACCCTAAGTGTGAAATACATCCTCATCATTACCATAATGCAAAAAATGTCATCCTCATTACTGCAGTGCGAGAAAACATTAACAATATATATTATTAATAACCATTAATAATATTAATATTATTTAAATTGTAGGTGTAAATGGTTTTACTTTTTTCAAATTTATGCTGATTTAAACAATCGTTGAATTACAATGAGATTCTGAGAAAAATGTGCATAGATAAAATAATTCAGACGCATTACGGTAATGACAATTAATTTGTTTGATGTAGTGCTGTCAGTCGATTCAAATTTTAAATTGCAATTAATCGCACATTTTTTCATAGTTAATCGCGAGATTTTAAAAGTGCTGAAATTTGACTCCCTCTCTCTCTCTATATATATATCTATATATATATATATATATACACACACACACATTTATTTATTTATATATTTATATATATATACTTATTTTCTAAGGAAAGAAAACAAAACAATATGTAACAATACTGCTTTTTAAATTTTTTTCAAACAAATCCTTCCACATTATAAAGAAATGAAAAAAATACCACTAATTCTAGAGAGACATTGACTAATTAAGAAAATTAGTCCCCATAATTTGATTATTCATTGCCATGTGCATTAACTCTCATCCAACACAATATTAAACTGCCGGTACACTGTGGCTATCCACTTTACTACTGCAATCGTGAAGCCGCATTCATGATTTACATCAGGGCATCAATGCCATTGTCAAGTGCCATTTTTAACTCTAAATGAAAAGTGTTGCAGATGTCTTGTTCTGCTATTAGAGCTGGCATGGCCCACACAATACTTCACTTGTTTTTTTGGTGAGTGTTAAGACTTGACGTGCTTCTGTGGTAATTCAATCGCTTAAAATTGTGTTTTGTATAGCAAATAGCGTAAAGAAGTCTTTTCCCTCTCACTTGATCACTGATGGCTGTTTGTTTGAGGTGTGTGCATCAGTGTAATAATGTTCCCAACTCAATGGACACATCTTACTCCAACCAGTGTTCAGAACTCACATGGAGCTGAATAAATTGTCTAAATTGGCAAATCTTTTTTTTTTCAATTCTTTATTTTGGTGTAGCAGTATATACATTAGCACATGTTACAAAACAAATGTGGATGTATTTTCCTACTGCCATCCAGTTTTTCATTTAGAACAAAACAAAGAAAACAACAACAACAGTAAAACTAAAAAAAACAAAAAAAAAAACACTTGGAGGCAAAGTGTGTACATAATAGTCCATACTGAAGATCGGTACTTGAGGATTCTTAGTCTATGGTAGTGACTGCGGGAGAAAGTAAGTTAACTTCCTAATGCGTGGTAGGGAAAAGGTGTGAACAGGTAAAGAATAAGGTGTGTACACTCTCTGGCTGTGTACAGGGAGTATACTTAAGGGCTCATGCTGCATCAAATAAGTAGGCAAACAGATGTGGTTACCTTTAAAAGTCATTTGTTCAATACCTCCACAAAATCTGGTCGCAATGGTCTTACATATTCAACCCACATGGTCCAGAATTTGATAAACACATTTTTCTGAAGACGAAGGGAGAAAGTAATCTTTTCCATGATATAAATGTCACATACTATATCCATCCACTCCTGTATTGTGGGAGGTTCAGGAAGCAACCAGTGCCTTGTGAGTGCCTTTTTACCCGCTGTCGTTAAAATACAGAATAAATATTCATCCGGCCTTCTTGCCTGAAAATCAGCGTATCCTAAAAATAATGTGAGAAACTGCAAAGGCAGGACAGTGTTAAATATGCTTTCCAATGCTTTATGAAGTTCTGCCCAGAATGGTTTTATCACTGGGCACTCCCAGAATATATGCCAGTGGTTGGCTTCTCTAGATCCGCACTGTCTCCAACATTTGGTATCCCCCACCATATGTGCTTTCTGTTTTGGTGTTATAAAAAATCTGATAAGACACTTCCACCCGAACTCTCGCCATATGTGAGAATTGGTACATCTCCATGGGAGCTTACATACATCAAACCACTCATCATTTGATATGAGAAAATTACCTTCTTTTTCCCATTTTTCTTTAATGTATTCAGTAGAGTGGGATTTTTTTATCCTAAGGGCTTTATAAAATGTAGATATAACACCCTTATTTGGATCTTCTTTGTATGCACCTATAAATATCCTCAGTATTGGGTCATCAAGGTCTGTTTTATTTTTAATGTTATGTTCAAAATGATTACGTATTTGAAGATATCTATAAAAGTCAGATTTCTTAAGGCAATATTCTTTCTTCAGGCTTTCAAAATCTTTTAAGTGTCCCTTTTTTGTAAGGGAGTAGAATGTTGTTATTCCTTTTGCAACCCAGGATTTAAATCTATGATCCATTATATTAGGCTTGAATTCAGGATCATAGGCACACCATTGAATTATTTGTAGTTTATGAATCAGATTGTATTCCTCTCTTATCATATTCCAGGTTTTTAATTGGGCTTTTATCCATGGGTTTTGCACCTTATCTATAAATCTTCCCAAATTTTTATATGCTAGTATTGCATAAATTGGGGGATCACTCACTATTGAGAGTTCAATATCTTTCCACCTTGCATGATATGTAGGGTTACATATATTAATTAGTGGTTTAGTTTGAGCTGAATAAAAATAATCCCTCAAATTAGACAACGCCATTCCTCCTTCCTCTGTTGGGAGCTGTAGAGTTTTGAATTTGACTCTGGGTTTCTCCCTTGCCAAATAAATCTGGAAATTATTTTGTTCAATTCAGACCATTGTTTTGAGGGAACTTCTACAGGGAGTGCTTGAAATAAATAAAGATATCGTGGAAGGATGTTCATCTTTACAGTGTCAATTCTATGACTGAGGCTAAGGAAAGAGATGGAATTCCATCTATGTATGTCACTTTTTATTTTTGTTAAGAGAGGATCAAAATTTATCTCCGCCAATGTTGGAATTTCTTTCGGTAGATGTATTCCTAAATATTTCAGTGAATTCTGGTCCCAATTAAGGTGGAATTTCTCTTTAATGTGTTTTGATGGAGTATAATTAAGTGTCAAAATTTGCGTTTTTTGTATGTTTAGTTTGTATCCTGCATATCTACCGAATATTTCTAGGAGATTCATTAATTCAGGAAATGAGCTATCGGGTTTACTTAAATAAATCAATAGATCATCAGCATACAATGCCAATTTGTGGTCTTCTCCCTTTATGCAAATGCCTTTGATGCTTTCAGACTGCCTTATTCACTGTGCGAGAGATTCTATATAAAGTGCAAAGAGTATTGGTGAGATCGGACACCCCTGTGGAATCAGAGAGATACCCGTTTATAAATTGGCAAATCTAATGTGAAATTGGTAAAATGAACATGTTAAAATTTTCAAATTAACTGCATGGGTTAACGTACTAATTTTGACAGCTCTAGTTTAATGTCATGAAATAATGTCTTTTACAATGCAAAAATCTTTTCCATTTTTGGGTAAAATGTGACCGGCACATGTTTTTGTGAGATTGTTTCATGTTAAACTGTTAAAATGATTGGTTTCACTGATGTGTTGCTTCTCGTACAGGTGGCAGAGTGGGGAATCCGTAAACTGGGCCTTGTGAAGTATGTGGACAAAAATGCAGGAAGTTACAGCGGCGGCAACATGCGCAAACTCTCCACTGCCATTTCTCTCATAGGAGCTCCACCAGTGGTCTTCCTGGTACATGCATTTCCCCAAACACACACTTACACAACTGGCTCAAAGTCTTGTTCCTCCCTCTGTGAATGTCTGCAAACAAATCAACAAAATAAATATGATCATATAACCGCTGTTTGATTATATTCTCGGCTGGGTTTCCTGCTCTGGTTGTGTAAGGAGATCAGGATTATAACACCACCAGAGCTGAATAACACTGAACTCCTTCCCCTTTGCGAATTCTATAAGGCCTCATAGTGGGATGATTACACAAAGGGCACGTAAGAACGCTTAATCCCCGTGTTGAACATAACGAGTGTGTTTTGGTTCATTTGAGTTTGTGATTCACGTATGAGGGAGAGACATGGCTTTCTTTCTCATGTTGCTGTTCAGTTTGTGTTTCCTGCTAAACCTGTGGGCTAATCTGAGTCTGGCTGTGCTGTTGGTTACAGGACGAGCCCACCACTGGCATGGATCCCAAGGCACGGCGGGCACTGTGGAACTGCATTCACAGCGTAATCAAGGAGGGACGCTCCGTGGTGCTTACCTCACACAGGTAAAATGCAACAGATTTGACCTAATGCCTGACTGCTGAATGAAAGAGAATGGAAAGAAAATACTACCATGGTTTATGTACTTAATTAAATCAATTGAACACTGATGCTGTAGAGGTAATATCAGCTGTTGTTTATGCTAATTTCAAGAACATTAAACATGAACATGAAATTTAAATTGACCACATTTAGTTTCCTAATACATACTAAAAATAAATTGCTCTTTGGCTGAACTTGATTCAGTCGTAGCCCCACAAACCTAGTTGAATCGTGTAAACCATAAAAAAATACTTGTCAATTTAACTGAAATAAAACTTCTTTATTTCTTTTTGTACTAACTAGTGAAAGTTAGCTTGCTAATTACATGCTGGCTGGAAGCACTACAGAGTGTAATCTAGTAATGATGTTATATGTTAGCACAACAATTGCTCAATGAAGCTAACAATCAATTTCATATGCGTCATCTACATCATGTCCTCATCGTAGCTCAAGCTCCATTCTTCAAAATAATTGTAACCCCAAAACTCCAACATAACAGAAGCTCTTATAAATCTCATCATAACAAAACATTAAACTCTTAACAAGTATCCCCCTTTATATTCATCTTGCACAAAAACACATAAAATAACACTTAATTTTAACATTAACTCTTCATATCGAGTCCCATGCCAAGCATGCTGGAAAATTGAAATACCCTGACCAGTTTCATCAATTCTACACTGAAAACCCTAATAAGTTGACTCTACTCAATTGATTGAGTAAACTTGTTCCCTCAATTGAATTGAGAATTGCTGTCTCCAAAACATGTGTAATTACATTCATTTAACTTAGTGATCATTTAGAATGAATATAACTAAGTTAAGGTAACTAGATAACTAGAGAACTAGACTTGACACCAAAATTACTATTAAAATATGTTGTTTCAATGTAATAATGTTAACCAAATGGACTCTAATTTAGGTCATGCAATAACAGCTTAAATTAAGAGGAAAAAAACTTAAAACTATATTCTAGGTTTGTTATTAAATAAACTCATTTCTCCACAGAAATGCATAGACACCTGTACTTCAGTTGCACATGCACAAGGAGAACTGAGATAGAGTTAACAGGGTCCAACTTGACCAAAGGGGACACAGGTCACGTTAATGGTGACATCACACAAAACAACAAAATTAATACTACAAAAGAGCTAAACATAAATACATAAATAATTGAAGCATAAGGCATTGTGGTTATTCCCCATAGCCTCAATTTTGTACTCAATAATTTTAGTTATTACCACTTAAGAAAAATAAGTTCAAGGAACATAAATATTTGAGTTATGAGACCAATATTTGACATTTCAAGTACTTGATTTTTCCAGTGATGACAACATTAGGGTTTACAGTGTACATCAACACCACACAAAGTAATCATGTAGTTTCAACTCAAATGGATTAAGTAAACTTTCATTTTACAAATTGAAATGGAATGGATTCATTTGAAATTTAAACGCAATTAAATCAAGTTGTTACAAAATGTTCTGGAATCATGTTGCATTAGTTCATTTTAATTAAGTAAATTGAACAAGCAGCAATACTGATTTTTTTTTCTAGTATTACTGAATAACTTATTGGATAATCTTATTCCAAATAATTAAAACATGTCTTTAATCAAAATATAATAATGCTCTGCTTCGGAAACTACTTGTCTTTTTTCTGACATCACCAGTTTTTGTTTCATTCAGAAATTAAAATGGGTTGTGAACATCATTTCATCTTGATTTTAAACTCTTCACAACTTGACATTGTGAATGAAGTATTTGATCTGATGCATTTCTTGGCATAAGATCTAGGCAACATGTCAACTCTACTATTTCTACTTAATTCACTTAAGTCAATTAAATGTGCTCTTCATTCATTCTGCAAAGTCCTCTGTTTATAATATATAAATATTATATCTGGGATATACCACTAGGGGGAGAAATAATTGAATCCCCTTTCTACCATACTAACCTTGATTCTGTTTCCTCTCAGTATGGAGGAATGTGAAGCGCTGTGCACTAGAATGGCCATCATGGTGAACGGCAGGTTCCGCTGTCTGGGGAGCGTCCAGCACCTGAAGAACAGGTGAGACAGACATGTTTAGTACTTAGAAAAGTTCCATTAAAAATTAACAGTTTCTAGAAAGAAGCAGTTTTTAGAGATTTTTATTAGAATTTGAAGACCATTATTTTAGTGTGAATATCTGTGACCCTACTTCCTCTTCCTCCAGGTTTGGTGATGGATACACCATCATTCTGAAGGTAGCGGGCCCTGACCCTGATCTGCAGCCGGTAATGAAGTTCATAGAGAGCGAGCTACCGGGTAGCACCCTGAAAGAGAAACACAGAAACATGCTGCAATATATGCTTCCATCCTCCCTTACGTCCCTCGCTCATATCTTCAGCATCCTTGCCAAACACAAAGAGTTTCTCAGAATAGAGGACTACTCCGTGTCCCAGACCACTCTGGACCAGGTGAGAGGGCATTTTTACCTATCTCATCTATCTATCAGAACAGAACTTGTATTATGAGCATAATAAAGACAAGATTTATTAAGGAAGTTAATGGGGTTGATTTCATTTTCATTTCTCATGTGAAGTCTAAAGCCATGTGCACACTGAGACACTACAATGAGCGAACTATGGGTCCAGTGATAAGCACTGAAAAAAACCCCTGCACAATAAACCCATAACCTGTGGCTTTTGTGTCCTTAAATGATATAAAGCACCAGTACCGCCGCTCCCTACTGCGTGTACTATGCAGTCTGCGTAGGGCACCATCTTACCCTAAGAGGACACCATAAATTTCACCGACTGCCCTTACTCGCACGTTATATGTAATTCAAGGACCCGAAAGCAGTTGTGGAACACAGACGATCGCTTCACGCTCATATCAAGCGAACACCAACACCCCCCCCACAGCACGGAACTCTGCGTAGGGTATCAATTTGGCCAGCGGCGGGCCTGCAAAGGACTATCATAACAGAAATGTTTTTATTGTATGCTTTTAACCCTGCCATTTTGACTGAATTCTGTTCTTCTTAATCAACAGGTATTTGTTAACTTTGCCAAGGACCAAAGTGACGACCATTCAGACAGCTCCATTCGTCGTAAAGAGACAATGGTGAACATGGCATTACTCAGCCCTCTGTCTATCAAAGACAACATTGAGAAGCCCATAGAAAGCTTTGTGTGAGCTGGGCTCTCCCTTTACACTACAAGCTAACTGGAGCCAATGAATTCAATGTGTTTCACAATGTTTTTGTGGCCTTTGTGCTGCAGTTCTGCCATTCTGGCCACTGCCCGAAGATAAATGCCTGCATTGGTCAGCTGAGATGCAGATAATGCAGCCAAGATACTTAATGCAAGTCAATGCAAAAAATGTCTCTTGTTTCAAGCATGGCTCTGTCCAAGCCAAGTTGGTTACAAGGTGTTAGAGTGTTAATCTTGAATATCTGCCATCATTTCTGGTGTAAAACGACTGCGCAGTTGTTTAGCAAAGGGGTCATCGATTTCATCACGTGACGTAATTCGCGCTGATGGGTAAATGCCAATGATCAATAATTCAGGGTCAGTGTCTTTATATTGTATTTTCTTCAGAAGACTGGAAATCACATGCTGAAGAAACAATCATTTGTGTGGCAAAATGTTCAATTGATTTTGTTTGTTATATGTCTATTTATAAGTGAACGAATGTTTCGATTTTTTTTAAAAGTCCAATGGGGCATTATTTTATAGGCTGTTCTATCATAGGGTGCCTCATTTAACTTTGTACATGCCAATCAAAGTGGAGTAAACAATCTTTGTATTGAGTATGGACAGTGTAGAACAATGCCAAGTGATTGATTTTGTAGAGTTTTTTTTATAAAATAAAATGTATATATTATGTCACACTATGTAATAAATACCTCGACTGAAACCGAAATCCTAGAGTCGGAAGAATAATTTTATTTAGAATGAAGTGAACGAAATCAAACACATAATGTGCCTTCTGTCCTTCAAAGGAAGTCTGGAACATAATTTGAACTCTAAAATTTAACACACCATTAATTTCAGCTGTATTACAAGTAGCTGTTCAGTACAGTAAGGGTGATCTGTCCATACATTCCGTCTGGATTGTGAAATCAGTATTTTGGATCTCATTGGGAAAGGTGACAGTGAAGTCTGCCTTTCGTGCAAGCACTTTACTTATGGTGTAAATTGGAACTTAATTTAATGACAAAATGTGTTCATTTCTTTGCACTGGACTTTCCACAGACAATGTATTCACCATTTTTATATAGTGATCATTTTGGTCTGACCAAAAAACCCTATAAAAGTGATATTTCTCATTTAATACCTGTTTACAATTCCAATTTCCGGCTGTGGAATGTCTGTTACTTGCTTGTAGACTAACTTACTGTATTTACACAATAAAACATGACATTTCTACAATCCTAATATTTGTTTTTGACCTCTTATTGAGGTATGAATTATTTTCAGTGTCAACCTGCTTAAAATTCTGCACCTTAAATCACATCCATAAATGCATGCAATAATAATGTTCCTTCATGTACATGAAATTCAAGTTGATTTCATTAGCATGTAAGAATTTATGGAAGAAAAGAGATGGCATGACATGTTGCCCATAACATTGATAGAATAGATTCTGGAATAGATTGAGGTTATGTTGGAAGTCCCTTTAAAGAAAAGAAGACAGTTTATATTTGTCATAATTTATTGATCAACCTTTAGGCAAGTTAAATACCCTCAACACATAATACAGGCCTAATGAATAAAACCTAAGAAATATCATGAATAAAGTGACAAAGTGATACTTAAATGACAAGATGCAAAGTGTCAATGTTTCACTGACTAACAACTAAATATTTTCTTCAATAACTAACACATCCATCTGCAAAATGCAGCTGGAACTTCATTGTTTGATCTCTTTTACTACATTAATGTAACCTCACTCCACATTTCTTCATTTTGGACTTTCACCTAGGATTCAGGCTATTTGATGGGTGAGAAAGGACAGGGGTACATGAGTTTATTCTTCTGTGACACCAGGTATGCAGCACTTTCCCTTACTGCAGAAAAAAGAAAACGTAAAAATGTACAAAATTAAAAAGGTACTTTCATATAGTAATCAAATTATTGTTAGTACATTTAGGACCTCAGTCATGAACAGGGACGGATTATGACTTGCAAAGGCCCCGGGGCCTTTTTTTGCCCGGTTGGTTAATCCATCACTGGTCATGAAACATGAACAGAACGATTTTGTGTGTAAATTGTTTGTAAAGAAATTCTTTAAAAAAGCAACATGGTTTCACAAACAATTTATACACAAAAATTCAAATATGTGTTTTGGCTTAACCCTTTAAGCTCTGAAGGTGTTTTTAAAGATTTACTGTTTGAGTGGCAGACCCAAAATAAAAGGACTACTTAACAAAAAAACAAGGAGGGTGAAGGGTTTGTTATCATTTTCAAGACATATTTTCAAATGTTTTATTGATATAGATTATTATACATTCTGAGACTCTCGTTCTAAGAAACTATTGAGAATTATTTTTTATTTTTTTAAATCACAACAATTAAGCCAAAATTTTACTTTTGTCCTTATTTTTCTTATTTGACATTATATATCTCTGGGTGTAAATAAGTTGGCTCTGAAAAAAAGCTTTTTTGTTCCCAATAATGTTAACTCTGAGAAAATGTTTGTTCAAAAGTTCTAGCATTACAAATATAATTTATCACAGTGTCCAAAAATGACTTCATGTATCCAAAAGCCTCTCCAAACAAGTAAAACATAATAATTGTACATAAGAACTAAGTACACAAACACAAATATGACTCAAGGTTTGCACAGACATTATTTTAGTCATGAGATTTCACAGATTGAGTGCCTTTTGACTCAATGAGTCTGCATCATGGCGCCATCTCCTGGTGGCCATATGTAACTTTGTGCTTCATGTGGATTATCTAATGATTTATGCATCTGTTTACCTTGTGTTGGCTCGTTTGAAAATAATCACCTCCTCCAAGTAATGGTGTGCAATATTTTGTGTTCCATTTATTTTTCGTGAAGTTATAAGAGAAAACGCAGCATATAAGCAACACGGACGTAATTGTCTACAATATTTTTGTCTGGTAGTAAAATAAATTTCAAATGTCTGCAAATTTTTAAAGCACTTGGTTAGTTTTGTTCATAATGCCTGCATGCATTGGAAAGTAGAGCTTCTAGAGTCCAAAGGCAAGGCAAAATAGCCCAGAATGCTCTCATAATGGCAGTATCTGCTGTAATAAACCATGTTTAATGTACCTGCTGCAACCACTCTGACGTCTCCATGAGATTTACGCCGAATTGCTGCTCGCTCGTCTGCACTCTCATACCACCATAAAACATGCACTGTGCACAAAACACAAATGTCAGAATGCCGTTTATAAAAACAGTTCAAAATCTTTCCATGATATTCATTAGTATTGTTACTACACTTGACTCTCTCATATTCATATTATTGTATTTTTGTGGTATAAATGTTAATCTAAAACATATCTGCTTACTGTCTAGTCTACACTCACCTTGATTGAGCAGTCTAATTTCAGAGTGAAAAACCCCCACTGAATGAGTGTACCCTGATCCTGTATGGGTTCCCACTGCCGCCTGGAATGCTGCGCCCCACACTGCCGGGCCACCCGGCTTCATCTGGAAGGTGGCCAGCTCATACACTCCTATAGGTGTATATATTTTAATTACACACTAAAAAAACATTTTGATAACTCCTCCTAGATTGTCTGAAAAGTGTGCATTCATTTGTTTTGTCAATTATAAAAATGTTTCTGCATATTTGTAAATCTGTTAATGGCAGTGTTTTTGGTGATGAACACATTTTAAAGGTTATTTGTATATTTTTTTCTATGTTAAAATATTTTCTCCTATTAAAGATTAACCCTTGAATGAAGTTCATTCATTTAGAAATGAAGCTATAAAAATAGCATCAAAAAAGTAATGGGTCCACTTGACCCGGTTCATATAAAGACTTATGAGAAAGCTGTAATATGCCAGAAAATGTGTATTTTAAAATTGTAATGCATTGTCAAAACATTAACAAAATGACACCAGAGCCTAGAGCTAGAACAATAGAAACCAATATTAATATGATGTATTGACCATGATGGTAATTAATGTGTTTGTGTGTGTGGTTGAAGTAAAACCTGACACACACACACACCCACCCACATCTACCCACCCATCTGAGATCTCAGAAGACCTACGATCAAAAATTGCATAAAGCTAGAAAGGGTTACAGAGTTATCTTGAAGAGCTTAGATATTGATCTGTCCACAGTTAGACATATTGTCTATAAATGGAAATTATTTAGTACTGTGGCTACTCTCCCTGGAAGTGGCCGTCCATCCAAGATGATTCAAAGGACACAGTGCAGAATGCTCAATGAGGGAAAAAAGAAACTAAAGTGACAGCTAAATAAATGAAGGAATCATTGGAACTGGTTGACATCTTTGTTAATGAGTAAACCATATGGAAAACATTAAACAGGTATGGTGTCTATGGCAGGACACCAAGGAGGAAGCAGCTGCTTTCCAACAAAAAACAATGCTGAGAGCCTGAAGTTTGCTAAAGACCACCATAATACTCCACAACGTTACTGGAAAATGTTTTGTGGACTGATAAAACTAACGTTGAATTGTTTGGGAAGAACACACAGCACTACGTATGGCATAAAAGGCACCACATACCAACATGAAAACATCATCCCAACGCTGAAGTACGGTGGAGCATCATGATTTGGTGCTGCTTTGCTGCTTCAGGGTCTGGACCGCTTGCCATCTTCGAGGGTAAAATTAATTCCCAAGTTTATCAAGATATCCTACAGAATACTTTCAGGGTGGCTATGCGTCAACTGAAGCTCAGAAGTTGAGTGATACAGCAGGACAATGACCATAAACATCGAAGTAAATCCACAACAGAATGGCAAACTGGATGGAAACTGAATGGAAAGACCTCAAGAAAGTCATTCACACCAGATGTCCTAAGATTATGGCTGAGCTGAAGTAGTTCTGTAAGAATAGTCCCAAAATCCTTCTGAACTTTGTGCAGGTCTAATCAGCTAATGGAAATGCTTGGTTGAGGTTACAGCAGTGTACATGTTTAATGGGATGTTGTGGCAAGGCGGAGGGCCAAGCCGGGTCGTGATTCCACACACCCAGCCTCCATTCAGGATTATTAGCCCTCGAGAGGGTTAAAGGCCAACCGAAGACGGCAGTATGACAGAGAGAGAGAGAGATTTATGGACAGCTGTCCGACACCTGTGTGTGTGTGTGTGTGTGTGTGTGTTTTTGGTTACGTTTATAATTAAAATATAATTTATATTGTCAAGGCGGTTCTCGCCTCCTCCTTTCCATGAATCCCTTTTCACTTTTGCCGAAACCCGGGGAGGAGGAGGGATGCGCCGTAGTGGAGTTCTCGCCGCTACCATCCACCCCAAAGGAGCAGCCGTGGCCATCCGCCGGGGGACGGAGGAGCCCGGCCACCTGGAAGCGGAGGAACGGCCGCCGACCGTGAGGGGAGGAGGGGCTCCCAACCAACCGTAAAGCTGTCCGTAAATCTCTCTCTCTGTCGTACTGCCATCTTAGGTCACCCTTTATCCCTCTCGAGCCAGATTAGGGGCCAGGTGTGCAGAATCATGACCCGGCCCACCCTGCCACAGATGTGTTCAATAAAGACATGAAAAATTATAATTTTTATGTGTTTTGTCTATACTTGTGACTTTGATGAAGATGAGATCACATTTTATGATCAATTAATGCAGAAAACCAGCTAATTCCAAAAGGTTCACATGCTTTTTCTTGCAAAAATCATATGGCCTTTAATTGTCACCGTTTTTAAACACTTTTTTTCTACACTACATTATTTAAACTAATCCTACGGTGTGACAAAAGCACTTTTAAATTTTCTGTTAATATGAGGCCATTAAATCTACATACATAAACATCACATGTATGCTGGACACTTGATTGCTGCTTTTTAAGTTTTTCTTCACAGTCTGGTCTAGTTCATCCATTTAAAATGTTTGATTTGTGAAGAAATTCATACATAAGCACAATTTAGATTTCTTTACAAAACAAATTTAAATGCATTAAAGAATAAGCCTTTAGACCAAAAGAATTTTAAGACCACAAGAATGTGTCCAAACGTTTGACTGGTAGTGTATATGATAATTCCATCAACTGCATATAGTTCTCACCTCCCTCTTTAGGTGGCTTCTGAATTTTACTCCAGGGCACGAGGTATGTGATTTCATTATCCTGAGAGCTCAACATTGGCAATACTTTGGATGAGAACTGCTCAATCCAGCAAGGGTCCTGAGCAAGGGATGCCCGCACAGATGCCCGCTGGGCATAGCTGTCTAAACAACATCACAGTAATGACAGAAAAAGAGGGATTCATATTATGGGGTTCTATGCAGAGTTGCACTTTGTCATAAGAAATGTTACATTTAATAAACACAAACTATCTTTGAGGCAATACAGTAAAAAACAATTTCATTTCTTTGAACTGGCAAACTTTGATGATAAAAGGTGTGTGGAGTGACGAGGGCTATAATCCGTACATGGGGTTGGTTGTTTAATTGCATTAGAACCCTATAAACCATAGAATGGATGTAATTTATATAATTTATATAATTTAATAGCCATGCTGAAGTTCTCACCATACTTCCAGATGTGGAAAATCTGATTGAGACCCCCATATTCCACAGTCCAGAAGCCAATAAGCTCTGAGTGGGCAGTCCGCAGGTGGATCTTCTCATTGGTCAGTTTGAGGAAGGCAGTATTGAGATGAGGGTGGATTGAATAGGTGCGGAACTCATAAAAGGTTTCATGCTGCTGCTGTGGTCCAGTGGATAGTGATGCCTTGGGCTGCTCAGGAAATATGTAACAAGCTGTTAGTGACACCAAGTGTTCATTTCTGAAATTGAACTGCTCCTATTCTGCCTTGACAATACATTTGCACTTGGTTGAATCTATATATGATTAACTGAGATGCAAAACACACAATATTTGAGGTTGGTGACGTTGATATTGCAGCGTTCTGCCTCCTTGTTTTAGATCAAGATAATATTATCGGGGATGTCATTAGAGTGGAACTTCATAATATATGATGTACACACATGATCCACAATCAAAGGAATCATTAGAATCTTTCTTCAGACACGGTACAAGGGAAATAGGTTTAAATAAGCTTCTTCAAAAATAAAAAAGTCAGAGCCTCTCCAAACCACCATGATCTGTACAGCACATTTAAAACCCTAGAAAATGCTGTCTCATGTTAAACATCAACTACAAATTTTTACATTCTGCAAAATCAGACTGGCTATACTGACTTAAGTACAAAGGTCAGACTCTATCCAGTAACCTCCCAAATCCTGGATCCTACATCCATCTTTTTTCTTTCTCAAAACAAGACAAATCAATACTTAATTGAGTGTCACAAACCATATGCAAGGACATAACATAGGAACTAGGATACAGTATTTATATGATCAATATTATAGGAATATCCTATAAGCAGGCAAATTGAATAGTTTCTATTTTGATTACTAATCTCAGCTGGTCTTTTGCCATGCTTATTAAATTCCTGACATTGTCAAGTAATGAACAATAACAGGGGAGATACATGACACGCAGGCGCACGCGCGCACACACACACACACACACACACACACACATGTTGTGTTTCCATGTTTTATGGGGACTTTCCATAGACATAATGGTTTTTATACTGTACAAACTTTATATTCTATCCCCTAAACCTAACCCTACCCCTAAACCTAACCCTCACAGAAAACATTCTGCATTTTTACATTTTCAAAATACATAATTTAGTTTGATTTATAAGCTGTTTTCCTCATGGGGACCGACAAAGTGTCCCCACAAGGTCAAAAATTTCGGGTTTTACTATCCTTATGGGGACATTTGGTCCCCACAAAGTGATAAATACACGCTCACACATACATACATACATACATACATACATATATATATACACACATACACACACAAGTTTGTCTGAAAAATTCCCAAATATTTAGTTTATCAATTTAATCACTTTTAAATTTGGTCATGCACATAACATTGACGCAAAATAAATGAAACTATTTCAGTTGTTGTTGTTGTTGTTGCCATGTTGTCAATCAAATAATACGTAGTACCGACGATTAACGTGTTAAACAATATAAACTCACCACAGGTCGGTTTTTCAAAGAGAGAAAGTGCTCTGTGAGAAAAGCCGCTTTCCGAAAGGCGCCTATTTTGTTCATTGTTAGTGTCATAAAGCAACTACTGCAGTGTGATTGACAAGCCAAATCAGACGTGCAGCTCTGAACGAGGTCCACTGTGTACGGAGACCGAGAAGTTATACTCAATCTTCCGCCTACTGGCATATACATTTGTATTTTACAGTTTTCTCAATCGCTTTGGCTGAATTCTCGAATTAGTATATATATATACATCAACTACAGACTGGCTATATATATATATATATATATATATATATATATATATATATATATATATATATATATATATATATTTCTTTTTTTTTTTTTTAAATAAGTTAAAATCTGAACAATTAGTTTCTTGTTCACGACAGATTTTAATTTCTTATTCATTTAAACAAATTGCACGTGTTTTGGCGCATGTGTGCAAAAGAGCAATTGTCTACAAGTTGCACAATAACTACATGCACATGGCTTGCTGATAAAAACTGATGAGTTGATTCTCAGTGAAATTGTCACTCTACACAACTTTCAATCTGTCATTCCCTAAATATCTATGACATGGAACGCTTTTTCATTGTTGCGTTTTTTGTTGTTGTTTTTTTGTTTGTTGCATGGATGTAATTTTATGGCAATTTTCTGTTCACTATATGACTTTACATGATGTAAGAAATGTGTAAAAATGGACATGTAAATGTGAATTTTATGTTTACATGTAACACATTGTTACAAAAATAAATTTACTGTATACATATCCTTTTTCTGTGTACAGTATTGACTTTTCCCAGTTAACTTTTTCCTACTCTTGAAATCGGTATCTAAAAAGCTCAGTGTGATACACAATAGCATTTGATACAATAGCACAATAG
Source organism: Xyrauchen texanus (assembly GCF_025860055.1). Classification (NCBI taxonomy): domain Eukaryota; kingdom Metazoa; phylum Chordata; class Actinopteri; order Cypriniformes; family Catostomidae; genus Xyrauchen; species Xyrauchen texanus. Next base: position 8,758,833 of record NC_068294.1, on the reverse strand, counting down.
ATAACACAACAGCATTCAGCTAGACAAACATTTCCAGGGTTGAATGCCACCGTGAAAAAACATCTAAACATTTTGACCAGTAGGCCTACGGCTCACATAATGACAAAAAAAAAAAACTTTTCATTTTGGTGGCATTGAACTATTTACTGACACATTAAATTGTTTTTGAAGCATTAATTAAAAGTTTTGGGTGAGATGCTACATTTTGCAGACATGCAATGGAGTTGTGATGTCCCATGAACAGTTGTGATTATTACACTTACATTTCAGAGACTGTAAAGAATGTTTAAAAAAATTAGCCAAAGTGACTGAGAAAAACTGTAATATACACAGTTTGTACAGTTGACTATTTATGAAAGCATTTAACACACATTAAATGTATATATTATTTTATTATATTTAATAGATTAAAAACTAGATAGGTTTGTCAAGACAAACTTTGATGTTGACTTGAAAAAGTCAAGTATTGAAGATTAAAATAGTAAAAGCTTGATGTTTGGTTTTACAGGCCCAAAAGAACAGACAGAAAAAAAATCTGATAGATAGACAGACAGACAGGCAGACAGACAGGCAGACAGAAGTTTTGACAAATGTCCCCAACACATTTTCAAGAACAGTAAATTCATCCAGTGTGTTGAAAGGCATTTTTCGCACTTCCTGCTCCAAAGCATTGCTGACATCTGCTCCTTTCTGTGCTTGGTCAAGCTCATCTTCCTAAATGCATAGAAATTATCTTTCAAAATGTATATTAACAGTTTCCATTGTATTTATTTGCACAATTAAATATAATCAAAATCAATAATTATAGAGTAAAAAGAAAAGTGATGCTTAAAGGGATAGTTCACCCAAAAATAAAAATTCTCTCATTTACTCACCATCATGCCATCATGCCATCCCAGATGTGTAGGACTTTCTTCTGTTGAACGCAAACAATTTGTTTAGAAGAAAATCTCAGCTCTGTTGGTACATTCAATCCAAGTGAATGGTGGTCAAAAAGCACATTAAGGTGGCTGTAAAGCAGTTCAATGGAAAGGAGGAGGCGAGAACAATATTTAATGGTCAATTTAAACAAACAAACAAACACACACACACACACACACACACACACACACACACACACACACACACACACACATGTTGTGTTTCCATGTTTTACGGGGACTTTCCATAGACATAATGGTTTTTATACTGTACAAACTTTATATTCTATCCCCTAAACCTAACCCTACCCCTAAACCTAACCCTCACAGAAAACTTTCTGCATTTTTACATTTTCAAAAAACATAATTTAGTATGATTTATAAGCTGTTTTCCTCATGGGGACCGACAAAATGTCCCCAGAAGGTCAAAAATTTTGGGTTTTACTATCCTTATGGGGACATTTGGTCCCCACAAAGTGATAAATACACGCTCACACACACACACACACACACACACACACACACACACACACACACACGCGCGTCCGTAAACGATCTCTCTCTCGTCGCACCACCGTCCGCAATCGGCCTTTATCCCTCTCGGAGGCTTAATCAGCCTGATAAGGGACCGGGTGTGTATAATCACTACCCGGCCCCGCCCTCCACCCTGCCACATTCCTCCCTTGTTCTCTCAGGCAGGGGAGCCCCCGGCATGACGTACATCCCACCCCTCTTTAACTGGGGGAGGGCGTGCCCTAAGCCCCATCTACCTGGATGAGGGAGGGGACAAGGCTATTGTGTAATTCTAGTCCTCCTTGATCCTAGTACTGCATTTGACACAACAGATCATGAAATTCTGCTGGAGTGTTTAAGACGGTGGGCAGGGATTCAAGGGACTGCATTTGAATGGCGTTCCACCTATCCTATCAAAAGAGAGATTTTTCTGTCAAATTGGGAAATGTTTCCCCTCCTCTGCACCCATTACCTGTGGGGTTCCTCAAGGCTCTCGTCTGGGCCCAGTTTCTTTATATATGCTTTCTTTGTCCCATATTTGTCAAAAACACAACATATCCTACCACTGTAAAGCTGATGATGCTCAGCTTTATCTTCCTCTAAAGCCAGGGGATAATTCTTGTTTACGTTCACTTTTTCACTGTTTTAATGATATTAAAAAGTGGATGGCAAGGAACTTTCTCCAGCTTAACACGTCAAAAACCAAAGTGGTAGTGTTTGGCCTCCCTTACTCAACTAAACATAAATAATCATCTAGGCCCCTTTACCTCTAATTTACACAAACAAGCAAGAAATCTCTGCGTGACATTCAATACCATTTAAAAATTTGATAAACACATACATTCTGTGGTAAGAGGTGGCTTCTTCCAAGTAAAGGCCATGCGACATGTGACTTTGGTCAACATGTGTCATTTTTAAATGTGCTATAGAAATGCATGTGATTGACTCATTGATGTGGTTTGAAATCCTGTTTCTAATTACTTTTCTGGAAGTTTTTTCAGTCTGAATAGATCTCAAGGGGCTTTTTGCCATATGTAAATTCTTTGCCTTATAATACAGTAGCACCATACACATTGCCATGTTATAAACAAAAATCACGGTTCCATTCCGCTCCATGTTGTTTTGTTTTTTGGTGTACTGACATTGCCATAGCAACCAGTGCAGATATACCAGAAAATGAAGATAGTCAACTGACACACAAATCGGATCTGATCAGTTGCAATACACAGTGCGGACAGTCAATCATGAAAATCGGATTCCAATCGAATACACACACACACACACACACACACACACACACACACACACACACACACACACACACACACTTGGACTGATAGTCTGAACATAGACTAAATCTCTCCCTACTAGTGTTGGGTTCAAAACCAGCTTAGAAGAGTCGAAAAGGGACTGAGTCAGACTCAAGACAGAGTCCATAACAGGCTGAGTCCGAATGACTCTGTTCATGACTCTGAATTCAAATTGTAACCTTAAACTCAACATCAATAGTTTAAGCTTATTTTATCATACACAACTAAGAAAACACAATTGTTAATAGAAATGTAACAAAAACACCTTTATATTTTATGGTTTCAAAATGAAAGCATATGCTTTAGGTGAATACAAAACTCTTCTTCAACACACTTCTTATTGCGTTCGGTTGATATTTCAGTTATTTGTTGCTTTTTCCCCTCCACTCAAACATAGATAGAGACAGTGATGGCGGAGTTAGTCATTAAAACCAGAGTTATTATTGTTTTGAATTCTAATTTTGTTTTTTATTTCTACTTCATTTTCAATTTGTGCATTCAGTTTAGTTTAGTTTTATCTAAAACAGGGGTTGGGAAAGTCAGGCCTCAGGGCCGTATAAGGTGATTTTACACAGCACGCTAGGCCATTTGAGAAATAATTTGAAAAGCAAAAAAATGGCCTTGATTCATTTAAGCTGAAAAAAAAATCCTTTCAAATAATGTTAACATTTTAAAAAGAAATGATAACAACACCAGTTGTGAATACTCAGGGCCAGCAAAGCCTTCTCTGCTGGCCTAAAATGCCAAATAAATAAATACATATTTTTCATCCTTTCAGTCACTTTTTTGCCTATGTATTTTTAATTGCTTTCCACTCTTAATAAATCTATAAACAAATAGAGAAAAACAAAAAATGTATCCAGTCAGAATTTATTCTTTCATGCTTACAAGCAAAGTGTGACAACTATTTCACAAATTACATGCCTGAAGCAGTGCATGAGTCTGAGCTCCACCCCTCAGGCCTTCAGAATTTCTTCATTATCCCTCAACAAATGAATGAGAAAATATAGTCAGTTTGTCAGATTCATCAGTCAGTCAGATTGATTTATTTGTTCTTGGTGGGTGTGATCTTAAGGATATGTCCCAGGTCAAGGCCTTCTGGCTGGCCTTCAGTGACACAATCATGCTTTAAGTGACGTATTTTAAAGTGAAGAGCGTGAGATTGTCATTGTAGTCTCCCTGGAAAAGGGGAACATAGATCATTTAATAACAGACACGACAGACAAACACTTGTTGCGTTTCCCTCGATCTCTGGATTATAAAAATGCAGGAAGAACATTCAATCTTTAACAAAATAATCTTGAAGCTCTTACCAACATGCATTTAACAACTGTGTATTCTCTTTATACACAAAGTGACACATATTGTATTTGCTGACAAAACAAATAGAGGAGCATCAATTGTCAAAACACTATATCCATTTCCAGTACACACAATAAACAAGATAGCTTGCATCAGTATGTGTGACAAAATAACTTGTATAAAATAAAGAAAATGCAGAATAAATGTAACACTCTACATTGCAATCTGTACTCAAAGTGCATATCAATCTCATAATCATTTCAGTTATCACAATATGGTAACACGTTACATATAAATTTAACGAGGTGACAAGCTGGTTCTAAATTAAATATGGACGATTAACCAAGGATTCAGCACGTGACCCAGTGACATCCAATCATCCAATCTCAAGATAAGAATAAAACATTGCTAAAAGATAACAATATTACAGCAAGCTTCTAAACAGCATAATTACACTGCATTTTCATCATACATATTGTTAGACAACCCTCAATCTTCATGTATTAATAATTTAGTGCACGAGCCGTGCTAAACGCTAGCATAACATCGGAAACTATTCACGTTTGCCATGTGCGACTCAATCTCATCTCTTTTTTTAACAATATGGGTAAATAACAATTATATGAACATTGTATATACTGAAACTCTTATGAACACATTATTAGGATATTGAGAGGCTTACCTGGAAAAGGGGAACATATATAATTTAAATAACAGACATACACTTGTTGCGATTCCCTCGATCTCTGTATTGTAAAAATGCAGGAAGAAAAACAACTCGGTTACTAACGTAACCTCGGTTCCCTGAGAAGAGGGAACGAGTATTGCGTAAGTAGCTTACGCTATGGGAAAACTCAGTTTCTCGAGAAATATTGAAGTATTTATGTAAAACGCATTGCAGCTGCACAGCAGACAGCAATGAGCGAGGCAGCTCGGTCATTGGCTGTGCTGCGGCAACTTGCTCGAACCAATGACGGGGCGACTCTGAACGCGCGAGCAATGAGAGCCCGCCAAGATTAGCATGGCTAAGGCTATATATTAGGCGCCCCGTCATGAGAGTTCTTTAGGTTCAATCGACTGAAGCGACTGACCAAGCACAAGCACGGCAGCTTACGCAATACTCGTTCCCTCCTCTCAGGGAACCGAGGTTACGTTAGTAACCGAGTCGTTCCTCTCGAGAGGTCTCTCCTATTAGCGTAAGTAGCTTACGCTATGGGAACACCATGCAAAACGCCGTGCGTGCTGACTTCGCTCTATAAAGCCAGAGGCAGATGCCTGAGCCTTAAAGCAAAGTGATTATTCAACGAGCCGCCAACGGCGAGCTATATAATGGGATAATACAGACGCCTTTGCCCCAAGGTGGCCCATGGTGGGCGCTCATTGTAAAAACACACTACATATCTTATGTAATGATTTTTCTTTTTACTGATATGCATAAAAACTCCCTAAGTCAGTCAGAGACGGACCTTATAAGGGAGAAGATAATGCTCAGCATATATGTACTCCAGTCCATACTACAGTCAGGCTGATAGAATGTTGGAATGCAATGAGGGGACCTGTAGGTTATAAAACCTGATAAATGTCGAAGGCGAGGCCCAGCCTGCCGCCGCACAAATATCCTCAATGGGTATCCCACTCAACCACGCCCACGAGGAGGCCATGCTCCTCGTAGAGTGAGCTCTGACGCCTAAGGGGCATTGAAGGCCATTGGCTTCATAAGCCAGCGCTATAGCATCTACTATCCAGCACGATATTCTTTGCTTTGAAACTGCAAGACCTTTAGTGCGGCCGCCAAAGCATACGAATAATTGTTCCGTCTGTCTGAACGGGGCAGAACGTTCCAAGTATACTCTGAGCGCCCTGACCGGGCAGAGTAAATTAGCGTCGCTTTCGTTTGCTGAAGACGGAGATACAGGTGATATCTCTGCCAGAGATATCACCTGTACTCTGAAGGGTGTGGAGAGCACTTTAGGAATATACCCGTGCTTTGGCCTAAGGACAACTCTGCAGTCGTTAGGTCCAAATTCCAGGCAAGCAGCGCTTGATGACAGCGCGTGCAGGTCGCCCACTGTCTTGACTGCGGCGAGTGCCAGCAAGAGCGCAGTTTTGAGCGAGAGCTGTTTAAGGTGCACGGTTCGGAGAGGTTCGAACAGGGCACTCTTGAGTGCGTCCAGGACCGTGGCCAGGTCCCAGATCGGTACCGAGGGGGGAGAGGAGGGTTCATCCTCCTAGCGCCTCTCAGGAAACGAATGATTAGGTCGTTTTTCCCTAATGAGCGTCCTTTATCAGGATTATGTGACGCCGCTATGGCAGCCACATAGACTTTGAGCGTGGAGGGTGTGCGGCCCGCCTGAAGCAGCTCTTGCAAAAAGGCGAGTACACTTGGTATCTCGCATGATTTGGGGTTCAAGCTCTTGGTATCACACCAGTCACTGAACACTTTCCACTTTTGGGCATATAAGCGCCTCATAGAGGGCGCCGCGCCTCAGTGATGGTTCTCAACACTCTGCTGGGAGGTTCTCTGGAACCCGTTGAGGGGCCATGCATGAAGGGCCCACAGATCGGGCGGGATGAAGAATCATCCCGTTGGCCTGCCTGAGGATGTCCAGCCTCAACGGAATCGGCCATGGGGCAGATTGCATCATCTGCATCAGTTCAGGAAAACACGTCTGGTTCTTCCAGAGTGGGGCTACCAGGAGCACTGCACATTTCACCTCCCTGATCCGACTGATGACCTGAGGTAGCATCGCAATCGGGGGAAAAGCATACAAGGGGCAGCTCGGCCAGACTTTGGCGAGCGCGTCCGTGCTCTTTGAGAAGAAAAGAGGGCAGTGCGCATTTTCCCTGGAGGCGAAGAGGTCGACCTCTGCTTCGCCCAAGGTTTGCCATAACCACTGGACCGTCAGGGGGTGGAGAGACCATTCTCCTGGGAGAACCTTGTCTCTGGACAGCATGTCCGCTCCCTGGTTCAGGATGCCTGGCACATGCGCTGCTCTCAGCGAGCGCAGGTTGTGCTGTGACCATAAGATGAGCTCCTGTAGTATATTTTTATCAAGTTAATCAGGAATAATCAATGAAAACATTGTTGATTTATACCACAGTTATGTCTGAGGGGCAAACATGCATTTTCCTCTACGTAAAGGCCTGTGACGTGATGAATATGTGCTCACATATGTTTGACTATTTGACTGTGTGTGCAGAAACATAAATAGCATTACTTAGGGGGGAGAATTGATCTCTTCCAAAGGACATTCTGTTACTTCTTAATATGGTCAAGACCAGAGTCAATGAAGAGCATGATAGATAATGCATGTAAGCCCCACCTTGTTTGAGGAGGTGTATTTAAGTAAAACTAAACCAGAGATGGTTCAGTTGTTGTTGTTGTTGGTACTGTGGTTTCACCGTAGGCAACTCGGCTTTATTGTGTGATAATAAAGTCTATTCATCTGAAATCAAAACCCCAAAGATGCTGAGTGATTTTTCACAAAATTGGCATGAAAAACTACTACACTCCCTGGCCATAGAGTGCAGGGAGCTCGACCTGAGTCCAACCTGGCGATTTATATGCGACACTACCGTCATGTTGTCCGTTCGGACCAGGACGTGTTCGTTTTTCAGGTACGGAAGCAGGGCTCTGAGAGCCAAGGCGACCGCTTTCATTTCCAGACAGTTTATATGTAGGCGCTTTTCCGGGTTTGACCAAAAACCGGAGACAGGCCTGCCCTCGTAAAGGGCCCCCCATCCTATTTTGGAGGCATCTGTCGTGATCATTTTTCTCCGCGCGTTCACGCCCAGACTCACGCCGGTTTGATACCAGTCGACGGCCTTCCAGGGCGTCAGGGCTTTTATACAGCCGTGATTCGCTCTGATTAAAAAGTGGCCCGAGTGCCACGCGTGAGTGGGGACACGGCTCTTGAGCCAGCGTTGGAGAGGACGCATGTGCAACAATCCTAGCTGGAGTACAGCTGATGCCGAGGCCATGAGACCGAGCATCCTTTGAAATCGTTTGACGGGCGCGCGCGCCGCTCTGAATGATGTTGCAAGGTGCCGAATAGCGAGCCAGCTCTGATGAGAGGCGCGCCGTCATCTGCACTGAGACTAGCACTATTCCCAGAAAAGAGATATTCTGGCTGGGGATAGCACGCTCTTTGCAAAATTGATTCTCAGACCCAGACATTCTAGATGACTGATAATCCAAGATCTGTGCGTCATTAACTGACTCTCTGATTTTGCTAGGATTAGCCAATCGTTGAGGTAATTCAGTATTCGCACTCCCGCTGTCTCAGGGGAAAGTGCTGCGTCCATACATTTCGTGGAATGTACGGGGGCCAATGATAGGCCGAATGGTAGTACTGTGTACTGGTATGACTGTCCCTCGAAGCTGAATCTCAGAAATGGCCTGTGATGAGGCGCTATCAGAATGTGAAAGTAAGCGTCTTTCAAATCCACTGATAGAAACCAATCCCGGAGCTGAACTTGCGCGAGGATATGTTTGGTCGTTAACATTCTGAGTGAGGGAATCATTAAAGCTTTGTTCAGATGTCTGAGATCTAGGATGGGGCGGAGGCCACCGTCCTTTTCGGACGAGAAAGTAGCGGCTGTAAAAACCCGCCTCGCTCATAGAGGGAGGAACAGTTTCTATAAGCTCTTCTCTATCAGTTTGAGCACCTCGGTGCGTAGAACATGTGAAACATCTTTCCTCACTTTCGTCTCGACCACCGCTGAAAAGCGGGGTGGTCTGCGAGCGAATTGAAGCGAGTAACCATGTCTTGTTATGTTCAAAACCCATTTCGGCATGTCGGGATTTTTCCCGGCTTTTGCTCGCACAGATATGGGCTGAATGCTGGCTGGGGGCGTGTCGCAGTGACGTATGGACCCTGTCGGCGAATTGCCTTGTGCTAACACTGAGCTTACAGCTCTCAGAGGCGTGAACGCAGCTGAGCAGCTTTGTTGAGTGCCGAGTGCAGGGGTGCGTGTGAGATTACAGGCACGCACACTATCTCTGTAATGCTCGCAGCATGAGCTGGAGAAATGTTTGAAACTGTATAGACAGTGTTTACGGGTGGGGGTGCATACATTGTGATAGGCACGCCGCAACTTTCATAAAGCTTCCCGTTCTTAGCGGGGAGTTTCTTGGCTCATGCGCCGCATCTGTGATGCTCGCGGCATGGGCCAGAGAACTGTTTGAAACTGTATGGGCAGCGCTTATGGGTGGGGGTGCATATACCGTAGTAGGCACGCGCGGCATTTTCATAAAGCCTCCCGCTCATGGCGGGGGGTTTTTGGGCATGCATACAGTGTTTGTGTGTAGGGGTGCATGCATGACAGCAGGCACGCGTGTTACCTTTATAGTATTTCCCGCTTTTACTGGGGAAGTGTTTATAACTGTGGGAACAGTGCTTGTGTGTAGTGGTGCATACATGACAATAGGCACACGATCTACATTTATGGGGCGTCCAGCTTGAGCTGGGGAAGTATTCGGCACTGTTTGGACAGTATTGATATGTGGGAATGCGCACTTTAGTGTGGACACGTGACCCCTTAGTGACACAGGCAGAAAATGACTCTTTTTGTGATTTCTGCATGTTGCTGTTAAAACGGTGTTTGATTGCAGGTGAGCGAGTTCTGTGACTGGCCCATTGACTGCTGTACAGACATTTCCAGCCGCTTGTAAGGGGACTGGGTAATGTTTTACACGTTTTGGAGAGAGTGGTCCGGCTTTTGCGAGACACGCACTCTCTCTCTTTCTTCCTATGGCTAGGAAGGCTTACGAGGCTCCGGGTTCAGCATGATCTTGGGCCGAGATCCCCGTCGCTCAGGCGGCTGCTTTCGGTTAGCGGAACGCGAGCGGCGTCGAGCGTCCGTTTCAGGTCTGGGCTGGGAGACGGGAGGCCTTATCCGCGTCTTTCATTTCTGTTAGCGTCAGCCACAGATGGCGCTCAAGGACAGTCAGGTTAAGCATGGCCCGGCCGATGGATTGGGCGGTGGCCTTTGTGGCTCGCAGGGCTACATCAGTGGCGCTGCGCAGGTCCTTGAAATCCTCAGGTTCAGCTCCAGATTCGTCCATGGTGCGGAGAAGTTTGGCCTGATAGACATGCAGAACAGCCATGGAATGAAGCGCTGACGCAGAGCTGAGGTAGATCTGCAGGGCTTTGAGGGATGAGAAGCTTTGGCTTTCCATCCAGCAGTGGAGGGTGGGCACAGATGGTTGGCCATAGCCTCCTCGAGGGGCGGGGTTCCCTCGTAGCCTCTTTCTCTCGCGCCGTCCACCGAGGAGAGCGAGGAAGAGAAAGAAGGCTTCAGGTGAGCAGAGTGCGGGGCTTTCCATGACTTTGTGAGTTCGTCGTGAACTTCGGGGAATAAAGGGGAGGGTCTCTGTCGAGGGGCCTGCCGGCGCCCTTGCAGGAACCACTCGTCCAGCCGGCTGCGGGAGGGTTCTTCCGGAGAAGACCAGTCGAGCCTGAGGTCTTCCACGGCTTTGGACAGTATGCGGACGATTTCTGAGTCCATGCTGGTGCCCCTGCTCGTGTCCGCTAGTGTCGACGGCGCGGGGTCGAAGGCCGAGCCCGGCCAGTCGTCAGATGCAGCGTCAATGGAAAGGCTGTCATCCTTTTCACCATTGTCCCCTGATGCGCCGAACGAGACGAGACCCAGCGCTCCGGAGGGGTGCTGGTCTGCCTGCGTGAATAGAACTGGCGGCAGGGAGTCCCCGGGTGGTGGTGAAGCATGCAGAGACTGGCCCGGCGTGACGTCACTGAAGTCCGCGTGCTCTGGCGGCCTCCGTGAGCGGCACTTTTTCTTGCGCGGCGCGAACAGGGGATGGCAGCAGGGTGGTAGCAGGCTCGTTCGCGGCGAAGGTGGCAAAGCGAGCACGCAGCTCGGTGAGGCCCAGGGAGTCACATTTGGGGCATCCGCCTCGAGTGAGAGCAGCTTTTGCGTGGTCAGGTCCCAGGCAGCGAGCGCAGATAATGTGACGGCCCCCGTCAGGAAGAGGGCCTCTGCACGAGGCGCAGGTCAAAGGCATTTTAAACAACACCTCGAATTTGCTCTTTACTAAGGACAAAAAAGCGTCGCAGAGGCGAACACTTGAAAAGTTATTGCTTAGTAAAGGATATTAGGTGATGCGCGCCGGATGGCGAAGCAGAAGGCTTTGAAGGCGGCTGAAGGCGCCGGCGACCTCGTAGCAGTCCTGCTGTAGGCTTGTCGACGGCGGGCGAAAAGACTTCAATAATCCAGAGGATCCAGCGAAGAGAAGGTCTTTGCTGAAGGAGATTAAATCTAAAGAACTCTCATGACGGGGCGCCTAATATATAGCCTTAGCCACGCTAATCTTGGCGGGCTCTGAGCGCGCGGGCGTGAAGCGCGCTCATTGGTCGTGCGTTCAGAGTCGCCCCGTCATTGGTTCGAGCAAGTTGCCGCAGCACAGCCAATGACCGAGCTGCCTCGCTCATTGCTGTCTGCTGTGCAGCTGCAATGTGTTTTACATAAAGACTTCAATATTTCTCAAGAAACAGAGTTTTCCCATAGCGTAAGCTACTTACGCAATAGGAGAGACCTCTCGAGAGGGAACTATGTGCCCTTTACTCTCCATAATCGCCCACCCCCTGCTGGAGTCTTTTGGTACTGCATCAGACTACAGGAGCCAATGAATTAACAATGAAATAACCAAAATAACAATAATATTCTCTTATTAGTTATACCAGTTACACCATCACTGCCGCTATCGCCATTGAGAAAGAGATACTTATGGATTTAAAAACACAAGATGTTCTGCATGACCGTGTGATTGATTAATTTATTAAACAGGAAAGGAGGACCGATTTTCACTTCAATTGGTTAAGTGTTTTTTGCATTGTTATTGCAACATCAGGATTTTTCTAAGTGTAAATTAGGCTGCTTGAGCATTCAGTGTGGGATCAAGTTTTGTAAAGTTAGTGCTGCGTTCCATTCAAATCGAAAAGTCGGATTATACAACTTCCTACTAGGAAAAGTGTAATGGAATGCACCATTAAGTCAGTTTCCTCCCTCAACTCCGATTTCGCCAGGCGCATGATGTCACACAAACATGTCGAAACGCGGGTATATTTAAAGGGGTCATATAATGGTACATGCACTTTTTCAAGTTGATTGTACTGAAATGTGTGTTGGCTGTGCCTGTACACAACCATCCTATTAAGATAAAAATCCATCCAGTGTTTTTGTTTTAATCTCCTTATATATTTTCCCCTGCCTCAAATCGAGCCGTTCGACCGTGTGACGTCACACGGTCGGATGCCTCTCCCAGGACTGTTGATTGACAGCAGTGTTTCAACACAGACCCGCCCTCGCTCGTGAGCAAGCTGTCAATCATAGTCCGTCATCATTGTTGATACACTGGAGCAGAATGGCGCCTAAGCAATTGTTGTGTTCTGTTCTTCGGTGTAATAACGAACACAGCAGTCATTTTGATGTTCCTAAATCTGAACCGCTGAAGACGCAGTGGCTGAGTTTTGTTTACGATGGGAATATTCCCCACGAGCAACGTCAATGCATTCATGTTTGCGCGAATCATTTTTCACCAGACTGCTTTATAAACGAGGGTCAGTATAAAGCTGGTTTTGCTAAGAAGGGGCGGGGTGACCAAAGCTCATTATCATTTAAAGTCATATGCACTGAAACGGCGTGCTGAAAACAGAGCTGTTTTTGAGCAGGTAAAATTAATGTTTTCTTAAAATACTAATGAGAATTTTTAATAAAAGTATATTACAAAGTTTTCATTTAGACCCTAAAGATTCATATTAACTTGTACAAAAATGGCATTATATGACCCCTTTAAAAAGTAAGTGATAAACATTCACTTTGAGTAATATCGATAATGAGTTCATTTCCACAGTACATGTTAAAGCTCGTTTAACAAATGTAGATTATGTTGATGATGTACAAGATGATGTAGGAGGTCTAGTAAAAAGCGGAAACGTGGAAATAAGGCAGATGTGAATAATATTAATAAAGAGCAGACCTGAGTTCTACACGAGGTGTCAGTAAGTTTGTACACACATCTACATGGTGTCAGAAGTTAACCTAAAGTGACGATGGCACAAGGACTTCGTAAGATCGACCCCTCATCTTTGACGAGAACATTGCGGACAATTGGACTAAGTTTAAGCGCGAATGGCACATACAGCAACGCCGGTCTCTCAGCAGCAACCGAAAAAGTGCGAGCATACACGTTTCTCAACCTCGTTGGTCCCAATGCCCAAGATAAATATGACACGTTCACTTTCGAGGAGGGGGAAGATCCGGAGGATTCAGAGGTACTGGTAAAGAAATTTGAAGAAATCTGCCTGCCTGTAAAGAATGTAATTATGGACAGACATGCATTCAATACAACGAACCAGAAGCCACATGAAACAATCCAGTCCTACGTTACCACGTTAAAGACACTAGCCAGAAAATGCGAATTTGGGACGTTGCACGACGAACTGTTAAGAGATGGATTGGTATGTGGCATTCACAATGACAACATCCGCACACAGCTGCTGAAAGAAAAAAATCTAACTTTAAACTCAGCTATCGAAATATGCATGCTACATGAGCAGTCTGAAAAAGGAACCAAAGAAATAAAAAAAGAAGCAGGTACTAAAGAAGGAAAGTGAAGTTTGTGCAGTGCAATATTTTACGTGTTCGAACTGTGGTGGCCAGCATTCATCTGACCGCATCAGCTGTCCATCCTTCAACAAGTGCTGCAATGCGTGTGGGAAGTGGAATCACTTCTCTAAATGCTGCAGATCAAGCAAAACATGCATCTACAACAGATCAGAACAAGGTCCATCTCAGTCAAACAGAGCACCCCACACCATACGCAGAGGAGGACAGACACATAGAATTAGTGAACTTGATGCACAAACTGCATATGAACCAGCAGATTTGTTTTACTGTGAAAGTGTAGAGGTGCCAGCTGATAAGGGAGAGATATTTACCATCCTGTCCACTTCCAACACAGGGAAGCAACTTGAGGTGAAGATTGACACTGGAGCCCGGTGCAATGTACTGTCTAGAGACGTTCTCCAGCACATCGACCCAGGCGCTCATGTCGACCACAGCCATGTAGTCAACCTTGTGGCCTATGGTGGTCAGATTATAAGGACTTTAGGTGTCACTAATGAAAACGTCAAATGTGGGACACTACAGTTCCATGTTGTTGACAATGATGTAAAACCTCTATTGGGCCTCAGCGACAGCGTCAAATTAGGCTTTGTGCATCTTGGCCCGAATGTGCACGATCTCCAACAAGGGGATCCCGAGCTCACAGAGTATAAAGATCTCTTTGACTGCAGCACCATAGGCAAACTGCCTGTAGTGTATCACATGCGCTTGGACCCCTCTGTGCACCCTACAATATGTGCTCCCAGACGAGTGCCATTGGCAATAAAAGACAAAATAATCAATGAACTCCACAGAATGACTGAACTGGGAGTCATTAAGTCAGTTCAGGAGCCCACTGAGTGGGTCTCGTCTATGGTGGCTGCACGTAAAAAAGATGGTGCCGTAAGACTGTGTATTGACCCTGTCCACCTCAACAAAGCCCTCCTCAGGCCACATCATCCTATGAAAACAGTGGAACAGGTGATCGCTGACATGCCAGGAGCCAAGGTATTCAGCATCCTTGATGCTAAGTGTGGGTTCTGGCAGGTGCCACTCAGTGAGGAGTCATCAAAGCTGACAACCTTCATGACCCCAGTAGGCCGATATGCCTTCCTCCGAATGCCTTATGGGATATCCACGGGTAGTGAAGTTTTCCAAAGGTGTATGAAGCAGCTCTTTGAAGGACAACCATGTGCAATCGTGGTTGACGACATCCTCGTCTGGGGCAGCACAACAGAAGAGCATGACCTGCGCCTCCGCCAGGTCATGGACAGAATACATGCCGTAAACCTTAAACTTCAGGTAAACTTTCGTTTTCGGGTGTCGGGTGTCGTATGTGGGTCACCTTCTAACTGACCAGGGCATAAAGCCCGACCCTACAAAGACAGATGCTGTCCGTTCAATGCCAACCCCAGAAGACAAGCATGGAGTCCAAAGGTTCTTGGGTATGACAAACTATTTGTCAAAAATCCCGGGCTATAGCGAAACCACAGCACCCCTGCGTCAACTCCTGCTTCAGGATGTAGAGTGGTGTTGGCAGGAACACCACATGGCAGCATTCACCAGACTTAAAGAACTACTCACAAGTCCTCCTGTACTTCAGTACTTTGACGTGCATCAGCCGGTGGTGTTATCTGCAGATGCCTCGCAGCATGGCTTGGGTGCTGTCTGCCTCCAGAACAACAAACCGGTGGCGTTTGCCTCAAGAGCACTTACAGAGACTGAGTCACGCTACGCTCAGATAGAAAAGGAGCTGTTGGCCCTTGTCTATGCTTGTCAGAAATTCCATGACTACATATATGACCGTCCAGTGACTGTCGAAACTGATCAACAGCCTCTCATCACTATTCTAAAAAAACCACTACACTCAGCTTCTGCGCGCCTTCAGAGGATGATGCTTAAGCTGCAGCGCTACAACCTCAATGTCATTTACAAGACAGGCAAAGAGCTATACCTTGCAGACGCGCTCTCGCGTGCACACCTGCCCTACACTGACTGGGCTGAAACTAGTGAGGACTACGATGTGATGACAGTGGAAGCTCTCTCCTCAAGAAGAATTGTGGAACTGAGGCAGGAAACACAAGCAGACCATCTGTGCAGGCGCTTATCTGAGGTCGTTGCGGAGGGCTGGCCTGACTCATCAAAGAAGCTGCCACATGACTTCAGGCAGTTCTATGCCATAAAAGACGAACTCACAGTTGATAATGGCCTATTGCTCCGTGGTCAGCGCTTCATCATTCCCCACTCACTGCAACCCTATTATATCAGACAGCTGCATCAGGGCCACCCGGGCCTAGAAGCAACAAAACGCAGGGCCAGAGAAACCATGTTTTGGCCCAGCATATACCAGGACATTGAACATGAAATCTCCAGGTGTGCTCCTTGTAATGCCCTCAGACCACACCAAACAAAGGAGCCCCTTCAATTGCATTATATACCAGTCTAGCCATGGGCTCTCACAGCCGCAGACATTTTTGAGTTGGGGGGGAAAGAACACCTGGTGCTCGTTGAATCATACTCCGGCTGGTTTGAAATAGACCAACTCCCAAACGTGACCAGCGCGACCATCATAACCAGGCTAAAGCGCCACTTTTCCACCCATGGAGCTCCTCAACAGCTAATGACTGACAACGCAGCATATTTCACAAGCAGGGAGTTCCAAGAATTTGCCCACATATGGGACATGTCACCAGCAGCCCCCACTACCCTCAATCAAATGGGCTAGCTGAGAGGGCTGTAAGCTCAGCTAAACACCTGCTGGAAAAATGTGCACGTGATGGTACGGATGTATATACAGCACTGCTCAATTTGCGCAACATACCAAGAGATTGGCTGCCCTCCCCAGCCCAGTGGCTTCTTTCTCGGCGCACTAAGACTCTCATTCCCATGACCAAGGTTATGTATGTGCCAAAGGTAGAAACACAGGTCCGGGCAGCTCTGACACGGACAGGACAGAGAGGAAAGACACATTATGACAGATGAGCCAGACCCTTGGTTTCGTTGCAAGCAGGGCAGACAGTAAGAATACAGACGAGTAGGGGATATGACAGATTGGCGACGGTAATAGGAAGAGCACCGCAGCCAAACAGCTACCAGGTCCAGTCCGGAGATGCGACATATGTGAGAAACAGGCGCCACCTCCTACACACACCTGAACAATACAACCCGCCCACAACAACAGAGGCCCCAGTCAACCCCGATAGTGAATCTCTGCCAGAACCCCAGCCTAATGTCGAACAACCGCAAACAGAACAGGTGCAGGAACCACCCGTAGTTGTCACCCATTCAGGAAGAATATCAAAGCCCAACCCCCGGTACAAAGACTACACGACAGAAGCTTAGAGAGTTCTCTCTACCTCTATTGCAACAGCCCTGTGTTTTTTTTTTTTGGCTGAAAAAAATGTTTTGCTGTGTTGTATCATATTTTGGTACACGTGTTAGGTTTTACACTGTTTTCCAGTTTTACTGCACTTATGTAGCAGATAAAGCTAAGGGCTAACTGTTACATATATATACTCATCATTCAGAAGGGGGATGTAGATTATGTTGATGACGTAGGAGGTCTAATAAAAAGCGGAAACGCGGAAATAAGGCAGATGTGAATAATATTAATAAAGAGCAGACCTGAGTTCTACACAAGGTGTCAGTAAGTTTGTACACACATCTACAACAAACACCTGCAGAAACAGGTTTATATAACATTATAACCTATTGATAATCGTACACCTGAAGCACAAATGCTAGCGCTGCAGAATTTATCAGTTGGGTTGCTAGGAGACATCTCTGACGACAGTCAAACCCCTGCTAAGCTAACGGGAGCGCTGCAGTTTTGTTTCAAAACGTCATCTTCTCAATATCGGGGACTGGAATGCATTTATGGTCGGAGATATCAAGTATGAATATCCCACATCCAACTTGAATTGAACGCAGCATAACCGTGTACCCAGACAAACTAAATTTATTGCAAGCAATATTTAAATCGCAAATATTATTGATAGATTTTTCCAGGTATTATAGACCTCTTTGGTAGATTCATATGAAAAATTATGATTTTTTTTAATGTCTGTTCAGGAGACGCCCATTTCACAAAACAGTCATAAATGTAAATGTAAGTGTCCTTTCAAGTTCTGGCTTTCATGTGTAGATGTTTTTGTAAAATGTCAATTGGTATTATTAGTTAGCTCTGACATAATGTATGATGCCCAAAGGCATAGGGTGTCTTATTAATTGTGAAACTGTATTTTCTTAATGGCATGAATCACACTGAAGGTCTAGACTTTTAATGCACAGCCCACAACTGAACAACACAAAATATTGTATAATAGACACCTTTTAGTGTTTTTGGTGTGTGAGCACGTAACGGAATGCATATGTTAATTTCAACCCACAATCAGAAATTGCAAGTAATTGTATGGCCCCTAATATTTTCATAAAAACTCAAATGGCCCTTAATGGAAAAAAGGTTCCCCACCCCTGATCTAAAATGATCCCTATGAAAATAAATGTTTTATACAGAGATTTCTTTTTTGTCTCTCTCTGCCTGCTGGTTTGGGAAAACAAAGGCAATACAGTAGTATTTAGCACTCGCTAAACCCGGAACCTGACATTTGTTTTTGATCAACAAAACTATAACTCATAAGTATGGCAACACAAATTTGAACAGCAATGAAAATATTCTTTGTGATTATTACTCAGAAGTCCTTACACTTTCAGCACATAGTCTATCCGGTACACTCTGACGTTTGAGTCGGTTCTTTATAATGGTTCAAATGGGTTAGCAAAATGGCTGAAATTGGTTCGTTTACAGTTTAGTTTTAATCCGCTGACTCACACACAGTTTCTCGCTTAGTGAATAATAAAACATTCACTGTGATAAAAGTGAATGTTTATCATAAGCTTTGTATATCTCTCTGGGTGCCGACATGTTTACGTAAAATCAACTGAAAAATACCCTCTCAAACACGCAAACAGGCCAGCCTGAACTATCAAGTTTACATGAGCTCTAATATCTGCAGAATATTATAGAAGATTTGTATGCTTTAGAAAAATGACATTCAAAATAGTGAAACAAGAAAACCTTATAGACTAGTTACGAAGAAAAATACATGCAAGTGGAAGTTATTGGAACCAAACATATTGGAAAGGTGGAGGAACATGACGAATGCTAAATTTGGATAGATCCTGTACATGCTGTGCATAGTAATTTTGATGGCAAACTTCCTTGATTAGGTCTTTACACAGTTTTAAGGATTTATGTTACAGCACACCCCATGCACCGAAACTTGACAGCTTGGTGTGTCCTCGTTGTTCTGATGTTCATGTGAAGAAACTGAGTGTACTCAGTTGGCTGAGAAATCTGATTGAAATTAGTTTTATGTTTGTATTGTCACATTAGACTGTTCCGAAAAATTATAAATAATTAATTATTTAGGTGCTTCAACTCTAAGTTACGATTGTGTAAGACATTCAAAAATAGATCATATACAAAATGGATTCATAAAGAAGACAAACGTTTCTGCATTATGAAACCACTCCAGTAGAATCTCAACTTAATGAGACACAGGTGAAATCATCAAGCTGAATTATTGGTCAAACAATTTGATTGGTCAGACAATATTTTCAAGTGATTCAAACGTGAGTGTTCAAGTACGAAAGAAGTGTGTTTTAAGAAACAGATTAGTCTTTGTGGTTAAGTTTATTATTATTATTATTATTATTATTTATTTTTTTATTTTCTTTATTATTATTTATTTATTTAAAGAATTATAATAACAATAGTTATTTGATATGTAAGGTATGACACCATACTTTGCCATGCTGTGGATAAAATCTATCTTGCACTTTACTGTGGTGCTGTTGGCAATGCTGATACCATCTTTAACTACTGGTCTTGAGGCTTTCTCAAATGTGGGCATACCTACTGGAGTCATCTTGGAAAAAACAGGCAGTTTTGGGAGACTTGCAATTGGCAATGGTACCCAAGGTACAATGTCTACTGCAAAGGAGACCCAAGAGAATGATCACTTCGATATTAGTGTAATATGGATGATAGATTTAAGATACAAGTTTAATATGTTTACTAAATGGGTGACCTGCTTGACTTGTTCTGTTTTAAGCACTGTTCCACCTTGCTGAGACCAAGCTGAAACAAATGGCTCCCTCTGTGCACTGCGGTGACGATGCTATGACCCTGAATGTTCCGGGACCGAGAATGCCACACTTTCTGGTAGATGGAGGTGAGAGCATTATTCTTAATACTGAACTTCATCACTAGCTGTTGAACAACTTGATCAATATTTAAAAAGTGACCTTGCTCTGTTTATGCAAAATATTTTCCTCACAGGAGAGGGGTCTCCGGTGCCTTTGGCTGAGCTGCCAGCCAGCTGTGGATTCTCTCTAAAGCGGGTACGCAGAGACGTCTCATTTGTTGCTCCGTACCATGGCTGTAATGTCAGAAAACAGGTTTGTGAGTAGGTGGCAAAGTGCACTGTTGCTTGGCTCTAACCATGATTTGCAAATTGGCCTTTCAAGTTCAAAGATGCCTTGCTGTCTCTGACAGGGTGGAAGTTATGTTCTGCCAATGATTATAATGGGGGCACCAGTGCAGATGTCTTGCCCACAGACTCTGCCCCTCCCAACAGTCTCTTGCTTCCAGTCTGGTATGGTTATCTCACTTGGAGCAAGGGCAGATACTGTTCAAATTAAAGGTAAGGCACTTATTCTTGAGTGACTTCATTCTCTAGTTTTGTTCAAGTCCAACTTGGAACTTTTTTTCTTCCTACATTTGTTGATGGATCATGGCAGCCACTGCTTTTAACGTACTCCAAATGTGAGTTCACTTTGGACACTACTGGTGGAGCACTGGTTGTTACTGCACCGTTCACAGGAAGCTGCTGGGAAATGAAGGTAACAGCCCTGGGAATCAAGAGTCCTGCTGCATTACTAATGCTCATTGCTGAGGATTCATTATACAAGCTTCACTTCAATTCATGTTTTCAGGATTCTGAAATGCACCTTTCTGTGCTGTATGGTGACCGAGAAGTGACTCTTTCTTGTCCTCTGATGCAGCCAACAACTGCCCCTACTATTCCTGCACCTTCCACAACTACTGTTGACCCTACAACCCTAGTTACTGTCCAAGACCCAGCTGGCATCCCTGAAATACCACCGTTTGGACAACCATGGTGGCAAATTCCACATTTCCACCCAAAACCTGTGCCTACTACCCAAGCCCATCCAGCTACTCGACCCCCAAATACTGTTGCCCCAGTTACTGTCCAAGACCCAGCTGGCATCCCTCAAATGCCACCGTTTGGACAACCATGGTGGCATTTTCCACATTTCCACCCAAAACCTGTGCCTACTACCCAAGCCCATCCAGCTACTCTACCCCCAAATACTGCTTCCCCAGTTACTGTCCAAGACCCAGCTGGCATCCCTCAAATGCCACCATTTGGACAACCATGGTGGCCTTTTCCACATTTCCACCCAAAACCTGTGCCTACTACCCAAGCCCATCCAGCTACTCTACCCCCAAATACTGCTTCCCCAGTTACTGTCCAAGACCCAGCTGGCATCCCTCAAATGCCACCATTTGGACAACCATGGTGGCATTTTCCACATTTCCATCCAAAACCTGTGCCTACTTACCAAGCCCCTGCCACTTCTCCAACTGCTCTCTATGACCCTGTATCCCAGCAACCCCAGTTCCCTCATCCCATGTTTGATCCCAATTACTACTTCTATAACCATAGAGGTGGAGAACCAGTACCACAACAGCCAGACTGGTATCAAATGTTTCCTTTCAACCCAGCTGTTACTCCTGCACCCACCACTACAACTACCTCTACACCGGTCTCATCCACTGCTGCCATGGATGCTGAGCCTGTGCTGTACCCTGGTTATCCCCAAATGTACCCATGGCCCATGTTTCATGGCCCTAAACCCATTAAACTCTTTTTTTCCTCCTGCCTAATACACTTTCATATCCCTAGTTTTTTGCAGATCAATTCTTTGGTCCTCCCAGCCCTTAGTCTGTGCCTTTTGTCCAACTCCATCTCTGACACCAGCTAAAAGTGAGATGAGCAAGTGTGGACATGTTCAAAAGTTGACTTGACTATTGATCTGTAAATATGAGGCATTGTTTTGTTCTCTCATATTCATGGTAACTCCCAAATAAAGCTTCTTGAGACTCCATGCATTTGTGTCTTTGAATTACAATGGTTGTGCACCACTTGACTTGCATGTTCATTATTATTCTAATACATCTGGCTATTGACCTCATGTTACATTTTTATTTGAACTCTCACTGCTGGAAGTGTTTTAATGTCATAAGAAGTTGAAGGGTGAGCAGAAAAACTGAGTGATTTGCTCAAACAGGAAATAGTCTGCCTTCCTGGATGTGGGATATTCGTACTTGATATCGCCAACCATAAATGCATTCCTTTCCCTGATATTTGGAAGCTGTCATTTAAGGAAACACAACGATAATGTTCCTATTAGCTTGGCAGGGGTCTGACTGTCGTTAGAGATGTCTCCTAGCAACCCAACTGATAAATGCTGCAGCGCTAGCATTTGTGCTTCAGGTGTACAATTATCAAGAGGTTAGGTTTTATAAACCTGTTTCTGCAGGTGATTGTTAAATGAGCTTTAACATGTAATGGGGAAACAAACTCATTTATCGATATTACTCCAAGTGAATG
Organism: Xyrauchen texanus; assembly: GCF_025860055.1. NCBI lineage: Eukaryota > Metazoa > Chordata > Actinopteri > Cypriniformes > Catostomidae > Xyrauchen > Xyrauchen texanus. The sequence continues at coordinate 8,736,462 of NC_068294.1, read as the reverse complement.
TTTTTCACATACTTTGTATATCTACCTGAGTGTCAACATGTTTGTGTGACCTCATGCCCCTGAACAACAAAATATTGTATAATAGAGGGCCCTCTAGTGTTTTTGGTGTGTGAGCGCGTAACGGAATGCATTTGTTAATTTCAACCCACAATCAGAAATTGCAAGAAATATGTCCCCTGAATATTTTCGTAAATACTCGACCTTGAATGGAAAAAAATGGCCTTGAATGGAAAAAAAAAAAGGCTCCCCAACCCTGATCTAAAATGATCACTAGGAAAATAAATTATATATACAGAGATTTCATTTTTGTCCCTCTCTGCCTGCTGGTTTGGGAAAATGAGTCGTAGTTTTCGCACTTGCTGAGAAGTTACAGGACGACAAAGAGCACAAGCGCTAAGCTCGTGACGTCATTATAATGCTAACCGGATGCATTTCAGCTGAACTGCTGTAGACTAGAATGAATGTAGCGTCAAATCAACGTGCGATGCAACAAAATAGATTTTTTTTCTCTGCAAACAATACCAGAGACAATAGTGAGAAGGACAATGAGGAGATTAAATTTAAGAAAAAATCTGTAAAAGAACATATTTTAAGCAGCTTGTCAATGCTTTTAAAACTGAAAAACAATTAGGTGCTGTTTATCTGTTTCTGTCAGTGTTCTATTTCGTCATGTCAACTACCCTGATACAGGTATACTGTACATATTGTTTTGTGACTTATGAACTAAAATTCCCCAGTCCTTTTCATTCTGCTTAATTATACTCTAACTTATGATCATTATATACGCGATTGTTATCTGCATTCAAATTTTAGTGGAATTCTATTAATTTCACTTTGGGGCCAATAAACAGAGACACACCCCCCAGCCAAACCTGTTTTTGGGGACATTATACAGGCCAGTGCATTTTGGATTGTGCTCAGCAATTTTTGGACAGACTGGAATGTTTATCTCTAATAAAGTGAGACAATAGAGAGGCTCTGTTCACACTGTTGTTGACTGGGGGCGGTGGGCCGGTAGGTGGGGTGAACATCAAAATATAAGCACAATTCTCCACCTCTTCAAAAATTACAGCACTCACAAACGAGCTGGTCAGTTGAGGGAAAGAAGAGATCAGGTTTGTAAAGCATTACAAAAGAAAGGCCTTTTGACAGTGAAAGATACTTCCAGAATTTGCAAATCCAGATTTAAACTTTGAGCATCATGACTAGAACAGCAGTGCTACTGATGAGTGTTTTCCTCCTCCTCTCTGCTGGTGAGTCAAGGTGTTCCCTTTACTGTGATTCCTAAATTAGAATGGCATTATTGGAATGGGATGCCGCCAACAAAATCTATCTCCACTTCTTCCAGGTGCAGAGGACAAATCTAGACTCTGCCGAAGGGTAAGCAAACACTGGACCCTAAATATGACCCAACAGAAGATGAAGTGTAATTTGTAGTTATTTATTGTGGATTGTGTGTGTTTATCTGATAGCCTGCATGTGGAGGTTTGAGTGTTGATCAAGCATGTCCTCTCAATTACTCTCCTGTGTGTGGAAATGATGGCATCTCATACGTCAATGAATGTGCCCTGTGTGTAGAGATAATGTGAGTCCATTTGATTGCTTCAGTAAAGTCTTACGTCTAGTATTACATATATATGCTACATTGCAAATAACATTGCACTGAATTCTTGTAAAGATTTTATCCTTGCACTAATAATGAAATATATTTATTTATTTTGCCATTAATTTCTTATGCTGTCAGTAAGTAACTGAGCTGCAGTGGCGGATCTAGAAAATTTTACATCTGGGGGCAAAGGGGTGGCATGAGGTCTTGGCAGGGTGGCAAAGACGGTACATGGGAATCACTATGTGTGAATTGCTTTAGCAAAACAAACACAAAAACACAGTAGTTATAGTTTAATCATGACCGTACACACTACAAAGGTTTTTAACACAACATGAATAAGCCCAGTGCAGTGTTCAAACACAACAAAAATGCATCTTTTAAAAATTAAAAGTATAACAAGAAAAATTAAAATATAAAAAGAAAAGTACAAGATGCAGTGGACTACAAGTAAAGAACAGTGGGCAATACTAAAGTTATAATTATAATTAAAAACGTATAATTATAGTCCACAAATGACCCATGATCACCTATCTTTTTAATAAAGCTTAAGGCGACGGTTGTTGTGCTTTGCAGCAAAAGCGTTTCACAAACAAATCTAAATCTAGTGCTTTTGCACGCTGTTTCTCGATACTGAGAACAGCCAGATTTCTCAGACGGTCATCTGCCATGGTTGAGCGCAGGTGAGTTTTACAAGCTTTAAAGCTGAAAAGCTTCGCTCACACCCAGCAGTACTCACTGGCAAAACAATAGCGATCTTGCACAGGCGAAAAAGCTCAAAGAAAACCTCTTTAAAAGGCACCAAGAACGTCACAAACTCAGTCAAACTGGACGGGTTTACTTTGCCATTTGCTCTGTTTCTTTCAAGAAGTCTTTTTGCCTGGTGTATCTCAGTTTTCAAGTCTTGCAAGTCAGAGCCATATTCCTCAGCCACTAACAAAACCAATTCTTCCTTTAAGAAGTCATTGTTTGATGGGTTTAAAGCTTGTATACCCCTCATTATCTTGCTGCTAGTGTTTGAAAAGCGCCTGTCCACTTCACTGATCATTGAGTCTATAATGGGAATGAATATACCTATTCTAAAGGCATCTTTGCTGTCAACATGTGTTTGCTGTCCAAGTGTAGATGTTACAAGAGTATCATGTAGTCTCCTAGAAGTGTGTTTGGTTCTTTTTGATTTGACAATGGTAGAAATGTTGCAACCATTGCATGTGTCAATTGCTAGACTCCACAGGTCATTAAAGCTCTCCTCTTTGCGATAATCTTCCAGTGTCTGTCTGGAGGGAGCGATTTGACCGCTGATAATGGCTAACGTAATAGACTCGCTGTTTTGATGATGATGTATCCTATTTACCATACAGAATACGTTCATTACAAATGTAAGCTCATGTTCAAGTTAAACGTGTGTTTAAACTACGCCTTTGGAAACTCACTTCACCTGTTCAGAGGCTCTGAGTGGGGCAGCAGCTCAGTCTCTCCAGTCCAGTCGGGTTGCAGGGACACCGCAGCAGAGCAGACTCGCTGTGTGAGTGAGCCAGACTGCGAGCGAACGCGCTTGTCGCGCTCTGTACGTTTGAATCAGTGAGAGGCAGGGGGAGGGGCTGACGATACATTTAAAATTAAAAATTAAATTGTTCACTTTTGGTAAATGTATTGTTTAGTTCACTGTTTTGAGAAGCTTGTGGACATAATAGCGGGTTGTTTTTACAAGTACAGATTTTGGATCATCAAAGTTAGGGGGGCAGCTGGGGGGCTCTAGAGTGGGGGGCACCTGCCCCCCCTTGCCCCCCCGTAGATCCGCCCCTGCTGAGCTGTAATGCTTGTATGGATGCTGGGATGTTAAATCACTAATAGGATGTTTGTTTTTTAGGCACACTAATGCTGACATCTTGATTGTGAAAGAAGGGTGCTGTTGAGGTGTAGAAATCCCTAATGACATCATCACTTCTCCTTTTCTTATCTATGTTCGTTTATAAGTGTTATTTGCTATGCACATCTAGACCTGTTTCACACTTAGAATGTCATCAGTATACCTGTACAGATGTGTCCATGTTTTAAGTACTAAATCGAATTACCACGCGTGTCAGTTGTATAATATTTGAGTGATCTAATCATTTACAGTTACTGCATTTATTGATTGCTCCCTTCAGTTTATTTCTCATCCAATCAGTTTGGATTACATCGATGCTGTGCTGTGTTGCTTAGATATATTTAAGCTATTATTATTAGCCTATTATTTTTATTCTGTAGCAGCTTCTCAGAGTGCAATGTTTCAAGAGTGAGGGTTTTTGAGATACAGCTAATTTTTCTAACTATGTTAACAAGAAGATCATTTATACTTTTAAGGTTTTGATAATAAAATGAACCTACTGAGCTTCATTTATGTCTCATATTTCTACAGTGTTAATTTGTACAAGTTAATAGTTTTAACATATAATTGTTACATTGTTATTTGGAAATAGATAAGTAAAATGTTAAAACTGGCACCAAGACCAATAAGGTTGGTGCTAGAAGCTTTATTCAGATGTTTTTGCAAGTTGAGCATGTTGTATAGGGCATTTTTATCAGTAATCGTTGAATTTCATTACGAAAGTACCAACGAAACATGTCGTTCCGCCATAAATAGTATTTACAACAAAGTGACCTTTTTTAAAAAACGCGACAGTTTCGTCATAAAGCAGCAGATGTTTTGAGGAATCTCCGGTGGCGGAACTTAAATGTTCTGACCTTTGTTTTGAGGGATTATTTTAAATGACGTACCAAAACAATGAATCGTTCACTCACATGTGAGATTTGACACAATACACTTCCGCTTATACAATTAACTTTTTTTGTGCTATATCCTTAAATAAATTAATTATATGAAGCGTTTTTAAGATATAGCGACAATAGATTTCTGGAAGTCTTTATATAACATGTTTATTAAAATGTAATTTGCGACAACGAGCACTCTTGATGCAATTTAGATAATTCTCTCATTAATGTTTAGAAGTAATAAATTAATTCAAGGAATTTCAAGTAAGTTAACACCTCGTTTGTGCCATATAATCCCTATGCTGAGACTGTTGTCGTTAATCGTTGGACGTACAGCGCACATTACACCAAGTCATAAATTCAGTACAGCATCAGTCATGGCAAAAAGTAAGTTTGAGTACGTGAGAAACTTTGAGCTTGACGACACGTGTTTGAGAAACTGCTACATTGTGGTTCGACTGGATGGACGCAACTTCCATAAGTAAGTCAATCTCTGTAATTAATAATGCTGGTAATAGACACAGTTACCTTGCAACATAGTGTTGTAATGCAAGAATTCACATTACATCTCTTGTTGAAATTACTAAAGAAATGCTAATAGAATTTCTGTCATAACTTGGAAGCAATCATAAATGAGTCAAACGAGAAATTAAACTGATTCCCCCCAGGGTAAAGCATGACTAAAGTGATTTCCAACATGATCCTCTTTGCAGGTTTTCAGATCAGCATCAGTTCATTAAACCCAATGACAACAGAGCTCTGTGTCTGATGAGCCGCAGTGCCCGTTCAGTCATGGAGGAACTAGATGACATCACTATCGCATATGGACAGAGTGATGAGTTCAGCTTTGTGTTCAAGAGGTCAACCAACTGGTTCAAAAGGAGGACCAGGTAGGATTTTATGTTGTGATGTATATAAGTAGAATGCTCACCAGAACATATAGGTTATTTCAAAACCATGTCACATCCTTATATTAAACAACCAGAAATGGATGGTGTCGATTTGTTAATGGCTGTCAGTTTTCTAACGTCACATCTAATGTGATTGTTCTTCTCTCCCTGCAGTAAACTGATGACCCATGTGACTTCCCAGTTTTCCTCTAGCTTTGTTTTTTACTGGAAGGAGTATTTTGGGGAGCAGCCACTGCTGTACCCGCCCAGCTTTGATGGCAGGGTGGTGCTGTATCCTAGCAACCGTAACCTTAGGGACTATTTAAGCTGGAGACAGGCAGATTGTAAGTAAATTTGTTTTTTTAAGCATTAAAATGTATGTTTGAAACATGATTATTTGTACATTACAATAGGGTTAATTAAAGGGATAGGTCACACAAAATTGAAAATCTCTCATCATTTACTAACCCTCATGAGGGTGAGTGAATGATGAGAGAATGTTAATTTTTGGGGGAACTACACATCTAAGACATTTTTTGCACTATTGACAATTTACTAAGGTTGTTACCCCAGGCATATTTGACTTTAATGATGTATAAAATTATATAAAAAGATAGATGTGAAATCACTTTTTGACTCTTTATAAAGGATTTGGGTTTTTTTGGTTGTAGAATTTCAATATCGTTTTGACAATTGTTATCATTTCTCAGGTCACATCAACAATTTGTACAACACTGCGTTCTGGACATTGGTGCAGAAAGGTGGACTGACCACAACTCAAGCTGAGGACAGGCTTAATGTATGATCATTTCAAGTATTTACTAACCTGCTGGCAGAAGCTCTGGTAACAATTTGATTAAAAGCAAACAAACACAGATATAGCCAGTTAATGTATTATTTTTTTAATACATAAATAATAAATAAATATTCACACACACACACACACACACACACATATATATATATATATACACTCACCTAAAGGATTATTAGGAACACCTGTTCAATTTCTCATTAATGTAATTATCTAATCAACCAATCACATGGCAGTTGCTTCAATGCATTTAGGAGTGTGGTCCTGGTCACGACAATCTCCTGAACTCCAAACTGAATGTCAGAATGGGAAAGAAAGGTGATTTAAGCAATTTTGAGCATGGCATGGTTGTTGGTGCCAGACGTGCCGGTCTGAGGATTTCACAATCTGCTCAGTTACTGGGATTTTCACGCACAACCATTTCTAGGGTTTACAAAGAATGGTGTGAAAAGGGAAAAACATCCAGTATGCGGCAGTCCTGTGGGCGAAAATGCCTTGTTGATGCTAGAGGTCAGAGGAGAATGGGCCGACTGATTCAAGCTGATAGAAGAGCAACTTTGCCTGAAATAACCACTCGTTACCACCGAGGTATGCAGCAAAGCATTTGTGAAGCCACAACACGCACAACCTTGAGGCGGATGGGCTACAACAGCAGAAGACCCCACCGGGTACCACTCATCTCCACTACAAATAGGAAAAAGAGGCTACAATTTGCAAAAGCTCACCAAAATTGGACAGTTGAAGACTGGAAAAATGTTGCCTGGTCTGATGAGTTTCGATTTCTGTTGAGACATTCAGATGGTAGAGTCAGAATTTGGCGTAAACAGAATGAGAACATGGATCCATCATGCCTTGTTACCACTGTGCAGGCTGGTGGTGGTGGTGTAATGGTGTGGGGGATGTTTTCTTGGCACACTTTAGGACCCTTAGTGCCAATTGGGCATCGTTTAAATGCCACGGCCTACCTGAGCATTGTTTCTGACCATGTCCATCCCCTTTATGGCCACCATGTACCCATCCTCTGATGGCTACTTCCAGCAGGATAATGCACCATGTCACAAAGCTTGAATCATTTCAAATTGGTTTCTTGAACATGACAATGAGTTCACTGTACTAAAATGGCCCCCACAGTCACCAGATCTCAACCCAATAGAGCATCTTTGGGATGTGGTGGAACAGGAGCTTCGTGCCCTGGATGTGCATCCCACAAATCTCCATCAACTGCAAGATGCTATCCTATCAATATGGGCCAACATTTCTAAAGAATGCTTTCAGCACCTTGTTGAATCAATGCCACGTAGAATTAAGGCAGTTCTGAAGGCTGAAAGGGGTCAAACACAGTATTAGTATGGTGTTCCTAATAATCCTTTAGGTGAGTGTATATGTATGTATATATATATATATATATATATATATATATATATATATATATATATATATAGATGTGTGTGTGTCAATAGCTGATTAGATCTTGTCACACGCTCATTTAAAATTATTGTCCAATAAGCAGTTCTACCCAGTAGAGGTAGACATTATAAAGCAGTTTTACAGATTAGTCAGTGCAGATAGTTGTTTTTTATAGTTGCTGAATTTATTTCATTATTTTGTGATTTCAAAATAAGAGTCCCCAGTGTGTTTCTGGATTGTTTAAAACACCTGCATTTTTGGGATATGGGTTAAACAATAAACTGCATCTGGGATTTATTTGGGACTTGGACTTTGTCTTTGCCCCCTTTAGTAAAGATAGAACAAGACATTTTTTACTTTCTATAAATAGATTTTGAAAACTATCGGCCAATTTATCGGTTGTTGGCCTTTCCCCACCACCTTTGTTATCGGTATCAGCAGAATCCACTATCAGTCGACACCTAGTACCCACACATGAATCTGTATTAATAAAAAGTGTAAACATTTCAATTGTGCCTAAAAGCTGACTATTTTAGTGAAGTAAATAAGTAGACTGATGTCAGCAAGCCTGGTATCCTGGTTAATAAGGCTTATTTAACTATTTATTTATTGTCCAGATCATTTTAATTCAATCTAATAGAACAGTTTGTTTATTTACAATGTTTTTCTTGTTATAATATAAAATACACAAGGTACCTTTACATTTATCCCATGTTTTCTACTATTCCAGGGAACACAAGCTGCAGATAAGAATGAGATCTTGTATTCAGAGTTCAATATCAATTACAATAATGAAACTGCACTGCACAGAAAAGGCACGACTTTAATATGGGAAAAGGTGTGTAGTATTTTCTAAATGTTTTTATAAATTGGCCATTATGACTTATGACATTTCCAAACCATGGTCTTCCTCACTTTTATTTTTCTTAGGTGAATGAAACGACAACAAAACATATTAAGCGACCCAGTGAGGAAGAGACAGAAGTTACTGTGACACGGACCAGGAAGACAGTTACTGCACATTCCTGCGATATCATTGGAGACCAGTTCTGGGAAGAACATCCAGATATTCTGGAAAGCGACCAATGTTAAACACCAGGTTAAAAAGCCTGGACCATGCCAAAAATGCATCTACTTTTTATGTTGATATTTAATAAAGAATAATAAAATAAATTGTTCTGTTTTTTTTTTTTTTGAGAGAAAAAAAATAATAATGGGGAGGCCACTGATTCTTGAGATGTGAAATAAAACACCTCCCACAATTTGACCTGGCATTACGTTGGAAAATAGCACCACTTTTTACTTAGAATGTGCTTTATCAATCCATACAAAATTATTCATTTTTCTTTCTAAAACCACCCATCTTCAGACGAACTCAGTACATTAGAACTTTACAAAAAATGTACAAATTTAAATATGTATCTTAATATAAACATTACTACTATGTCCTGACAGAATAAAGAGGTTACTTTTGATAATATTCTTTCATTTAAATCTTCACAGCTGTTTCTCTGTTTATGAAAACATTTATAAAATCAGGCATCATTTAAGTCAGACCTCTTTTCATATTTGACTGTTATGAATTCAACAAGGCCACACATGCTTTTAGTTTTATAATCTTAGGTAACTGTAACTATATTTATTGTGTTGCAACTATGTTATGTCAGCTCTCACACAAAATTGTAAGAAATGGTTTGGGACTTTCCCTTATTTTAACATACTGCTTGTGATTTATTGGCAGCGCCTGTGTGAAGTCTTCCCTTCCTCTTTATATTCTCTCATTTGTCTTGCCTTCCCCATCAGATCGATGTGTTCTGTTCAGTCTCACTTCCGGTTGTATTTCTATCCTGTCCTGTCATCCAGTCTGTTTGTTCTCCCTCGAGAGTGTTTTCTTTGTATTTTGTTGGTTTTTCATTTCAATAAAAACACTTTTCATTGCCATCAGCATCTTGGGCCCTTCCTCAAATATGTGGTTATGGTTAACCCTATCAGATTTTCTGTCTGACGGTGATGACAGTAGATGGAGCTAATGATCAGTTTGAAACCATTCTTTATTCTCCATTCATTCATCAATATAAATGTTGACCAACACTGGGAGAACATGTTTTTTTTGAAAATGCAAGAAACGGGGTTGCAATGATATGTCAATGATAAACTATACAAATGTATCTCTTAGAACATGAAATATTATTATTTATCTGTAGTCTACACTGTGAAAGTGTCATTTTACGTATCAATTTCTACTTGATCTAACCCTTAAAAATGACTTGTTGGTGAACCTAATGTAGTCAGGCTGATACAGTCATATTGAGTAAGATTTCTGACCAGTTTATCCACCATAAAGTTGCATGTGGCCCCTGGATGTTTGGTGGGCCGTTAGTCAGACAGTTGTTTGGAGCCCCTGAAATTCTAAAATCGGGGCGATTTTACATGAAGCAAAACAGATCATTTAGATGTTACCTCAAAACACATTTTTATGTTGACTGGCAAAACAGTTTTTCCAGTGTGTTTTTCCCCAGTATTCAAGCGGTTTACATGATGCTATTTTTTTCTCCAGATCCCTGGAGAAGATAAGGAGATACCAGAAAATGACACCGGGATCTTATTCTGTCCTGCAGGGATAAGCATCTGTTTTACCCCTTCCCCCACAGTGTACTCTCAGTATGAGGGTTTTCTCTCCAGCCAAATTTCAGTGCCATTGCATCTCCAATACAATGGAATCCACACGGGCATGTTAAATGAAGTGAGAGTCCTTGACAATAATGAAAGTCCGCTACATAGATTTGAATGTGACAAAATTACACAGGATCTTGTGTGTTTGTCCTTCCTGTGCTTTGATGTTGGGTCATTTATTATTGCTCACACAGCATACATGTTAATAATCATGAAATCTAAAATCTCTCTCTTAGATGTACTTTTAGATTTAATGGATGACCACAGATGCACATATCCTCCCTCTACACTACAGTCTGTGCTAGTTATGTTGGTGCCAAGGTGTATTTTATTACACATAATGTTATGTTGAGTATTCCTGACCCCGTTTCGTGTTGTAATTATAACAGTGAGTGTTGTATAACAGCAAGTAGTAACTGTAACAACTGTACATGCATTTAAAGATACTGTATATCATATTGACTATGACCAAGATAACATTTATTATTGCTTTTCTCAATGCTTAGTATACATTTTAAAAACTCTTCATACGATCAACACAACATCAGTGTCTGTGGACTGAACTGTGGATCATCTTGTCAATGCTTTGATACAAAATTCATTCAATGACCAACATTTTTTCTTACTCAAAATGCAACCATTAGATAAACTCTCTTATCTGTATATACAAGATAATTGAGGAATGAGGAATTCTCATGGTATAAAAATAAATAAAATTTAATTTTTTTTAAATCCTACCACATCTGTTTTCTATTTTAGCTGATGACAGAGACCTATAGATAGATAGACAGACAGACAGACAGACAGACAGAGAGTTAGACAGACAGACAGAGAGTTAGACAGACAGACAGATAGATAGATAGGCAGACAGACAGACGATAGATAGATAGATAGATAGATAGACAGACAGACAGACGATAGATAGATAAATAGATAGACAGACAGACGATAGATAGATAGATAGTCAGACAGACAGATAGATAGATAGATAGATAGATAGATAGATAGATAGATAAATAGATAGACAGATAGATAGATAGACAGACAGACAGACGATAGATAGATATATAGATAGATAGATAGATAGATAGACAGAGGATAGATAGATAAATAGATAGATAGACAGACAATAGATAGATAGATAGATGATAGACAGATAGATAGATCGATAGATAGATAGATAGATAGATAGATAGATAGATAGATAGACAGACAGATAGATAGATAGATAGACAGATAGATAGATAGATAGACAGATAGATAGACAGACGATAAGATAGATAGATAGACAGACGATAGATAGATAGATAGATAGATAGATAGATAGATAGATAGATAGATAGATAGATAGACAGATAGATAGATAGATAGACGATGGATAGACAGACAGACAGACAGACAGACAGATAGACAGACAAACGATAGATAGATAGATAGATAGACTATAGATAGATAGATAGATAGATAGATAGATAGATAGATAGATAGATAGATAGATAGATAGATAGATAGATAGACAGATAGATAGATATATAGATAGACAGATAGATAGATAAATAGACAGACAGACAGACAGACAGACAGACAGATAGATAGATAGATAGATAGATAGATAGATAGATAGATAGATAGATAGATAGACAGACATATAGATAGATAGATAGATAAATAGACAGACAGTCAGATAGACAGACAGACAGACGATAGATATATAAATAGATAGACAGATAGATAGATAGATACATAGATAGATAAACAGACGATAGATAGATAGATAAATAGATAGACAGATAGATAGATAGATACATAGATAGATAGACAGACGATAGATAGATAGATAAATAGATAGATAGACAGACAATAGATAGATAGATAGATGATAGATAGATAGATAGATAGATAGATGGATAGATAGATAGATAGATAGATAGATAGACAGACGATAGATGGATAGATAGATAGATAGACAGACAGATAGATAGATAGATAGATAGACAGACGATAGATAGACAGACGATAGATAGATAGATAGATAGATAGATAGATAGATAGATAGATAGATAGATAGATAGATAGATGATAGACAGACAGATAGATAGATAGACAGACAGACAGACAGACAGACGATAGATAGACAGACAGACAGACGTTAGATAGACAGACAGACAGACAAACGATAGATAGATAGATAGATAGATAGATAGATAGATAGATAGATAGATAGATAGATAGATAGATAGATAGATAGATAGACAGACAGACAGAGAGTTAGACAGACAGACAGACAGACAGACAGATAGATCTGTTTTTGTTGTGGTGAAGGCAGACTGAAGGGGAGGTGCTTCTCTCATGTTGAAGTAGGGCTGTAAAGATGCGCTTCTCTCACTGTCTCTGTCGGATTTCACAGCGACAATACACACGCCGGTGCTACTGTTCACCACGAATGTTCTTCACAATCCACTGAAATTATTAATTGTGCATGGGTCGATTCTTTGCGCAATTTATGATTTTACCGTCTATTGTATGATGATACGGGGCGTGCCTTTATACCGCTGCACGCTCGCAGGCGCAGTGCAATTTAGTTTTTTATTTGTATGCTGTTGTTTACATCTCGCGGTAAGATGCTCTGCAGATGTCGAGAAAATACATATGGGTGAGTGTCCTTGCATTCAATAGTGTAATAATGGCACGTCATTGTTATGTCTGAAATAGTCCTAGAAGATGCTTAGCGCTTGAAATTGTGTCAGATTGATTATTTGTTTGTCACGTGATTTATTGATTTATTCTAGTATCAGATGGACGTTGGCATGGCGACTCATCTCGCATCCTGGACAACCTGGAGCACTTTATCACTTATCCACATTGGCTCAGCCCTGCCAGACACAAAAGATCTCATGTGGACTTTGAGGTAATTTCTGGGAATAGAGGGTTGAGACTGAAATATTTTGCTTGTAGCATGCATTTAGCTTTATTGTAGTTACATTGTCATATGCCAGAACTTCACATTAGTGGAATTAATTTGCATTTCATTAAAAGTTCATACAAATAGTCTGAGTCTAAAATTCAGACAACCTTTGAAAATGCTTTTTGACCAAGTGAAAATGGTTCTATTTGACATTTTTAAACATATTATATCTGCATCACAACGGAAGTGAAGAATTTATTTAAATAAAACCTGATGATCCATGTCATCGGAGCATGATTTGAGAATGTTACCAATATTCTTACATTTAGTTAGTGACCAAGAAATAGAGCAGAATCTTATGTTAACCTGAAAATTGTGCTTCATGAGATCTTCATCAAGTCAAAAATATAATTTAACATCTCTGAGCCAACCTGACTACATTAGGTTACACCAACAAAACACATTTTAAGAGACTATAGAGATCAATTAGAAATAGCTCCTTAAGGTAAAATTTGCAGGTTACCATTTATTTTTTACAGTGTATCTAAAATAAAAAATAATTAAATTAAAATCACTCTTTATTTTGTAATATTCATAATATGTTAATTATTTATAGGTTTCTTTTATAAAGCTGCAATGTATTAGATCAGCTATCTACAATTTTGCATAATTAAATTTATTGGGTAATTCTAGGTAAACTGATTGCTTTACCTTCTCAGCATCCGCCTGAGGCAGAGGTCAAGATAACCGCAGAAGGACAAGATCTGATCCTGCAACTCCAGAAAAATGAGTGAGTTTGATGTGGCATATAAATAACCTTCTCCATTCAGTTTCATCCACTGCTATCCATCTCTACTCCACTACAGCCACAAATCACTTCCCAACAGGAGGTGTCATGACATTCTAGATATGACATGATACACTTGCAATTAAATGCCATTCATTTCACTGTACCAAAAATACATGTCTATGTGGTTCATTTTGGCACAACCATATGTGCATGTGTTGATGGAGGGTTTCTGCATTGCACGAGCATTAAACCATATGGGAATGACATCTGATATGCCTGCCCCAGGATACAGGAAGCTGAGTATTACACGTGGTTTAGTGTCTCCCCAGTGGTGCATGCCATTAGGGTGTAAGTTAATTAGTGCTCATGATAATAAGTTGATAAAGCAGAGTAGAACAGACAGGTTGATTGTTTCTAAGGTGGATTGTCAGCATTAAAAGGCTAATAACAGGACTTCATTGTGATGTATGAGTGAAATGATCAATGGAAGGGATTCTGTGTTGGTTCTCATTTATGTTTCAACAACTTTGTCTTGAATTTTTCTTCTGAAATTCCTTTGGAGAAATGAGAATAGACATAAATAGACAAGTCAATTGTTGACATACAGTAAGAGTATATGGCTATAACATGAATGTGAATAGCATTGCTCAGATAATTTGGTCTTGGAAGAATTTGATGAGATATGTTTGAGTTCATATTAAAATCCATTACTTTTTATTGCAGGGTTAATAAAGGGGTTCATTAATGACTAATAATTCATTTACAAATGCATTATAATCATTGATATTATAACATTGTAATAATATAATATGTAATTGTGGTTATAACAACATGAATAAAAAGACTGTCATGCAATTGCTAAATACTGAGCCATTTTTCCCACACATGTTGAGAACACTTATTCAACATGAGTAACCTATGAATATATACCTGAATGTAAAGTGGACACATCTAAAGAATTTATTTGGGAGTTGCCAACATTAGTGACCTTTATGCCAACATTTGTACCTATATGTACACATAACCTATGTTTTTTTTTTTATACATAGGTTATTTAATTTTTTTTACTAGACTAAAAGGCTCACTATTTGGCAAGTGTTGCATGAAAGTCATCTTTTTTATGTATGTTGTTATAACTGCATATAAATGATTTATAATGCATTTGCAAATTACTTATTAGTCATAGATAGATAGATCTAATTTATGTTTTTTCTTTCCTATGGTAAGTGCTGGTCAAAGTTTTGGTACTGTACATTAGTGAAGGTCCTGTCTGGATGTCAGAGCAGATGGAAAAGCCATAGGCTTTTAACTGAAGATCCATCTAAAACACGACTCCGTGGTGTCTGACAGAGATGACCCCAGGGGACAGCATCATGCTTTGGGCATTTGCGACTATGAGATTCTCCTCCACTGATCAGCCCTCTGCAGCCTGTTTAAAGCTGTAATATATGGACTGATGAAAACACCATTATTTAATTAACATAATGTTGTGTCAGTTTGTATTTTGGGAAGGATTTGGTTTATAACTTGCAAGAGTTTAATGGTTATTACACATACGATTAAGCAATATCCTTATACAGAGAGACACAATGTTATTGGATTCCAATCTGATGCAATATCATACTGGTCAATTCCAACACACTCTCAATGTGAAATCATTAGGGTTCATACAACTTTTCTAAAAAGTTTAGAAGGTTAATTCATATGATATCGTGTGACTGCACTCTGTTTGAATTCCTACGACGTTCACTACAGCCAATGACATCGCTGGACATAATTTCCATCTAATACGTGACAATTACTTGCTTCTGTCACACACAACAGCTTCCTATCATGTTTACATACTCTACTGATTGGTTATTAGATAAGGGGTTTGGGTTAGGGCATAATATTAATCCTTAAATCCTTGTGCGCAGAACTCACGCTTACTTCCACATTAGACATCTGGGCATTTGCAGGTGATGATGTCATACGAGTTTATGCAAACAACATCGTGCGAGACCATATGAAATAAACTCATAAATTATGTACGAATTTCTAATATCTACTTGTCACCTTTTAGATACATACATCACCTGTCAGTTAACTCGAGAACATGCATGAAGCTATACAAGGCAGGAAAATCAATTTTTTTAGCATAATAAAGAAGCACAATTTATTATTCCACTGTTGTCAGTTTTTACGTTCTTTGATCGAAATCTCGACCAACCGCTTTTGAGATTTCAGTGTTTCCCAATTCAAGTAGATAGGAGCTTCACTGTCATGACAGGAAATAGCTTCCCGGGAGCGTTCCAACTATGGCCGCCAGTGTACTGACTTGCTAGAAGTATTTGGGTGATACTTAAAATGATATAAATGTCAGTTCATTAAATAACAATTTAAAACATGTATTCAGATTCAGACAGGAAACAGTAGGTAGACTTTTCTTAAGCTAAAATGTTTCTATGCTATCAGAAATTCAAAACACTGCCCCCAGTGTCGGAACTGTTAAGTGTTGTTGGGCATAGGGGCATGAGAGCTCTATTTTCTGTGTAATGTCCAAGGAAAAATGCATCCTCAGAAGTGTGCTCATCTCTGATTGTGCAAACGTGATTACTTCCTAGTTTCAATGCAGGTTCCAAACCAGGGTCTCCAACGCTGCTAACACAACACGCTTCCGGTCGCACAACAAAGATGCAAAGATAATCTCTCATCAAAGGCTCGGATTAACCTCATTGAAGTTTAGTGAGTAGTTAGACATTTTTTTCGTGTGTGTATGAGTCATCCCAAATTCTGAAAGACAGAGTCCCTCTCTTCTCTTCGTAGTATCTAATTCATTCATATTTTGTGCTTTGGAATTGACCACACATGCTTTTCTTTACCTTTTTAACCTCTCTCTATCCACCCTCGATCTCTCAGTTGGAAAAGGAATCCATACTAATTAGATTTCTAGGTGGTGATTGTGAGTATACCAAAAATGTCTGCTGCTGTCATGTTAAATTGCCACTGCACTCTGATTAATAATTATTTTCTGAGAAACCTTAACAATTATAGTCAGTTTACCTCCATGACTGTTGTTATGTGTTTATACACTGCACACATGCCCACATATCGAAGTAAATACAAATATCACCTGAAAAATATCGGAATAGTGTACTGGCAGTTTTCTCTTATTAAGCTAAAACTCCTTACCTTGGTATAATGGGCAGTCAAGCTTTGTTCAAATTATCAATAACATTGGAAAACCTACCATAACTTTTTTGTTTAGTTTTCAATAATTATTTAAAATATTATAATACATTTACTGTACATAAAATGTATATTATGTTGCCTTTTTCTCCCATTTCCATTGAAATTTGGAAAGCACTTTGATACAAGAGTTGGAATCTTGTATAAAAATGGATAAAATGCTGATATATTTCACTAACAAAAATGCAAAAATGTACCATAGTATTACCATGTTTTTTTTTTTAAACATGGTACCATGGTAACCAGTGGTTAATAGATAAATACATGGATCAGCAAACTTTGGCCAGAATGACTGATTGTCCCATGGTAAACTTCCAATACAAGGAATTCCGTGTTCTAATCCGCCCTAATAAAACTTTTTATTTTGATAGACGAAGACCATCTGTACTTCAATGGATATACTGTATATTATGAGCAGGGGCGCATCTGTTTGCATTTTGCTTTGTGTCTTAACTAGAAAGTCTGGATGCACGAGAGAACATTTATGCATTTGGCACACGCTTTTATCCAAAGCGACTTATAGTGCCTTTATTACAGGGACAATCCCCCCGGAGCAACCTGGAGTTAAGTGTCTTGCTCAAGGACACAATGGTGGTGGCTGTGGGGATCGAACCAGCGATCTTCTGATTACCAGTTTACCAGTTATGTGCTTTAGACCACTACACCACCACCACTGAACATTGGCGCACGCAGTCACTCAACACCACTGAAAACAGCCACAACAAGCATTCATCATAACAAATGTATTATAACATACAAACTAAATGGAAACTCCTGCTCAAGAACCGGGGATGTTTCTTCTGCATTAGACACCTTCCTGACGAAAGCTATTTCAAAACTATTTCAAAAGGTGGTGGGGACAAAATTGGCCAAGGTGAAAAAGGGTAGGGGCACGTCCCACTCGGCCCAGCCGCAAATTACGCCTACGATGGTAGTCATTCCGTGCCATTGCATAGATCAAATAGCAATGGTATTATTTGTATTAATATCTGATGTTGTTATGGACACAATTAGACATACATACAATCCCTTTAAAGCAGATCTAGACATGGGGTACTGGGGAGGAGGAGGGTTTCAGAGAGAAAACTCTCATAGTGCACTGCAGTGAATCTGGCCTATCTGCAAACAACTGAGGCTATTTAAATGCTAGACAAAGAGGAAGTACACAAGTTGATTAGCTAACAGACAACATCTCAGACTACACTGCCTTAAGCTTGCGCACTGGGGGTCTAAATTTATTTTAAGGCACAATTTACAATCATGTTTTTTTTTTTAATAAAACTGCACTATTATGACTCGAAGACATTACGATGATACAGCCTTTTCTGTTGAAGCATAATTTTCTGTAAACCTGGTTTGAAATTATGTGTGTTGTGAAAAACGCTATACAAAATAAAAATTACTTGATCTCTAATTATCTCTATCAACTTGCTCCGTGTAGAGTTTCATGACTAAACTTAGAATAATTTATGTGGGTTTTTTTGCATATTCCGGATGTATGTAGCTGCCTACATCCTCTTGTATGGTTTATATTCAGGGAAAGAGTTGGCTGACATTGATGAAATTACAATGACAAAGATTTCCTGCAGCACAGAAATGAAGCCATATCTGTGCATTCTGCCTTTATGTTTAGTTGTACTTCTCAATTGTTCTATTTGAAAGTAAGAGCTCATGCACAGAATATCAAAAAGCAGCTGTGAATCTCCAGGAATCTGTAGTCAATGGCCGTCATCCAGGGTAGATTCATCTCAGTCTGAAGGAGAAAGGGCCTGTGTGTGCACTTATGTGTGTTGGCAAAGACTTACAGCTTTTATCCTGATGAATGTTTGCCCTCATGGACCCAGGAGGTGATTGGGTTTAGATGCAGGCAGGCCATTGCTGACTCAAGTCTTGCAAGGGTGTTGAGACGCGGAGGTCAAGGGACACTTTGGATAGCCATCTGGGGAGATATTATTTAGGGCTCAGGCGAGTTTCTGGTGTAGGAGGGAACAACCCAACACTCCAATAGCTCTGTTTGACTGCTTGATCTCTTTTGCACCAGTATGCAATAGAATAAATAATCTCAGACTGTGTGTGCTGAAGTTTCTTTCACTTTTTTTGAAAACAAATTTTTTTTATTTCTGTCCACTCTCTTTGTCTCCTGTGGGTCTGAAGATGTCAGAGGAAGCATTAGAATCCGTACTGATGCCTTGATCTCCCATATGGTTTCAGTCAGATTTTTGGCTTGTCCTCAGTGTCATTATAATGATACATAAGCAGGAGATTGCTGGTAAGTGTAGTGTTGTATTCAAAGGTGTAAAAATTTTGTTTTGTGTGCTATGAAAACAACTTTCAGAACTTGATGGTCTCTATGGTCCAGTTTGGTCTGAAGATGATATGAGCCAAATTGGTGGATAGACAATGGCAAATTTGGTATAACTGTACTCACCATGACCCAAGGGATCTAAGAAAACCAGCCAATGCTATCAGATTGTGACAATAGGCCAAATAAATCAGAATTTAGAAGCATTATAAAAGTTTCTTTCTTTCTTGTTTTGTTTTAGCACTAGATTGTGTTGCTCCCAAACATCTCAGGTACCTTCAGGGCATGGGGTCAATGACACATACCAAGTTATTCACCAAAGCGTTTGTAAAATACAATTAAAAAAAAAATTGCGTTTATAAAATTAAAATGGCCAATGCGCAATATGGCTGACCTAGGAACACTGGATATCATTCGAATATGTATGTCCCAAAGAAAATAAAGAGATCAAATCACCTCATGATTTTAGGCCAAACTATTTAGAAGTCATAAGAAAAAGCAATTTTTTCAGTTTCTCAAAACTTCCAAAATTGCTCAGGTCAGGGGATGATGGTTATGACATATACCAAGTTTAGTTTCAATACACCAAAGCGTTGCCAAGATATAGCTTTACGACCACTTTGGCATGCTCACTGTTGTTGATTCATTCACGTGGTCTATTTTGGTCTTTTTCAGAAAATGTTAAATGGCAGAAAATGTAGTCGGGTGTAAATTTAAACCACTAGATCTTATAGGGTTCAAAAGGTATGATCATAAACGTAAGTGCAACTCTGAGCTGTTGGTGGTGCTAGAGGGATTACATTTACATTTTACATTTACATTTATGCATTTGGCAAACGCTTTTATCCAAAGCGACTTACAGTGCAATTATTACAGGGACAATCCCCCCGGAGCAACCTGGAGTTAAGTGCCTTGCTCAAGTACACAATGGTGGTGGCTGTGGGGATCAAACCAGCAACCTTCTGATTAACATTTATGTGATTTAGCCCACTACATCACCACCACTCCATTACTGACATAGAGACTCCAATCAGTGTGCCAAACTTTAAAACTTTTTACCATTTTTACCACTGGTCTATGGGCTGCTATAGACCTCCCACACATACGAAGCATAATAATAATAATAATAATAAGAAGAAGAAGAAAACTAACAAACACTATATAAATGTATGAAGTGACCCATTTTTTATTGTGTGCTTTCTTCTTTCTGTTTGTTTATTTTCCTGTACATGGTAATATATTGGCATGTTCGACTTTCAAATGACCCCTTTTGAGGGCTGGTTCACTGTCAGATAAAGGGCAGACCACTCGGACATGCTCTTTAGCACTATGCAGACGCTCTTGCACTCAGGCAATAAAAGCCCCTCCGTCACATCTCCAGCTCAGGAAATGCCCCAATTACATTATTCTCCCTCCAGCCCATCTCCTCTCTCCTTTTTGTGCCTACTAATCATTCAGCAAACTGTTTCTTTGTGACACACTCATTTCATCTTTCACTCTTACACTCTCTGTACTCCTTCACCCGCTTTCCTCATCTCTATTTCTCCCTCGACCTTCTTCTATAGTGATGTCATTTGATACGTGGAGAAAATGTGGCCCACTGACCCTCAAGACATTGCTCCTCCGCACTGAAATGAGCTCTTTGTTTCAGCTGCTGCCAGACGGTTGTGTCTCAAACACACAGCTCTTCATCACTGCATCTGTCTGTCCTCGTTTCAACATCTTAGTGCTCCCTAGACACAAAATCATTCCTATCCATTTTGCATCTTTGTACAGTATTAATGTTGTCTTTCCTTATTGTACACTGGATGAAAGAAAGAATGAAAGAAAGACAGAAAGAAAGAAAGAAAGAAAGAAAGAAAGAAAGAAAGAAAGAAAGAAAGAAAGAAAGAAAGAAAGAAAGAAAGAAAGAAAGAAAGAAAGAAAGAAGAACTAAGAAAGTTAAGGCTCTGATACACTCACGGTGAAGTTCTTCTTCACTCAGAGCTAGAAAGAAAGTTGAATCAGTCAAGCAAAGGTAGGCGAACATTCAAACACTGCCCACATCACTGGGGCTGACGTATTAGAAAATAATTTAAATATAAGATGCACGGTTTTCTTTCATCAGACTAATCGTAAAACGTTAACAAATGGGACATAAAATGTGTTAGGCCTATCAATGACTATATGCCTCATCCTATGAATAGAATCCACATGAGATCAGTAAAAGAATCTGTTGAAACCACTCGATGATGATTAACAGAAATATATATGTAGTAGATAATGTCTATTTTGTCATGCTTACATTCTACATACATTACGCTAATGCTAATGCTAATACACTATACATAGCCATAATATGCACTGGTTTCCCTCTGTATTTTATGATGAATTTTGGAAAAATTAATCTAATGAACTCTTAATAAAATGCAGTTTCGAACTCAAAAACACTTTATATTTGGCCATATTTTCCTCTAAATTATGTTGCACTCGTTCTTTCTTTCACTAGAAGTTTGTTGGTGCCTTTAAATACCAGCTGGTGGTAGTGATCCAAAATCTTCTCTAATTTTATAGAGAAGATTTAGATTATGTTTGCTGTACACTGTAAAAAAAAATCCTGTTAAATGTATGGTAAAAAACTGCCAGCTGTGGTTGCCAGAAATTCGCTAATGTCATTCATAGCACATTATTGCAGTGGGCGGTCATTCCTGGGCTTGTTTCACTGGCTATGTTGGCCACGGTTCTTTTATTGGTGGATCTCTCTTCAAGATTATGGGTAATGTAGTTTTTTACCAGGAATTCCACTATCAAACATGTTTTTTAAACAACAATGTTGAAATAATGCAGACTGATGGCTTCATCAAATGAATATACCATTGAAGATCATCCTTGGAGCTCATGGTAGGTCAGTCTTTAAAAGTATATCATTTATCATTGAAAATCAATTAATCTATTGAAAACATTTATGGGATTTTTGCTCCCGGAACCAGACTATTGCGCTCTATTCAAAACTATATCAATTAATGGTTGTCTTGTACCTTTGTCTTTATGTCTGGTTTTCTAAAATTTTGCCTCAAATCAAAGTTAATAAAGTTGTGATTCACCTCGAAGCTGGTTGCTTTGGGTTATGGCTTACAACTGTTTTATGAAGGATTTAATGAAAAGCCTCTGCTAAAATTAATGGGAAAAATACTTTTGGTGCCAAGATGGCTGAAAACTTTGCCTGGAACTGTTGCGCTCTATTGCGTTAAGCATTGTATTATAATGCCCTTTACAGGGGCTCCCTGTACATTAAGACAGTTTCATTTGTACCACAGTCAAATCCTCTGCAGACACCAGTATTGCATTAATCTATTTTTGCTTTGAGTTTTATAGGTGTCTCTCCATAGGTGTTTGTGATTGCGTAGCTAAAACAACTGCCTAGATGCCACAAAAATTCCATTAATTAATCACCCAGTAGGATCAGGGCCCTCCTTTCTGTTGTAAAATACCCCCCATCTCTTCATCTCACACACTTATTTTTCCAGAGCCTAAGGGACTATGGCGTCATGCGCAGCCAGTTTGAGTTCATTGTTAATTTATGATTCTTCTCTCTGGGCCAGTGGCTGCTTGTGTTTAGGCTCAATATAGCATCATATTTTTGGTCATTGGTGGCAGTGTGGCAGTTTAAGTGTGCTCCTTGTTTTAGTTCCTTCAAAGTGCACAGCAGAGGATGAGATCAACAGGCGTGCTTTGTTTAAGTGCTATTGTTGGATAACAGATGCATTCAGTCAAAACCCCCTGGCCTATTGCCCCATATCTGTCCTGAGAGCTTTTCCACCCTCGCGGATAGTATCTGGGGGCAAACTATCCTTGCTAGTGTTGGGGTTCTGACATGGCAAATTTTGACATTCACTGCAAAAAGTAACTTTTCTTAATCGGTATTTGTGTCTTGAGTCCCAGAATATTAAAACTGTCTTACAAGACAAATTTATACGAGAAGCAAAATTGCATGCAATATAATGGGAAAGTTCACCCAAAAACAGAAAATGTATTAGCCTCATTTTGTTGTAAGCCTGTATGAATTTCTCCCTTCCATGGAGCAGAAAAGATGTTAGGCAGCATGTTAGGGACTGATAGCATTAATAGCATCAGTCACTATTCACTTTCAACTTTTTTCTATTCACTGGAAGTAAATGATGACTGAGACTGAACATTCTGCCTAACATCTCCTTTTAACTGTAGAAATGAGAGCATACAGGTTTTGAATAAAATGAGGGTGAGCAAATAATCTATCCCTTTAAGACTTGTTTTTAGAGAATATATCTTGAATAAAGATCTCTGTTTTTCTTACCACATTTGGAAAATAGTTTTTTCTCATTATAAATGGATAATTCACCCCAAAAATCAAAACTATCTCATCATTTACTCACCCTCATGTCATCTCAGATGTGCATGACTTTCTTTCTTTTGCTGAACACAAACAAAGATGTTTAGAAGAATATATCTGGTTTGTAGGTCTGTACAATGCAAGTGAATGGTGGCCAGAACTTTCAATGTCCAAAAAGCACATAAAGGCAGCATAAAGTAATCCATAAGACTCCAGTGGTTAAATCCATATATTCAATATCTTTCATCTTTAAGTTCATTTTACTATAAATTTCCACTTTCACATTTTTCTTTTGTTTTTGGTTGTACTCATTGTTAGTGCTTAGTGCTCCTACTGAGCAGGGAGGAGAATTTATAAAAAAAATAAATACAATTTTTTTTTAAAAAAAGTATCCAGATGGATGGATTACTTTTATGTTTCCTTTATGTGATTTTTGGACCTTGAAAGGTCTCGCCAACATTCACTTGCATTGTATGGACCTACAGACCTGATTCAACTAAAAATCTTCACTTGCAAAAGAAAGTCATACAACCAATTTTCATTTTTAAGTAAAAAATTTAATTGGCTAAATAAACGAAACATTATAAATAAAAAATAAACCTGCCAATTTATGCTGTCCCTCAGAAAATTATTGGCTTTTAAAATGGGGGGGAAATGCGTAGGCCTGCTTTTCTTTCAAAATCAAGACTGTTCATTAAATGTCACCCCCTCAGCATGTTCATACTGAACTACACGCCATTACTTAAAGGACACATTTGGTGATAAATTTTAGTGCATGTTAATACACTCTAAAAAATGCTGGGTTAAAAACAACCCATTTGGGTTATTTTGGCAACCCAGCCACCCGTTTTAATCCACCCAACTGGGTTAAAACAACCCAGCGCTGGGGATGTCCATATCTGACCCAGCATGTTGGGTTAATTTGTTTAACCAATCTATTGGTTAAAAATGACTACACTGCTGGGTTAAAATGAACCCAATTGGGTTGGAAATTTACACGGATATCTTGGTCATTTAAACAACTTTAACACACAAAATGACAAGAGTAATACATGCTACAGTAATAATAAAATGGTAAACATTTTACATTATTGAAACCCTGAAATGTATACAATACACACAACTAGACACCAGTTTTCAGTGTTTGCATGAGTTTGTTCAAATTAAGTGCAATTACAAAGGATACAAAATTTACTTTTTGCATTCAACCAAACTTTCTAATATAACATAACAAGCTGAGCAACAAGCACAGGAAAACAGTCAAAATAAATGTTTTGTCGTCATAGTAAAAATTTCAATTCTTAAAAAAACAATTCATTACAGTTTTTTGCCCTTGATTCTGGCTCTGCACTGACAAAACTCAATCAACATACAAAAATAAATTAAATGCTTAAGATGAAAACACTGTTTTGATGTGTAGAATGCATTAAATGCAAACATCTACAACAATATAAGAAGTTTAGACAGATCCTTAGTGGGGGATTCAGTTCCAGGAAGTCCATACACCACAATCTGTAAAAATTCCCACACTGGGGAACACGGTTTGGGGAAATTGATATCTAAGGTGTAGAATGCCTTAAAGCAAACATCTACTGCTGCCAGCAATGTGTTTTGTCAAATGATTCTCCGTTTATTACAACAAAGGCTTGAAAGCGCTGGTTGTTGTCTCCAAGCATCAGGACATATGGAAATTTGGTGGTGTTTTTTGCACGTCGCAGGTACTCAGCCATATTGGTATCAATCTGGAAAGAAAAAAATAAATAAAACATAATATACTGTAACTCTGCATCAATGTAAGAAGAATACAACTCTTGAATGTTTGGTCACTATGCTTAAAGCACTAGTTTCATTGAAGTAGTTAATGCGACTCACAATTACTTTGTATGCTGCACAGCCAGTATAAAATGCTGAAATCCAACATGGTGGCTACGTCAATAAAATCCTCACTGGTTCTTATGTCATGACATTTGGTCTCAGGATAGACAAGAACCAATGTTTGAAGTATTGGTATTTCCCCATATTTGATTAGGGCTTGAATTGATAAATTATATATATTTTTTGAGAGCAAATAATAATTTATAGGAAAAGTCCACCCAAAAATACAATTGTCATAATTTAACTCACCCTCACGTTATTCAAATTCTGCATGACTTTGTCATCTTCAGAGCATAAATGAAGATATTTGAGCTCAGTTGTTTTTGTCCATGTCATCAAAAGCAACCAAACCAAAAGTTTCAAGCTCCAAAAACAACAATTACACCATGTGGCTCAAATCGTATATCAGAAGTGTTCTGATGCAATACAATAATTTTATATGAGAAACTTAAATTTATCTAAGTCATCATTTACTCTCAAATCATTACACTCATTCTAACTTGCATATACAAAAACTACAACAATGCCATTAAATCAAACCTAATGTTATGACATCATGATGTCACTGAGTATCAATGAGGTTTGATGCTAGCAGAGTTTTGTGATGTAATTTTGTATGTGTTATGTGTGTCCGCTGATCGGTGTAGTGATTTGATCACCACAGCGGATGATCCACATCTTTTATTTGGCACGTTTTACACCGGATGCCATTCCTGATTCAACCCTGCCCCTTTATCTGATCTTGAGTGATTTAAGTGTGTATAGTCATCAATTATCAATCTAATCATCATATAAAGTGATAGGATCACTTCAGAACACTTCTGATATATGACCCGAGCCGAGAACTTTTATGATGCCTTTGTGTCCTTTTTAAGCTTGAAAATACAAGTCATCATTGTCTGTCATTATATGGACATGAACAGCTGAGAACATTCTTCAAATGTCTTCATTTATGTTCCAAAATTGAACAAAAGTCTTACAGGTTTGGAATGACAAGAGGGAGAATAAAATAATGAATTCTAATTTCTTGCAGAATTGTTCCTTTAAGTGAATACTAAGACATGTTTGGGTGCTTTAAGCTTTTGGAGTCATTAACTGCAAAATCAGAGCATTGTATATGTAGAGTGCAATGTTTTTAGAAATAACTGTTAACTTACAGGCTGTATGTCTATGAAGGCCTTCCTGGTTTCTATGAAACTTAGTCTAAACATTGTCTTTCCAATCTTGTAGACAGATGTTGGAAGCACCATATGAAGGAACAATAATGCGATGTCACTCTGTTGGTCTTTAGAATGAAAACAAACAAAATGTTAACAAATCACTTCAAATGTTAACAAAAAGTCTTGTTAAAGGTGCACTCAGTAATTCTAATCCAACACACTGTCAAATTCTGCAAATATCTCCTCACAGTCTGCTAGCTGTAAATGGGACAAAAACAAAGTGGACTGAACCAATCTACACAACACTACTCAAGCCAATCAGCAACAGGGGGTGGTTCTTGCATGTGCACAGGATGAGGGGTAGGGGCAGAGAGAGAGAGGGAAATTCATTACCGTACATTCACACCAGAGGCGGTGAGAGCGTCAAATCGACCGGAAGTCATTCGTTTTCAATGACAGCCAGCGTCTTTCGGCGGCGAGAAGCGGCGCGGCGAGTCTTGGGCGGCGTGGGCGTCAGATGGAAGTTCAAGTGCAGTCAACATTATGGTAATGAGCTGTGACGCGGTTCGGCGGCAACCTATTGGAATATAGAAGTGCTCCGCTCTAGCGAAGTCTAGAGAACACAACCGTGTAAACTTTGGTTCCCACCAAACATTAGTTCCGAAGATAAAATGGAGGAGAAACTAATTATTGCCGTGACGGGTTTCCCTGTAATATATATCACCAAGACCACAGTTATTATTACAAATGTATTTTATTTTGATAACAAACAACTATAATTTTAATTACTTTCTGCCATCGATATATTTCTTATTTTCACATTTTAAAGAGTTCATGAGGATATACGCTACTTGTGATAGGTCGGCAAAAAGTAAATGGTCGACATGTCTGGATGTTTAAATTGCGGCCCCTTTAAATATAGTTCACAAAACAAAGCATTCTGAACAAACGTTGCCGCCTATTTCAACTACGACAGAGCGTCCTTGAGCGTCAAAGGCAGGGCAGCCAGAGCGAATTTTGACGCTCTCGCCGCTTCTGGTGTGAACGTACAGTTAGAAGAGCGATGGCAAATCTGGCTGATGCAAACTTTCTAAACTCCAAGGAGGACAAATGGCTGAAAGAATCAGACAAAGAGAAAAAGATCAGGAAAAAGAAGGATTATGATAAGTTGAGGGTTAGGAACTTCATCAACATTGGCGAGGCTTTTCAGTGGTGGAGAGACTCCGAGAAGATTTGGGGAGCAGAGCTTCCAAAATAGCACTGAAGTGAGGGGTGTGTTTGTTTTGGCAGTTGAGTTTGAATGAATTTTATTTGGCACGTTTTACACTGGATGAATAAAATTTGCAATCAAATGTAAAACTTAACGCAGTAACTAGTTAGAAGCAGAGCAGGACATTTCGACACAAAAAATTACCAAGCAACTTTCAGACAAAATACTACATAGTTAGCTATATTTAGACATGTTTTCCGTTAAACGTACAGCTAAATAGCGATAATTCGCTAGAAAAAGGGCGGGACATTTTTTGAAGTACCTTTCTGACAGAAAAATCAAGTTAGAAAGATAAACTTCACCCTATCACATTTTAGGTAGATAAATATCCAATATAGTACATACGTTTATAATGAAATAAGCGAAATTAATGGGCGGAGTGATACAGACGGGCGGAGTGATACTATATGAACACTCGAGAGAACCGTTGGAACTTGTTTAACGTGACGTGCCTGCTCTCTATACGCAACCCAGCGCTGTTGGGTTGCTGGTGAGGAATGGTTGCCAACCCAAGTTGGGACAAATCAACCCAGCTTTCTTACCCAACAGTCTCAACCCAGCGATTGGGTAGAAAAAAGAACCCCGCATTTTTTAGAGTGTAGAGCACAGCACTGTTAAAAACAGTATCTGGTTCTAGTTTTAGAATTGGCCTGATATCTCTTGACTGCTGTCTATTCAAACTGAAGTGCCCCTGCATTTAGATATTTTAGGTTCAAACTGAATAGAAGAAACTCATTCAGTAAATTTGCACAAATGAATCTTTAGCAACCGCAGGAGATGTTTGGAAAATACTTGGGAGATATCCTCTCATACTTAAGAAACAGGACAACTTTAAACAAAGGTTTTTATTCCCTTTTCACTCTTGCTTTTTATTTTTTATTTTGGTGTTTGCCAAGGCAAGCATTACTATTAGTACTGCTCATAATTTAAGGTTTGGGTTTTGAACAAATCCCTAATCTTCTTATATATTAAGCATTAGCGCTATATGAATGATATAGTTTTGCGGCTTCCTGATTAGAAGTGCTATTGCTTTCCTTTAAAAGAATTTCCTAAGCCATCAGACTCACGGTTTTCACCTGGCAGTAAAACACGTCAAATGTCATTTTATTTTCCATTGTGGGAACTGAAGTAGTTTCAGTGAAGTTTCTTTTATCTGTGCGTTTTTTCAGCTTCGGGCACTTTCATGTCCCAGAGGTTGATTTCCTCAAAACGAATAGAAAACTTGTCTCGTTTAAACCCACTTAAAACTTTTAACCAAACGTATTTATTTTTTAGACTTTTCAAAATGCCTTTTGTATAGATTTTACTGTTTTACCATTGTCCTGGACTCTCAATATTTGTCAGAGTGATAGCAATACAAACAGACCCAAGAGTGGAGGAACAGTTCAAAAGGATTTATTTACAATAATTATAAGTAGTCACTGAGTTGTTGATGTCGAGGATACTGAGAAGCACGCATGCCATGGCCGTGCAAGGAGCAATCAGTGAAGAGTGTTCATAGAATGTGTGTGCGCACGTTGTGGAAGTCAGGAATAGATTTGTGGAATCCTCCGCTGAAGCTTAGTGAGATGCAGAACAACAGCCAGCAGGGTTGGGCAATCTAGCGCCGACACACTGGCAAAGACCAGGTTACTTAACACCAAACAACAATCTAGCAAAGATACTGAGAGCACGAAGGGCTTAAGGAGGGAGTGAATTAGGGGGGAACCAGGTGTTGCTTGACACACTTATTAGGTGCATGATCAGCGTTCCCCTGGGAACAATCAATGTTCCCATGAAATCACTGATCATGCGTGCCAGCCGTGCCTGCGAGACATGAGGGAGAGAAAATAACAAAACATAAAAAACAAACAAACAAATTCGCCTGAGCCGTGACAATATTAAACTATGAAAATCAATTATAAAAATACAAATTATTACATGTTTAAATTTATGATAATCTAAACAAAGTGAAATAAACATTATTAAACATTTCATTATTTATTGAGTAAAATTATTTATGTTTTATATTATATTATTGTATCGTTTTGGGGTTTGTTGACATTACATCATCATCATGGAAACAAAGTTGGCTATAACTTTATACAGAAAAGGTTCGTAAGTTATTTCATCACACTAAAATCATGTTAACACACATATTGTTTATGTCTTGTGGCTATACTTTTGAAACAGTGAGTATTAACATTTACGGACTGTCCCCATTCACTTCCATTGTAAGTGCCTCACTGTCATCCAGATTTTTGCTTTTTTTTTAAGAAAAGGAGGGATGAGTCGAAATAATTTTTAGTGGTTATCAACATTATGCCATGAATTCTGTCAGTATTGAACACAGAATATTCCTTTATGGGAGACAGGAAGTTGAGGAAGAGAGGGGGGCTATATTCAGACTCGAACCTGGGTCTACATGAGCTTTGTCGTGAGCATTACCCACTGTAGCAGAACTAAAAATGTTTCCCCTAATAATGTTTTTTCAAAAGTTAGTGTATACTTGTTAAGCAAGTGAGCAAAAGTCTCAGTGAAGAGCATGATTGAGATGACATATGAGAAAGTGATGTCTGAAGTAAACAAAGAAAATTCAAGGTAAATATCACTTGTGAGCAGAATATTTTTATTGGCCATCATTATAAATCTAGCTGTAATTTTACCAAATTATGCAAAACGTTTAAAAATATGATTTAATTGTGTGTATATAGTATAAATAAAATATTAGCTGTGAAATTAGCTTAAGCAAGTCAAAGAAGTCTGACATTTTATTTAACAAATATATTAAAGATTTCATTTCCATCTGCATTATTTCCAGCACAGAATTCTATTTAACACAATATAGAATTTGATATGTGCTGTAAATCTGTTGTGAATTTTCATGACTTTCAGAAAAAATGACATAAATCTGCTGTAATGCAAGCAAATACGGTGTTAGACATTGTTTGTAGAAAAAAAAAAAGTTTGACATAAGTTTTTACCTTCTAGAAATCCACAGTGATAAAAGTGTTCAAGAAACACTGTTAAATGGTGTAAGCGGGATGACTTGTGAGATGATGGTATTTTTTATATATATATTTGATTTCTATGTCATTGTAAAAACTCAATAAATATAATATTCAAGTTAGTGCATCTGATTTCTTACATTTCCAGAACTGTCTTATATTAGTGTGCTTTTAAGGGCACTAAAATGTTAAAATACTGTATATGTTACTGTAGTGCTTCTAAAAGTGCTTATGTACTATGATGACCTTTAATCCCTGAGAGTGCTAAAGTTTCTCCTAAAATTATCTCTTATAGGCCCTGCGTGTACAGTTTCTGATAAATGAACCAGAACAGTAGTCTCTGAGGGACCTTGCTAGTGTCCATGACACTTCTGGTAGAGATCTATGGTCCTGCAGTGCGAGAGTGGGCTTGTGCAGCCTGGTGGGTGTTCTTGTGTGAGTGTGATGGGGGTCGCAGCTCAGTAGGTCTGGACTGTATCCAGAGAAAGTGTTTTTGGGACTGCTAATATAAACAAAGTGGGACAGACGCTTGGGAGTTCTCTCTTTCTGTGTGTGTGTGTGTGTGTGTGTGTGTGTGTGTGTGTGTGTGTGTGTGTGTGTGTGTGTGTGTGTGTGTGTGATCGAGGCTGAGGGAGAAAGAGACTAGCAGAATGAGACCACAGTGATGACTGGACATGATTCAAATACATTCAATTAGCAAGTCAAATTGACATATTAGAATTCCATCTTTGTACCAGGAAGTAATCTGCTGTACTACAACTGTCAGTGGAGTAAAGATGTTCTCTTAAAGGGAAATGCAGTTACTTCCTGGTTCCCATTGGACTAGAACTCGTGTCTATGTCACTAGAGGGTAAGGTAAATACATTTGTATTTAGGGTTCAGGTTTGGGTTAGGGGGTAGAGTTAACAAAATATGCCTTCCTGTTGACTGTATTACAACTCACTTTTGGCGCCACCCTGTGGACATTTCACATCAACAACACTTTCAGCTTTGACCACTGGGGAAGTAGTTCATATTTCAGTAAGCACAGACCGATTTCAGTAGCAAAACTTTCAACCTCCTGTTGCCGAATTCACTGTGTGATCAGTCTGATATAAAAATCTTTGAGAAATTACAACAGAAGTCAATGATCTTTGTTGTTATAAAAGCAATATCTGCAATAACTTTCATATTATATAGAAGAGTTAAGATCTGAATGTGTCATTTAAATCAGTGGTTCTCAACCCTGTTCCTGGAGGCCCCCCAACATTGCACATTTTGCATATCTCCCTTTTCTGACACACCCAATTCAGGTCTTAAAAGGAGACTCACGTCTCTGCAGAACAAAAATGGGCTTTTCCCAATCAGTGGGCTTTTTCAAACCATTAACATTCTGTACTTTGATTGGATAGTTTTGAAAATGCTCACAGATTTGAAAACACCCATTACTGTTCCACAGAGGCCTATACTTGCTTGGAGTCTCCACTAACGAGCTGATGACTTGAATAAGGTGTGTTTGATTAGGGGAATATCCAAAATGTGTAGCGTTGAAGTGCCTCCAGAAACAGGGTTGAGAACCACTCATTTAAATCACTAGCTAGTCTTTGCTTAAAGAAATTAAATACTTAACAGTGGTTTAGTAGTCAGTGAACTTTTTCATACAAGTAAATTATACAAGCACAATGAATAAATACACTGTGAAGGCTCTTTTTAGATTGCATGCACACTTGCTGAACATTTCTCTGATTCTCTAAGCGTTCAGACACTTTAGATGAATGTTTAATATGCTCAGGGCCATTGAAGGAAAGATATTTCTTCACTCTCTTAGCCATTTTATGCTTATAAATCTTCAGAAATACATTAGATGGACAGAGAATCCTGTTGATTTCTGGTCTCGAAACAACCTAATCCTAATATGGACTAAATCTTGGTTCATGTGTGGCTCCATTGTGGAAACATGTTGGGTGTGTTAATGTAATATATTTATGATTGTGATGGAAGTTGTCTGATCATACCAGCTGTGCAGTTCTTATTATTATATGTAATTTTTAAGTGTCTTTTTGTGTTCTTTTCTAAGGGAGCTGTTTTCCCCTCAATATCAAGAGATATGGTATGATCAAAATGGCATCCGTCAGTTTTCCAGACGTTCCAACAGGGTGAGTTGGGAAGCCATTCCAGAAGTGCTCACTATCTTTCACGATAAAAAATGAACATTTAATGTTGAAAAGTTCAATTAGATGGTAATCTAATGATAAATTAAGTATTCACAGTAAACTAATAGGCTCAAAAGGTTGCTATTTTTGTGATCTTTTTTTCTCAACCCCTTTTCTCCCCAATTTGGCATGCCCGATACGCTCTAAGTCCTCTTGGTGGTGTAGTGACTCACCTCAATCCGGGTGGTGGAGGATGAATCTGAGTCGCCTCCGCGTCTGAGACCATCAATCCACACATCTTATCACGTGGCTTGTTGAGTACGAGACATAGCGTGTGTGGAGGCTTCACGTTATTCTCCGCAGCATCCACGCACAACTCACCACGTGCCCCACTGGGAGCGAGAACCACATTATAGGGTCCACAAGTAGGTTAAGCCAATGTGACTACCCACCCTAGCAACTGGGCCAATTTGGTTGCTTAGGCTGGAGTCACTCAGCACACCCTGGATTCAAACTCGTGACTCCAGAGGTGGTAGTCAGCGTCAATACTCACTGAGCTACCCAGACCCCCTAGCTCAGTGTAAGGCAACTGTATATGTGTGATCTTAATGTTTTCAGAGTAACTCTAGATTAGATACAGAAATTCAACAAAGATATCCATTTTGCATTATCTCTGCTTGGATTTTTATTTTTTTTGTAATTCAGATTGAGTTTCAAAAATTCACAATATTCTGCTGTCTTGGTTGCAGGATCACTGTTATTATCATGGGACAGTCAGAGGGATTCAGGGGTCCAGTGTGGTCCTCAGCACTTGTGCAGGACTCAGGTATCAACCTCAGCAGATATGCATGTAGCCTGTGAAAGCTTTTATTTATCTTGTATTTATTAAAAAAAACTGTTTAATGCATGATTGTAATGTAAAATGTGTTTACATAAGTTCTAAATATATGCACCACACTGCTAAAAAACAATAAAATGGCAAACAACCTACTGTACAGTTATACTAATGAACTATTAAATGGCCATCAATGGAGAAAGATGCTTTTTGGAAACAGTTGGTTGGGTGATGTTTACTAGCCAAACTTTGACACCTTGGACAAAGTGATCTTTAGTTCCAGTTTCTAAATGTGTCACTCTTAGAAACTACAGCTTTAGTGATATGATTATTATTTGCATCATGAGAAAATGTTCATGTTGCATGTCAGCAGACGGTTCTTGCCACAGCACCCAGGAAATGAGTTCATTGAGTTTATTATAACAGCATGTCTGGGATTCTGAGTGGGCTGAGAGTAGATGTATAGAGTCCTGTTCAGAGATCAGACTCCTACAGAGACTCAGTTTCCTGTCTAAGTTCCTGTAAGGCAACAAACCAAAAAAATAAAAGGCAGGCATTGGCTGATAGCACAGTATTCTTGATGTCTGGCAAAAAGAGCAATGGATATTTTGAAGCCAACACAGCTTGATTGAGTGGGGATTTGATTAGAGAAGGGGAAATATCAGACATCTTGCCAAAACGTTTGCATTTTACACAGTGCATATGCACACACGCATATCTATCCAAATTATTTTCACAGCTGCTGCTTCCAATTCCATTAAAAGTAAAGAAAGAAACATTGTATTTGGTAGTTGGTGTGTTAGTTAGTTAAAGATGAAGGGTTCAATTGCTGCACCAATAGTTACACCAAACGGAATTGCAAAATTAATGATTGTTTTCAATTCGATTTAGGTAATAGGCCTATTGCGAAACAATACATTTGTTATTGTGTCTTCCTGCAATATGTAACTACAAAGAAGCCTATCCGTGCCGCTTGTTTGTGGCCTGCTTCAAAATCTCTGCATATGGGCCCAAGGGTTAATTGCTATACCACTGCTACAAATGGCTTGTTTATAGTTGTCTTTGCATAGTACGCTTGGAAATTAGAAAGTATTTTAACATTACACACTTCAGCTTTAATCTTAATATTTAATTTTGTCTTGTTTTTGTGCTTTGCAAACTGTGCATGTTTTGTGTTTTTCCAGTGCATGCATTTTCATTGAGATTTGGGCGTCACTGCACATCTGTGAAGTGTTGTATGTGTATGAAGGTTTTGTGTTTAGGGAAAACTGGATATCCAGGAAGCAAGGAAATGTGCTTTTGCTTAAATAGCCTAGTTCAGCATAAAAAAGACTTGGCTATCAATTCAGCTTTATTCCCCTCTTTCTTCACCCTCCCATCCGGGATAAAGATCATTTTGTGTAGTGATGGTCCTGCTTCCCATGCAAAACCCAGCTGAGAGTTTTCCATCCTGTCTGTCCATTTAAATGCCTTTAAAGGGGTCATATCATGAGGAATCAAATTTTCCTTGATCTTTCGAGATAAAATTGCTTGAAGTGAAAACGTACTGTAAATTTCAGTCCCAAAAAGAACATTTATTGAAACTAAGCTGCAAAACGGCTCATGCCAATGTGCCTTGTGTGTAGCACCTACTGCTCTGCATATACTACTGAAGTAGCCCAATGTTAGAAACAAGTGGCTGGAGTTTATTTTTAACAAGGTCTGATCTTAACAGCTTGTGTGGCACATTTCAGCCATGATTGTTTAGTGATTCTGTCACAATGAATGGGAACATAATGATACACAGTATCAAAAGTTATTTTTATTTTAAAGGTTCAGGGAGAGGGTGGAAAATGGTCATGAAAAACAAAAATATTGTCAGCATATATTTATTTATTTTAGTTTTCAATATGACCTCTGTAATACTGAATCTCAATGTTCAAATATCCTTGTTTTTGTCATGTTTTCTTTTCCCAGGGGCTTAATAACACTCAACAACAGCTTGAGCTACATGATCGAACCACTAGCTAACCAAACACACTCTCAGGGACATGCTGTGTACAACGCTCAAAGCCTGAAACTGCCAGTGGGCACCTGCGGACATCTCCATGGAGATGGGAATCACATGGAAAGCCTTCAAGAGTTGATTGATGTAATGGCCTGGCCTCAACGAAATAGTAGGGTGAGATCATAGAAAACATTGGATTGCTGTACAACAACCCCTGACCTGAATCCAAAAGAGACATCCTGTTGGATCAGTGTATGTTTATTGTGAATGGGCTAACTGTCCAACATTTGGTTGCTGGGAAGTACAGAAAAGTCCCAATATACAGTGGCCCCATAGAGTATTTGGACACCTATGCTGCACTTAAAAATGTATGCATTTCATTGCATTATATATGCATGTCATTGCATACTTTACCAACTTCTCTTTCCTGTCCATTTTGCAATAACCAAGCAGTTTCAAGTTGATTTTTAGTGGATGTTTGAAGTCAGTCCAGTTCACACAGCTTGTTTAATCAAACTTGTCATTTAAATAAACGAGAAAAGCTGAGTATAGTGATACAAAACCAAGTACATTTTGTTCTTTGCAATAGCATAAATGAATAGACTGTCTGCCCCCATCATGAAGACACAGGATGTTCACCAGTCTCAATTAGACATGTCTCATGACATTTGAATCATAAAGTCACATTTGGAGTGACTCAGCAATCTAGATAATGTTCATCTCTATCTCGCCCTATCTCTCTGCAGGAAAGAAGGGATGTCAGTAGTAGCATGAAATATGTGGAGCTGATGGTGGTGGCTGACCATGCAGAGGTAAAATCACCCAGTCATTTTTGTTTATGTTGCAATGATAGTTAACAGTGTAGATTCAGCATTAGGCAAGTGCAAAAGTTCTCAATTAATGATGCCATGTAGAAATGCATCCAATCACTGGAGATTATTGAGTAATATTCGATTGGCCATGTGATCTAAACATGGCGGCACTCGTAAATGTGCACACAACACCAAGTAGAATACAGCAGCCTTTCTGGATGCTTTTTTGAAAAACTGCATCTGTGTGAACACATTTCAGATGCAATAACTGACAGGTCTAGAGCTATATTCAGTTTGACAGCGTATACTGCCTTTTTGATGACTCACCCATGATTATACCCAGATTCTGGCTTGTTTCCTGTCTTGAATCAGAAGAGCTCTAATAGAGTCTTCTTATGTGACACAAAAATAATTTCAACACTTCTAAGGTCAAAGACTAACAATGAAAGACTTTGTGTCTCTTGTGCAGTTTTTGAAACAAGATCGGGACATTGAAAAGACCAAAACTAAGCTGCATGAAGCAGCCAACTTTGTGGATAAGGTGAGAGAGAGCTGTGAGTTGTACTGTTAGACACATTATCTTTGAAATTCTATATCTGTAAGTGGACTCTAAGCACATTTTCAGACCTGTACCTAGTTTGATTTGTTCAAAAATGGGCTAAAATTGTTACAATGTTACATTTTATAGTGTGGTTCGGTTCGCATTCTCAAGGCAACATTTCAAGACGAATCAAAACTGTGGGTGCGACTCAATCAGCTCCCTAGCCCCCTATATCATGAATCAGTAGTCGATATTTTAAACATGAATTCGGACACTGGCAAGGGTGTTCATCAACTGAACATTGGGGCACTTATGACTCAATCACCTGAAAAACGATCACAAGGTCGAATTTTTACGTTTCAGTGCACTTGAAAGATTTTGCGATTGAGACAGCCCTAAAAATGTCTGACTTTCTGATCAGTACCATGAGTACTGAACTAGGGAGCTGATTGAGATGCAACCTGTATGCAAAATGTCGCTGCATGGTACTACAGGATGCTCCAAATGAGCCAGGTGTGAAAACAGCCTAATATTCTCTATTGTGTGATCTGATGTTTCCAGTATTATAAAACACTGAACATTCGTGTTGCCCTGATCTGGGTGGAGATCTGGAATGATCACGATAAGATCCGTGTTTCTGAGAACCCCTACAGCACTCTGGGTGAGTTTCTGGCCTGGAGGAGGAAACAGCTGCCACAGCTGCCCAATGACAATGCTCAGCTTGTATCGTAAGTCCCACTGTAGCTCCTCCCTATTTATTAACATATAATCAAAAATGAGTGATCAGTGATAAAGCCCACCCCAGCACTCTCCTAGATCCAGTCCTGTTATATATACCTTTAGCTGAATATCTTAGAGCAGGGGTACTCAGTTTCTATTTGTTCATGGCCCCTTTGAAACTAGAAAAGCTTTTGTAATTATATATAATTATGAAAAAAAACAAAAATGTTCAAGTTTACTTTGTTTTAATAATAAAAAAACATCTGCATTTTCTTTCATGTCACTCTTTCTTTTGAATATTGAAAAGTGTTATTTAAAAAATACAGTGAAAACTGCATACATTCTTTCAGTTTTCACTGTTTTTGCCCTCAGAGCACTGAGCACCAGAACGGAACAGTTTTTTCCCTAGCTATAAAGCTCATTCTGATTTGGATTCATTTGGTTTTGCCGTGGTTTTATTGGTAGTAAAACATCGGTCTGTGTTTTTTTTTATAGGGGCATGCCATTTCAGGGCAGCATCATTGGTCTGGCACCCCTAAATGCCATGTGTTCTGAATACCAGTCAGGTGGAGTCAATTCGGTAAAACTACCTACCGCATTATTCCATTGTGTTTTTATTGGCCTGTGTTTTAGATTTCACTTTCTCTATTTTGTCTCTTATATTCTCTCTATCTCTCGGTAGGACCACTCTGAAAATGCTGCTGGTGTTGCTGCTACTATGGCTCATGAGATGGGGCATAACTTCGGTATCAGTCATGACATTCCAGGCTGCTGTCTCGCCCAATCTGAGGATGGAGGCTGCATCATGGCTGCTGCCACAGGGTGAGATGAATGAAAGGATGCTTGGGTTTTACCAAACAAAAAGTGGGTAGAACTTGGTATTGAAAGACCTTGTACTTAAGTACAAGGGCTTAAACTGACACAAATTTCCATAGGTAATGCAGCATTTCTAAACTCTTAACAATAGTTAACAATAATTTAATGGTTTTTAATGTAAATGTAATACAGGTTAAAGCAATAATATCAAATAAAGATGAACTTGAAAAAGAAGTGTTAACATTGGGAAATGTAAGGATGCTCTCGGTTGTTAACTTGACCTTTAGATTCCACGTCCTGTTCAAAAAGCCTCCTCAAAAGTAAGTGGCATAATCATTTGCAAATTCACATTCAGATCTGACTCCATTCTTGAATGAAATGGTTTGCGATTGCTGTTTTATGTTGACTGCAAATATACCCACTGTACACAGAAAAGGAAAATGTTATTTTCATTAAGAGACAATGAAGAATTACTGAACTGGAAGAAATGTAGGCTACCATGCATACTTTATATCTCTTGAGGTCTGTAACATTTTATTAGTTGCTCTATTTTGTTGTTGGAGGCACTGAATTGGCAGTGCTGGGCAGAGATGACATCATGCCGAGAATGAAAGAGCCTATAAAACTCGAAAGCTCTAAAACACTCAGGAAACACGTTCGTTAGCATCTGCTGTATTATTCTTTTTCACAGGCATCCATTCCCTCGTGTCTTTAACCCCTGCAATGAGAGGGAGCTGAAGCGCTACCTGAGTTCGGGCGGGGGGAAGTGTCTGTTCAACCCTCCCAACACCAGGGTCATGTACGGAGGCCATCGCTGTGGAAACGGATACCTGGAGGAAGGAGAAGAGTGTGACTGTGGAGAAGTGGAGGTCTGGAGAGGCTTTTATTACTTCCTCTCACTCGCTTTCTCCCACGTTTTTATTCCAATTGGTCTTTCATGCTCATGTTTTCCCTGTTTCTGTTTCCATACAAAGGAGTGTTCAAGTCCCTGCTGTAATGCCAACAACTGCACGCTGAAGGTCGGAGCCGAGTGTGCACATGGAGTCTGCTGTCATGAGTGCAAGGTGATTTCCTGCCAAACTTCTCTACCAAACCGCTGCACCCTTTTAAGGTTTTAATGCTATGTCTGTGTGTTTTTTTTTATGTGGCCACCATTTTGGTTACTTTCTCCAAAAATAGTTGTAATTTAGTTTTACTGTACATTAACATTTCCAGCCTCTCTCTGACCCTTAAAATTAAAGGAATATTCCGGGTTCATTACAAGTTAAGTTCAATCGACAGCATTTGTGGCATAATATTGATTACCCCCTTCTCTTTAGAAAAAGCAAGAATTGTGGTTACAGTGAGTCACTTACAATGGGAGTGAAATAGGGCAATTTGTGGAGGGTTTTAAGACTTAAATGTGAAGCTTATAATTTTATAAAAGCACTTATATTAATTCTTCTGTTAAAATTCATGTTATTTGAGCTGTAAATTTGTTTAAAGCTTAAAGTTGCAGTATGTAAGATTCAGAACCCCTTGTCAATAATGACACTTGTGGCCGTTAAGTGAACTGCAGGCAGCTACCTGTTGCTTGTGCACACACTCCATTGGGACGTGAGCGAGCATCAGACAAAACAATGACGTAACGCACAAAGCCATGCTGCCATGACAACATGATGCTAAAAACACTATTCCCACAAAAGTTGTATTTAAACAACTTTACAGCTCAAATAATATACAAGTTTTAACAGAAGAATTAATGTGTGTGCTTTTGTAAAATTATAAGCTTCACATTTCTGCCTTTAAACCCACTCACTTCCATTCTAAATGACTCATTGTAAACACAAATTTTTCAAAATTTATTTTTGTGGTAAAGAATATTACGCCACAAATGCTGTTTTCTGAGCTTAACTTGAAACCAAAATATTTAACCCAGAATATTCCTTTAATAGTTCTTAATCTTTTTCTTCTTTCAATCTGTTTATCTCTGGCCAGCTGAAGAATCCAGGAGTGATGTGTCGTCCACCATCAGGCTCCTGTGACCTGCCTGAACACTGTGATGGCAAATCAGAGTCGTGTCCTGCTAACTTTTACCTGGTGGATGGCAGCAGCTGTACAGGAGACAAAGCCTACTGTTACATGGGCATGTGCCTGACACTGGAGCAACAGTGCCTCTCTATCTGGGGCAAAGGTAAGGTCTTGTCTAAACAGAAGTATAAAGAATGTTATGGCTCAAAGTCACACTTTTTGCAGATCATTGTTCTTTAAAAGTTTTGAGGATTGTCTGTTGTAACAACAACTTTAAAAATCAAGTCCCTATAACATCCCATATAACAACTTTTTAATGTTCAATGCAATGGGAAAGCATTTATGTCTACTTTGTGTTAGTAAAATCCCCAGATTTAAAAGATTACATTTAAAGTGACACCCTAAAACCAAGTTCAGCCGACAACCCCTCCCACCCCCACTCTTAGGGTTCCGCCACATCAAAAATCCCAATAAACCCCTGCTAACAACTGTCCGGAACACCTTAGCCACCAGCTTAAACATACTAGAAATGCTTAGAAACATGCTAAAACATGATAACAATGCCTAGCATCATGCTAAAACACGCTAGCAACACCTAGCAAAATGCTAGCAACACCTTGCTACATGCTATAACCTGCTAGCAACATCCAGCAAAATGCTAGCAGTAGCTACATGTTAAAACATGCTAGCAATGCCTAGCAACATCTATTTATCTCACTTTTCATTTAGCTAGCTGGTTGTTTGTTTTACTGTAATGTCTGTAACCATCAGACTTTTAGCTACTTTAAACTCACAGGCTTTCAAGCCAACATCAAAATTTCCATCTAGTAATTTGAACTACGTAGTTATCTAGTTTATTTTTGAACTTTTGCCATTTTACAGACAGGTATAGTGAGAAAAGAGACAGAAAATGATAGAAAGATGGAGAAGTACCAGATTTAGTACTTCAAACTAAGGAGAAGTTAAGCAACTTGGTCAACTCCTGTTGTTATAAATGTGCTCTATAAATAAAGGTTGAGATGAGAAGTACTAGATTTAGTATAATGTGTTTTAGTGCCAACATTATCCTAATTTTGTTTTTGTGTTTGTACCATTTAATTTTCTTAAATTATGTAATTATGAAGAA
Organism: Xyrauchen texanus; assembly: GCF_025860055.1. Lineage (NCBI taxonomy): Eukaryota > Metazoa > Chordata > Actinopteri > Cypriniformes > Catostomidae > Xyrauchen > Xyrauchen texanus. Next base: position 8,694,474 of record NC_068294.1, on the reverse strand, counting down.
TATAGACCAGTGGAGTTCTCAAAATTGATTATGATTTCATATTTTTTGGGTGCTTTCACATTTCTCAGCGGTATACTGTTTACTGTAGTACATCATACAGAGGAGTTACTGTGCTTGGCTGTAATATTAGTATCTGAATGTGATGCCATCTGCTGCAATCTCTGGCAACCAGTTAAAGCCCTTGTGCCCAGCTGAGATATAATAAAGTGTATGTTTGAGACATGATTGATGCCTCATTTGTGTCCATTCTATTCTATATTATTCTATTCTATTCTATTCTATTCTCAGATGCCCGCCCTGCTCCTGATCTTTGCTTTACTAAAGTTAACGAAGCTGGCGATTCTTATGGAAACTGTGGCAAAGACCTGATGGGGAACTACAGAAGGTGCACAGAGAGGTGAGATCCATTTACTAAAATCATACAATCAGGGTCGAATTCATTAAACGGTACTCTGAAAACCTACATCTTATTCACATATCACCTGCAGTCTAACCAAACACTATTTTCACTGACTGGTATAGCATTGCGCCATGCTTGCCATGTCGGCAGCCATATCTGCACACTGGTGGTGATTGAGAAGAGTCCCCTGTTCACTGTGTAATGCGCTTTGAGTGTAGTGTCAGAAAAGCGCTATATTAATGTAACATTCATTCATTCATCATTTCTATGCAAATAAGGCTCATTATAGAATGTACCAGATTCTCAAAACTCGGAAAGCTGGTGGTAAACAGAATTTTATTTGAAAGGGATGTTTGTGTACATTTTCTAGTAATTGACGTGGTAGCAATAATGTGGCCATCATTTTGTCATCATGTTGTGGAGTGACATTTGATGCTGTTGGGTTTCATTTTAGGAATGCTAAATGTGGAAAGATTCAGTGCCAGAGTGCTGCCAGCAAGCCTATTGAATCCAACGCTGTCTCCATTGACACCAACGTCAACGATGGTGAACAGAAGATCCTGTGCAGAGGGACACATGTGTACAAGAGTGCGACGGTTAAGGAGAGCCAGGGAGACACTCTAGACCAAGGGCTGGTTCTGACCGGGACCAAATGTGGCGAGAACGCGGTAGGTACTGACCACATACAAAACGTTTGACTCCTCATAACATAACAATCAGGGTTTTGTGACTTTTAGTCTTTTAGCTTTGAGTCCATATGTTCACAAAATCTACATATTTAAAATATACAGTCTTTCTCTTCCAAAATGAACCATGACTTATCTACTTGTACATAAATGCATATAGAATTTTTTTTCCAATAAAATGCACCCTAGAATGAAAATGTCTGCCTCTTCCCCTAATACTACCTGCCTTTGACTAGTAATTACAAGTCATAGTTTACAGCTGTGATGTTAACTAGGCTATTAGCTATTAAAAGTAAAAAGGACAAGCCCTTTGATAAGTTCCAACTTCCTGCTTCAATTGTGTTCTAACAGTTTCTGGGGATTTAAAGTCAATTCTGTAATTGGAGCATTCTTGAGAAACCTTTCCAGTTGGTCCAATTTTTATGCAATTTTCCTCTCACTCTCTCATTTCTATCATTGTCTGTCTGAACAGATCTGTTTTGAAGGGGAATGCCGCAATGCCTCTTTCCTGCGATCAGATGACTGCAATGCCAAATGTCATGGCCATGGGGTAGGTGGGAAACTATATAGCATCTCTCTGCATAGAGCTTGCACACTTTATACATACATGGCCATAGCAGATCTGCCGTCCAAATGCATATACTGTTTACGTCATTTCCTCTTAATTTCATGACTCAAATATAACGTCAATTAAAATAATCCCATTCTCACTATTAATCATATGGGTTAATAATACTTCTTATCTAATTCTAATGTGGGTTGGGGCTTGGCTAATTTAAGCAATTTCAGGAAATTATTTCAGTCCCTTTCAAATGTGTGGGTTAATGTGTGTGTGTGTGTGTGTGTGTGTGTGTGTGTGTGTGTGTGTGTGTGTGTGCGTGTGAACCTATGAAGTTTATTTTTAATGCCCTAAACATACAGCAGAAAGCTGGTGGATAGAGAGATGGAACAGGGACCCTTTTACATATTGTGTTGCACTTTAAACATGCACTCAGTAATATTTTCCTCATTAAAAAAAGTTTAACTTCTAAAGACATGAATTGTAATTTTGCAGTATATGTAGGAAATCATGAGCACTCACATTAGAATGAAGACTTCAGTCATATCAGTAACCTTATAAAAGCCGTTTTATTCTACATGGAGAGGGTCCAGACATGGGGACAATCACATGACCACAATCACATACAATCATATGACCAGCTGAATACTACTCGCTTAATCTCAGTAACTGTCCTGTTATTGGACACTTTCACTCATTGATTAAAGTAATCATGGCTGATTGAATACATTTCTACAACAGCATCTGAAACTGGAAACTATTAATTTTAAATGATGCTGCATCCAAGCCACTAGGTGTCAGTGTAAGTCCAAGATGACACAATGACAAAAGTTACTGAGTGCACCTTTAAGCCTGGCCTATAATAACATGCTTATAGAACCATATTAATGCGTTTACTTTATGATGCTCAAATTGCAAAGCCATTAAAGTAATAATTATTGATGTACAGAGCCATATACTTGTTCATTACATTTTCATTTTACTTAAAGGGATAGTCCACCCAAAAAAATAAAATTCTCTCATCATTTACTCACCCTCATGCCATCCAAGATCTGTATGACTTTCTTTCTTCTGCTGAACATAAACATAAAGATATTTAGAAGAATATTTCAGCTCTGTAAGTCCATACTATGCAAGTAAATGGTGGAAAGAACTTTGAAGTTCCAAAAAGCAGATAAAGGCAGCATAAAGGTAATTCATAAGACTCCAGCCGATGATGCCAATGAGTCAATGATGACAGGATTTTCACTTTTGAGCAGGGGTGGAAAGAGTACTGAAACATCATAATTAAGTAGTTAAGTACTGTTACTTCCAAAAAAGTCTAGTGTGAGTAGAGTAAAAGTAGCTGTCCTAAAAACTACTCAAGTAAGAGGAAAAGAGTAGCTCATTTAAAAGTACTCATGAGTAGTGAGTATTGAATACTGAGTTGCAAAACCTATGCCCGATTATAATGAACACTGTATGCCAACTTTTAAAATACATCACTTATCTATGATAAACATTACAGGATTCTGATTCCAAAAAATAAAAGGGCAACATGATAACAGAAAAACTTATTTTCAAAACACTGATCACCATTTTAAATCGTAATGTATGAAACAATTAGACTAAAATCAGTTTATGTGTAGGGTCTAAATTTCCCTTAATGCCGACAGAGTGTTATTGTTGTGCATAAAACATGTTCAAACAAGGCAAGGAATGCAAAAAAATGCTAAATAAGCAGGATAACTTGACATGTCATGTCCTGCACAATAGAGGAGGTAGAGCAGGCATGGGAAAAGTTGCTTGGTACAGGGCCTACATCACGCTTAAAAAAGGATTAATTCACCCAAAAATGAAAATTCTCTCATCATTTACTCACCCTCATGACATCCTGGATGTGTATGACTTTCTTTCTTCTGCAGAACACAAATTAAGATTTTTAGATAAATATCTCGGCTCTTTTGGTCCATACAATGAAATTGAATCGGTGCTAAAATATTGAAGCTCCTCAAATCACATAAATCAGCATAAAAGTAGTCTAATCCATGTGCCTCCAGTGGTTTAATCCATGTCTTCAGAAGCCATATGATAGATATGATGAGAAACAGATCAATATTTAATTCCTTTTTTTACTTTTAATTCTCTTCCCTGCTCAGTCAATCTCCACTTTAACTTTCACTTTCTTCTTTTGTTTTGGTGATTCACATTCTTCATGCATATCGCCACCTACTGGGCAGAGAGAATAATTTCTAACAAAAATAGAGTTCAATATATTGGTCTGTTTCTCATCCACACCTGTCATATAAATTCTGAAGTCATGGATTAAACCACTGGAGTCATATGTATTAATTTTATGCTGCTTTTATGTGCTTTTTGGAGCATCAAATTTGGTTACCCCTTCACTTACACTGAATAGACCTACAGAGCTGAAATATTCTTCTAAAAGAATATCCTTTAGAGATACACTGTTCAACATTTAGTTATTGTATCTTTTAAGCCCAGAAATAGTTGTGTTTTCATTCTGATGCACAATTTTCTGAAGTTTGTGACTGGTGGAATATTCTGCTGAAGTATTGCTCCACAAATGTTGATACTTTTCTATCTTTATAAAGGCTAAGCATAATTATAAATAATTGTATCATCTCTTCCTTCCTGGTATTTTATTATACAATAAACACACTCTCTACATCAGGGGTCAGTATTATTAAAAAACGATCAATATTTTCAAAAAATATTATATAAAAAATGTCAGTGTTTTATTCTATTACATTAATACTTTTAAAGCTACTCAAGTTATTCAGCCAAAAGTAGTGAGCGGTTTGCTCATTTCTTTATTAATGTTGTTTGATTAATAGACATAGCCTATAGACAGTGCTCAATTCGGTTACATGTACACTTCAAGTCCAACATTTTGATGCAAATACGCTTTTTGTCCCACTGTTTAAATTCACTTTAGACATGAACGACTGTGTTTACATTAATGCCTCATGAAGACTTTTATAGGAATTATAAAATGTATTTGATCATTTAGGCGCAATACCCACAATAGTGCACAAACATTAGCCGCTTGTCAATCAAACAACACGCAGCTAATGTAGATAATCTGGATCAACCAACCAGTGGTGCTCTTGCTATCGCTATCGATGTAATGAACACCCCTGTTCTAGATGTAGAATATAGGCTAAGTATAGAAAACTACTCAAAAGTTTGATTGAGGACATCTCTCTTTTTTCCAATAAACATCTAGATAATTTTACTGCCTATCCCTGTTGATAACATTGCATTAATCTCTCACAGCAGCCCAATAATCTGAGATTAGATAGTTACATTACAGGCTATGTTATAGACACAAAGAATCTAGTAAGCAGAAATATGAAATTTACCTCTATGTGTCTTCAAATTAGAGACAGGATTAATGCTGTTATCTGGCTTGAGCAAGTTAAACTCATATGACACAATCAAGCAATTGGCCTTTTTCACTGCGAAAAGCCCTTTCAGGTGCGGCTGAGATGTTCAGCTGTAAACTGTGCTTGAGGCATTCTCCACATCCATAACAGTTAGCACCAGATCTACAGCTGCAGCTTAAGTTTTTTACGTGTGATTTGATTTGACGGGAGTCATGAGACTCTCTCTAGCCAATCATGTTGATAGATAAAAATGAAATCAGGACAGGGAAGTAGCAAACACAGACGGTGTGAAAATATCGCCGTAAAAGTATACAATTTTTAAACTACTTCAAAAATTACAATTCTTGGGAAAAGTAGCTAATTAGTAGTAATTACACTAACGTGCATATTTGTAATTCGTTACTTTACACCCCTGTTTTTAAGTAAACAACCCCTTTTATAAATGGGAGTGAACATTATCTTCTTAACTTTGGCTTTGGTTGAAGTTAACTTCATATAGTATATTTGTGAAATGCATATTTTAATTGTTTTTCACAAAATGTGTTTAGAATTTAACAATAATTAACATAGAACAGACCCCTGACTTAAAGGAAGAGTTCAGCCGGCAAAACCTTAGCAATGGTACTAAAGTTTGTTTTTTGTCATCTCTTTCCCTGCAGCTTTGCAATAACAACCACAACTGCCATTGTAACTCAGGCTGGGCACCGCCCTTTTGTAAAAGTACAGGTACAGGAGGCAGTGTAGACAGCGGGCCTGTGATCGCACACAGTGAGTCAACTTAAACACAAATGCTACAACATGTAATTGAAGTACTGCTTAACATTTGCACTTATGCTAATGTTAGTTTTTTGTTCTTATTTCTTGCAGGCTATCTTTATCTTGTCCTGATTCTACTCTTAGTGTTTTTTCTATTGGCTGTTCTGGCTGTCTGCTGCTATGTCTGCAAAAAGAAGACCTGCCCCCTCAAAGGCTCCGCCCTTCCTGCTACTCAAATATGCAACAAGTAATCAAGAAAATTCTCAACTGTTTTAAGTGTAAATATGAAACCAGTGGTTCTCAACTGGTTTTCCTTCAGGACCCAGATTTTAAATTGGGCATCAAAAGGTGACCCGATACAGTAATTCAATTGCATACTGTATAAAAGTACACATAAATGTCCCTAAAATCAAATGTGAAATGTATTAATATTACCATGAACTGCATAGGGCTGACAATAAGTTTTGTGAACTACATGAGTGTAAATTACAGTCGCTACAGTTTCATGTTTTTTTTTTTCCTCTTTCAAATTTTGTTCATGGTTTTTGAGGATGTGGACATGCCATGCAACATGTCCATGACGGCATCTGCCTATTACTGTTAAAATAACACTGTAGAATTTGATTGGAAGGCATGTGATGTCAACATGTATGTGAAGCATTTTTTCTTCCCTTTTAAAGTTAAAAAGTCTATTTATATACTGCCATGCATGATTATGCACTTGCATTTTAACATTTGCCAAATTTCCAAGTATTGTTTCTTTAATCTGCTGTCTGTGACCTACCCTATCAGTACAAACCCAAAACCTATTTTAGGACGCAACCCACCACTTGAGAACCACAGAACCACAATATCTATTTGTATCTTTCTTGGCAGTTCTGATGTCAGCAATTGTGTTATTTTCTTGTTAGTATTCCAGACTCCCTTGAGTGTAAAAGTCACAGCACAGGTCACGTCAACCCAGTGTTCCAACCAAAGAAACCTCACGCTGATGAACAGGTGTGAAGTTGTTTGTTGTCAGCATGTGCCCGCAGTACTGTATGTCCATCCAAAAGCACTGTTTCATGCATTATTGTCATCTTGAAAATTACCCACATTTCACCATCCCAGAAATGCACATTTATTCTCTCTGTAGCGAAACACACAAAGAGTGCTGTTGTACTGAATATTGGCACTGCTGTGTTTCAACTGATAAGGTAACACAGGTAATCACATCTTATGTGCTGATATTCAGTACAACAGCCCAGTGAGTTGTGATATCACTTTTATACAACAGTTCTATAAGCAAAAAGTAGGGCTGCCGATTTAACGTGTTAATATAGTGCGATTTAATTTGATAAAAAACTAGTTACAAAATTACTAAATTAATCTTGCCTCCTGACCCGTACTTAAATTAAGTAATAAAAATCTGTATTTTACTAGCAGCAATTTAAGCTTGAAGTAACTATGTAACTAGGAGCTGAGTCAGCATGGGGCAGTCAGCACATCTCAACAAACCTCACAAGCAGTGCAGCCACAAAATGAGAGCTGCTCACACAGGACGCTTTCTTAACAGCAGGATGAAGCACAACAGAATGCAGGGATCTCAAGATGCAATTTTCATCATTTCAACTATTAACTTGAACCAGCAGCCTAAAAACATGACTGATGCTAAAAACTATTGAGATGCTCCAAAAGTGTCCATTTGACACACATGATGAAACAATATTTATATTATTTAGTAAAAACGTATCGATCATAAACTTTAGTACATTTTATTATTTAGCCTACATAAATGATCAGATAAGGTGCATACACACAACTAACAAACTGAATCACAGTCATTAAAGAAGCCGACTAGGAAGTATTAGCTAGCTAGTGGCTACATAGCCCACTGTCATATGAGGCTAGGTAGCTTGTAGCTAGCAACTAGCTAATCCAGCTAATATGATATCATTGTGTACTGAACAAGACAGCACTGTCAATGCAATACAGCTATCGACTGAACACAACAGCAACACCGACATCAACACAATTGCTGTTTATTTGTATTTAGCTAAACGGTATTAAACGGTATGCTCATTTTTAGCATAAAAGAGGTCACACGCCTTATGTAGGATTGAATTTAAGCTTCAAATTTAAGGGTAGCTTACCCTGTGGAGTTTACTTGTAAATAAATAAGTAATGCTTAATTCATTTTTTAGGTCTAACAAACATATGGAATGCATTTCCTTTACATTAATGGTTTGAAATATATATTGTGATGAATATCGAACAATATGAAAATAAATATTGTGATCATATTTTTTGCCATATATCACCCAGCCCTACCGATATATATAGGCAAAATATTGACTTATAAAGCAACTTTTTTTCCACCGAGTAATTTGATTTACGGCATATCATGTAATTAATTCCATTACATTTTGAATCGATTGATAGCCCTAGCAGGAAGTTTATATTGTGTAACTCACATTTTAGGTGCAATATGATCAGTACTTAACAATACTTGTATTTTTGCTATATTTATGAAAAACAAATGGGTAAATCAATATCTAAAAATCAAAGCAATATCAATTTAACAACTTTTTGACCATTAAAATAATGGATTAATTGTAAATGCAATGTTTTTGTTATCTCCACAGCAGCGCAGTCCTCAGGCGAGTCCTACAGGTCCACCTCGATCCAGAAATTGTATTGTCCGACCCACTGTGGTGTTGCCTCCAATCCCAGCCTATGCTGCGCAAAATCAAAGTTTACAGTATTCAGAGACTTCCAAACCATCTCCATCAGCTCCCCCCAAAACAAGACCACTCCCCCCTAACAGACCCCTTCCACCCAGTCCCATGATCAAACCCTCCCAGGCTGCAGAGGTGAGTGTTTTGCACTTGTGGTTAATGTTGTTCTTTTGTCCTGAGCAAATGCAAAGACAACATTTGCAGAACTGATCAATCATAGAGTTAAGTTTGCACACGAGCAAATGTAATCATCCTCCACCATAACATTTAAGCACTCTGTTTGCATAATAAACAGTTTACTGACTATGACTACACATTCATTGCTGTGTCCCATCTAGATGGTGCCTAAGAATGGCTTGCCAGTGTCAGCAGCCATGTTGCACAAAGGGAAATTCAATCTAATGCCCCCTTCTGGACACTACCAACATTTCAGGTAATACACAGAGACAGGTTTGACAATTTACAGCATTTGTGGTATAATGTTGATTACCACAAAAAAATCTTTCAACTTGTTCCTCCAAAAAAAGCACAAATCGTGGTTACAGTGAGTCACTTACAATGGAAATGAATGGGGCCATTTTTTGGAGGGTTAAAATGCAGAAATGTGAAGCTTACAATGTTAAAAAAGCATTAAAGGTGCTGTAGGCGACTTTTTTCATGGAAAGGTATGAAATATATAATCATACTCCCTGAAAGATATCACACCGATCACTGTGACCATTATAATCTCTGTAAAAAGTGTCCACGGACATATTTGTTCTGTAGCCAATCAGATGGCACCTGAGGCGCTTCCTGCCTGTCAATCATAAGTGTTGTCCTTGCAGTGAATTTTTGAGGCTTAATGTCATATTCTGATTTATAATTTGTCAGTTGTGGGTGCTATTGTTGTATTTGACAAGCGTGGGAATGTGCTTTGTGTTGGTTTAAATGGTATTTGTGGTGTTTTAGAAAGAGGGGCATGACTGTATAGTTCAGCGAGTGATGCCCAGTTGTCATGTCAGAAATAAATATGGTTATCTTCCATTACTGTCTAAGTTGGTGCAAACAATGTATTTTTGGTTCCATCATACAAGACAATTTGTATACTGCACATCACATGCACTACATACTGCAGAGATATGAAAGTTGTATGCTAGTATGCTATTCAGGATATAGCCACACACCACTACAAAAGGAAAATATATGCACAAATTAGAAAATTATTAGGTAAAATTACTATTAGTTGTAAAGTGATTAGTAATAATAATTATTTGGTATTTTGATGTCCATAATTGTGTCATAGGTTCCAAAGTGAATTTTCTGGAAAGAGCTGATTCTGAGTGAAGCTCATCCGAATGATTCACATCAGCTCTGCACCTTGAAGATGTCCTGAAGAGAGACCAATTCAACTGCCTCACGCAAAGTGATGCTCGCCTTATTGACTTGATAACAGAATTATGGATACCATGTTACTTCCTTTTTTTCAGGTTGTACAGTTCCACTATTCATGTGCCATATGCTCCATTTGTTATTTTATGTCTATTACATTATAGAGACCGCAGAGAAAAGATCAATCAAAAATATGAAGTATGGCATAATAATCCAATAAGAGCATGGGTCATCTGAAACAATACTTGCATTAAGAAGATGAAATGTAGAGGTTTTTATTGTATGGAAGTGTATTATACTGTATGAATTGAGTAAACTGGAAATGTCAGATTGGTCTAGTCATGAACTAACTGACAGGAAATATAGTTTAGTGCTATGGTGCATCTGTGCTCAGGAAACCGCTCTGAAAAAAGAAAGGAAAAAAAAAGAATCAAGAATTCAAAAAGGTAAGAAGATTGTTTGCTTAGCAATAATAGTTTAGAAACTCAGATAAACTGTACAGCGCTGTTTTTATGTTGAATTATGAGTAACAGGTCAAATCAATCTGATTTAAAAGATGTTTGCAATGATGCTGGACATTATGGGATGGAAGAGTTTACTTCTGGTGCTTTGTTTTTTAATTGAATTTTTTAAAACAATGTGTTTTAATAACAATTGATTAAATGTTCTTTTTAAATAAGGGCATTAAAGCAGGGAATGTATTTTAGGTTTAAATAACATGTAAACAAATTTTGTTTTTAGTCTTTGGGATAGAGTTGAAATTTCTATCTTGTTTGCTCTGGATGAATAGTAATATTCTCTCATCATGCTTAATGTTTTGGGAGACTATATGACCAACGTACTGGATTTCTGACTTTTTATGATGTACATAATTCATAATGTTAAGATTTGCGAATCAATGATGACGCCTTAACTAAAATGATTCATTGTATTGCTGTTTGAGTATACATTGTGTATAGTGGATGTAAAGTTTGCCTGGTATTATAGACTGCATCGGAAGCTGGAAACAATGTCACCACAGTTTTTATTCTGGCTTAATTTCAGTTTCTGTTATTATGAGAATTAAAAATGTTGTCCTATGCAAAATGGGCGTTAATGCAGTGCCTTCCATGTCACATCAGAAATAAATTTCCATCAGTTATTCTTGATGCTGTGCATTTTTATTATTGTTGTTGGAGTGTAAATTGAATTATAGTTTGATTAACAAGTTAAATGTCTTACCTAAGATGTTAAAGTATGATATCATTTACTATTTGTTTTTTTTGTGTAAATGATATCACACCAAATTGCACGGAAAGTTTAAATAAAAAAATTCAATAAATAAATTAGTATTTGTTGTCATTCTTGGGATTTGGTCATATTTAAACCTGGAAAACAAACTTTAATACATTTTCTGAATACTTAACTAAATTAGGCACATATTAAACATATTAAAACCTTAAACAAATAATATTTTCCCAACTCCGGGTTTAAAGCCCTTTTATTATTATTATTTTTTTTCTGATTTGGACAACTTTTGTTCTGAACTCTGTCACGGACAAAATGGAATTGGTTTGAAACAGATTCTACACTAAAACATTTGAAGCTCCAAAAAGCACAAAGTCAGCATAAAAGTAATCCATCCATAAGACTCCAGTGATTAAACCCATATCTTTAGAAGTGATATGATACATGTGGGTGAGAAACAGATCAATAAAGTTGGTGGCAATATGCACAAGAATGTGAATTGTCAAAAACCAAAGAAGAAGAATGTGAAAGAGGAGATTTATAGTAAAATAGATCTGAAATATTGATCTGTCTCTCACCCACACATATCATATCTGAAGACATGGATTAAACCTCTGGAGTCATATGGATTACTTTTATGCTGATTTTATATGCTTTTTGGACCTTTAAAGCTCTGACCGCCATACACTTGCATTGTAAGGACCTACAGAGCTGAAATATTCTTCTGAAAATCTTCATCTGTGTTCAGCATTTACATTTACATTTATTCATTTGGCAGACGCTTTTATCCAAAGCGACTTACAAAAGAGGAAGAACATCAGCGAATCATCTTAAGGTGACAGTGGTACGAAACGTGCCATACTACAAAGATTCACTATCATCAGAATAGTATACAAACAGATTTAAGTGCAACAAGAATTGAAAATAATATTATTTTTATTTTTTTGTGACTGGTTAAGTTTTTTTTTAATGTTTTTTGAAGATAGTGAGTGAGAGTGAGTCAGCTTCACAGATTGAGCTGGGAAGGTCATTCCACCAACGTGGTATGATGAAACTGAAAGTCCTGGAAAGTGTTTTGGTGCCTCTTTGTTTTGGTACAACAAGGCGACGTTCCTTAGCCGACCGCAGGCTTCTGGTGGGAACGTAGCTCTGCATAAATGTTTTTAGGTATGCTGGAGCAGACCCAGTGAATGATTTGTATGCTAGCATCAGGGCCTTGAATTTAGTATGTGCATGAACCGGCAGCCAGTGGAGAGAGACAAAGAGCGGTGTAACATGTGCTCTCTTAGGTTCATTAAAGACCAGACGTGCTGCTGCATTCTGGATCATTTGCAGAGGTCTAATAGCACATGCAGGAAGGCCTGCAATGGGAGCGTTACAGTAGTCCAGTCTAGTTATGACAAGGGACTGAACAAGCAGTTGTGTGGCATGTACAGAGAGGAAGGGTCTTATCTTCCTGATATTGTAGAGTGTAAATCTACAAGATCTTGCAGTTTTTGAAATGTGGTCTGTGAAATTTAGCTCATCATCAATGGTTACCCCTAGAGTTCTGACCGTTTTGGAAGGCGAAACTGTAGTTGGACCCAGCTGCACGGTGATGTTGTGTTCAACAGCAGGGTTAGCTGGAAAGACAAGGAGTTCGGTCTTGGCTGGGTTAAGTTGCAGGTGGTGTTCCACCTGCAACTCAGCAGCGATTCGAGCGGTCACTGTGGTGTCGTTGCGCTGGAAAGACAAGTAGAGTTGCGTGTCATCAGCATAGCAGTGGTAAGAGAAACCATGTGACTGGATGATGGGTCCTAATGACGTTGTGTATATGGAGAAGAGAAGTGGCCCAAGCACTGATCCCTGAGGTACCCCAGTAAGTAACTGATGTGGCTTGGATACCTCACCTCTCCAGGCTACCTCAAAGGACCTTTCTGAGAGATAGGAGTTGAACCAGCCAAGCACAGTTCCGGTGATGCCCAGTTTAGAGAGGGTGGAGAGTAGGATTTGATGGTTGACTGTGTCAAAGGCAGCAGAAAGGTCCAGCAGAATCAGAACGGATGATCTGGATTCAGCTTCCGCCTGTCTCAGCGACTCGATGACAGACAGCAGGGCAGTCTCAGTGGAGTGTCCACTTTTGTAGCCCGACTGATTGTCATCCAGCAGCTTGTTCTGTGAGAGATAGGCGGAGATCTGATTGAAAACTGCCCTTTCAAGTGTTTTTGCCATGAATGGGATGAGAGAGACTGGTCTGTAGTGTTCTATCTGTGTGGGGTTAAGTGCAGGTTTTTTCAGCAGTGGGGTTATTCAAGCCTGCTTAAATGTAGTGTGAAAAGTGCCTGTAAGTAGAGATGTGTTAATTATGTGTGTAAGTGCAGGTAGGATGGACGGAGAGATGGCCTGGTGAAGGTGTGATGGAATGGGGTCAAGGGATCAGGTGGTGGAGTGGTTGAGAGGAGGAGTTTAGAGACCTCAGTGTCAGTTAAAGGAGAGAACGAGAGAAAGAAGAGTTGCATACAGGAGGTGAGTGTTTGACAGGGTGTGGTGCTGTGAATGTATTGCTGATGGCTGTAACCTTATTAGTAAAACATGTTGCGAAGATATCTGCTGTCAGTGATGTGTCAGGTGGTGGAGGGGGAGGACAGAGAAGTGTGTTGAATGTTCTAAACAAGCCACGAGTGTCTGTGGTGCTGTTGATCTTGGTCTGGTAATATGAAGTTTTTGCAGCTTTAACGTTATCTGAAAAAGTTGCAAGCAGAAGCTGATATTTACCAAGATCGGCTGGATCTTTAGATTTCCGCCATCTCCTCTCAGCTGCCCTGAGATCAGTCCGATGTTCACGAAGGACGTCAGACATTCAGGGGCTGGGTGGTGTAGTACGTGCTGGTCTAGAGGAGAGAGGACAGATGTTGTCTAGACAGGTTGTTAAAGTAGAGCTAAGTGTGTCTGGGGCAGTGTTTACATCAAGCATGGAAAATACATTTATTGTGGGAAGAGAGGCAGAGATATCAGTGGAAAGGCGAGAGGGCGAGAGGGAACGGAGGTTATGGCATGTATATATACATATATATATATATATATATATATATATATATATATATATAAAATAAAAAAACATGCACAAATAAATGTTCACATTAATGACAAAACCTTCAGACAGTGAGCACATTTTAAGAATTAATTTCCAGGTAGTTTCGGTGAAGCGCCTCAGGGACACGGATATAAGGTAGCCTACAATTGGTATAAGATACAAAAAAGACATTCTGTTATGATCAAGATATATTAATGCAGAAATTATTTTAATTCATTATAATGGACATATCAACATCTTGTTAAAAAGCTTTTAACACTTCATTTTACTGAACCACCACTTTAAAAAGGGGACCTTACTATGTCCGATTCCAGGAATGACCCTTGTATTACTTACCTAGATGCCTCACAAATTAGTCAAAATTTAGCATCTCAAATTATATTATTTGTCTATTACTCTCACACTAAACATACTTAATTACAAATAGAGGGGCACTCAAGATAAATGCAAAATATATCTTGTGTGTTTTGCTTGTTTGGCCGTAAGTCAACAGCAGCAGTGCACTTTTATTTTGAAACACGAACTTCCGGTCCGTCATTTTGGATGAACGTGTTGTTCTTGCCTTCGACGCCTCCAAGCTTGCGTGAAAACTTCCGTTTAACGACGAATTTTCGGTGTTTTCCCTCTTCATTGGAATATCACTAACGAATATTTAATTTAAGATCATGGAGCAAATGGAAGACCCCGCTGGATCGGACAATAAACGAGCTATAGAGCGGAAAAGGTGAGTTTTGTGTCGTAAACAAGGGCCTGTTTTCTAGCACTAAGAAGCTTCTAACTCGAGCCGTTTAAAGACCTGGATTTAATCCAGTATATGACCACATAGGTCACTATAATAGCGAAAATTGTCAAATTAACGTTACTAAATGGCATTATTGTATTACGATCTGCGGTTGCGCATGTAAACACTAATTGCGCGTGAATTGGTCTTGTTTTTAAGCGGCGCTGCTGTTGTGTTATTATTTAAGCAGGACAGGCACTTATTTACGAGTATTGGCTATTGTTCTGTTACATTACCTCCTTATATAAAGTCCTGCACATTTGTGAAACACTTGGGTAGTAATTACAGTTGTTTGTTCTCTTTTGTTAGTAGTTGAAGATGCTAAGCGAGGACTTCAGAGAGGACAAGCGTTCAGCCGAAGCACAGTTCATCACTTCGACACAGGTGAAAACAAGAGGTTCATAGCCACTTTTCGTGGTCATGTTTTGGTAGCAAACTACGTTTTTTCTTTCTTGTGTAGTTTTGGTTTCATTTGTGGATTCTTGATTTATATCTGTGCACCGTGAACCCTGTGGAATAAGTCAAACATAAGAATATAAAGCATCGACGAATTAATGTCCTGATCATTTGAATCCCTCTTTCAAACAGGAGCTGGTTCACCCCTGATACTCCCAGTTTAAGATCAGCAGTGTCATCTCAAACATTTCAATGGGCGGTAATGAAGGGGGTGGACGGGGAGGTGAAAGGTGGAGCCTCTTCGGGGTGCGCCCCGTTGTGCAGAAATCCCCCACTGACCCAGGATCAGATACCAACACACCTGGCAAGAACCTGTTATGTATTTCTGGCTTTGAAGCTCTCTGTCATACAGTAGTGATGAAATATGATAAGAAAAAGTAATATTGCAGGATATTACCAATGCACTAATACAGATTTATTTATGTATTTGTTTTAAAGAAAGGTGCTCAGGTTTTTATCTTGTTTAATCTTGCATATTAATCTTCAATATGTTTGGACCCACTTTATATTAGGTGTCTTTAACTACTATGTACTTAAGCATTTCATAGAACTTAATTATAATGGACATGTTGTTGTTGTTGTATTGTACTTATATTAAAAGTACCTGCAATGAATTACATCTGTAGTTACACTGTTAACCTTAACCAATAATCCTAAACCTAACTCTAATCTAAACCCTAACCATAAACCTACCCATATCTCAAGCTTGGTAGGAGCTAAGGTTAATCTTGTAAGAATTTTACAAGACAATAAGTATATTATATTGTATGTATTTTAATGTTAGTACATAGTAGATAAAGACACCTAATATAAAGTGGGACCATATATAAAAAATGTGAATCAATAAATAAAAAGGGGGCATGAAGTTTCATGAAGTAAAAAAAAGATAATGAGTAAAAATATTGAGTTTCCGATGTCTTCGTTTGAACTATCTGAAGCTGAAGGGAATTTTCATTTTAGTTTCAGACTAAATTATTGCTATAATCAGTTGTTGAGCACCGCTAAACTGAAATACATTTGAAGCACACAGGCTTTCTATCTTATACGTATTTCCCTGATTTTGCAGGACGCTTGCATCCATTTACAAGGATGCCTTGTTTAAAAAGTGAATAGGGTCAGGTTTAACATTCTTCTTTTCATGACTTCAGGGGGATTCACGCTGCAATCGTACTTTGGGGTTCAGAAGTCTAATACCATGGATGCCATTAAGACTCAAGTAAACCTAATGGTTGAAGATCCCGCCGACTTTAAATCTGCCAAGATGGAGATGAGTGGTGAAGAGGGCAAGAAATCATCCTGTCACAGACTGAGACATCGAGATATGAACATTCTCACTCCCTCTGGCTTCTGACCCCACAAGTCTTGAACTCTCTTAAGCTTCCTCGTCTATTGTATTCTACAAACACACATTACAGCACAAATTGACACATAAATGTCTTTTGTAATTTAAACCTGTTTGGTCCCTTGTAACCACACACACACACACTCACTCATAAAACACACACTTACCCATTCTCCTCATTCTTAGATTTTCCCTTTAAATTAGATGAAAACATACTATCATACTATACATACTATCTTTAACGTTAGTGCCAAACACCCTTGATAGCTATTTTATTTACTTTTTAATTGAATTGTTCCCCAAGTATTAGATATCACTTTTTTTGTTTAACGAATGTTTCACCATTGCTGTTTCTTTGCTTTTAATTAATGTAGTTTAAATTTACAGAGGTAAAAAGCAACTCAAAATATATATGATTACCAGTAAGCCTCTGGGTTTAATTTTATTATTATTATTTAGTACAGGTGTGAATTATAGCATTCATGAGTGCGTCCTCTGATATAAATTGTTCGGACCATTTTAAAAAAAAATTTTTTTTTTTAAATTAGTGTATGTTCAAGCATTATTTACCATTAGACTTGTGGATTCCTTCAGTGACGACAGCACGTTTTGGTAGTTAATAAGCACATATTTCAAATGTTAAAACATTGTGTACTATATTATGCTGTTTGTGTTCACAATGCAATTCTTAAAGCTGTTTAATGCCACAGTGGAACATGCAACCTTACAGTCATTTTTGACTAAACATAGTCAGGTATCCATCTGTATGCAGAGTTGAAACATGCTTAAGTGCCGTTTTTGTAACAACTGTTTATATATATATATATATATATATATATATATATATATAAACAGTCATGTCATTTTTTCTAATTTATTTGTCCTTTGTATTAGAGATGGCTTGTGATTGATGTGGTTTTTATGTTCTGTGTGTGGTCCGTTTGCAATAAGCTACAGCATTGTTTGCATTGGCATGCTGAAAGCACCTCATTCATATCACTGGCTTTCACACTTCACCACACAAGTCTTTTTCAATGCTTTTTGTTTTCCTTTGTTACACACAAAAGCCATGTTTTAAACTAGGTGCATATGCTGAAGCGTGACTCATTTTTGTTGTTGCTTTTTGTACATTTCTGGTTGAAAATGCTTTGCCTTTAAGATATTTCAATTCCTGTTTGACTTGACCCATTGTAGTTTCTTTTTTGTAGTGCTTCAATCGCAATCGTTATCCAATAAGTAATTGCAAAACCGAAGTGGCTTTTGCATCAAACTCAAACACATTTGATGTGTTGGATTGCTACCATATATTGCTCAAACTGAATATTTGATTTCTAATAAACTTTGTTGTAAAGCACAATGAATGACTTTGTTTGTTTTGTTTATCAAAGAAAGATGTCACTTTTATTTTTGTTTTTATATTTCTTTTAAAGACATGAAATGAAGCTAGAGCATTTTCGGGATAATAAAGCATTACTTATTTACCTTGGCATTTAAAATAACCAATATTATCTTGCAAAAATGCATGATGACAATGGCATACAATAATAGCTTGTTGTATATGACAAGTCTTGCTTCAAATATTTTCATTTAGCTTTTACAAAATAGGTAGTTCTTGTTCTGGATGCTGATTGGTCAATTAAACCTTCCAGTTGTGCTAAAATGCATAATGGATATTGACACAAAACGCCTGTTCACCTAGCGACTACAGTATACTGTATCACTATGAATGCAGCACCCAAAGAAGCCAACAATTACCCTTATGTATAGTATATATGTCAATGACTGTGTTGTACACTGATGAGCCAAAACATTATGACCACTTACAGGAGACCTGAGTGACTTCGACAAGGGTCAAATTGTTATGGCCAAATGACTGGATCAGAGCATCTCTGAAACGGCAAGGCTTGTGGGGTTCTCCTGGTCAGCAGTGTTGAGTACCTACTGACAGTGGTCAGAGGAGTGACAAACCACAAACTGGCGACCAGGTGTTGGTGCCCAAGGCTCATCGATACGTCTGGTCCAAACCGACAGAAAATCTACTGTGGCACAAGTCACAGAAAGTGTTAGTGATTGTTACAATAGGAATGTGTCACAACAGTGCATCACTCCCTGCTGTGTATTGGGCTGCGTAGCCGCAGACCGCTCAGGGTGCCTTTGATGACCCTGGTCAATGTGTGGCCGCTTACCTGGGGTAGTGATGGCACCAGGATGCACTGTGGGAAGACGACAAGCCGGTTTAGGGAGTGTGATGCTCTTGGCAATGTTCTGCTGGAAATACCTGGGTCCAGCCATTCATGTGGACATCAATTTGACGCGTGCCACCTACCTAAACATCGTTGCAGACCAGGTACACCCCTTCATAGCAAATGTATTCCCTGATGGCAGTGGCCTCTTTCAACAGGATGATTTGCACTGCCACACTGCACACATTGTTTGGGAATGTTTGAGGAACATGATGAAGAGTTCAAGGTGTTGCCCTGGCCTCCAAATTTCCCAGATCTCAATCCGATTGAGCATCTGTGGGATGTGCTGGACCAACAAGCCAGACTCATGGCAGCTCCACCTCACAACTTACAGGACTTGATGGATCTGCTGTTAATGACTTGGTGTCAAATATCACAGGACACCTTCAGGGGTCTTGCAGAGTCCATGACTTGGCAGGTACACGCTGTTTTGGCGGCAAGCGAAGGACCAATGGTGTATTAGGCAAATGGTCATAATGTTTTGGCTCATGCCCTGTATATTATAATTACTATATTATTAACATAACTATATTATAATAATTATAACATTCTATAATTCTATTAAAAACTATAAATTCTTTCAAATGTATCTGAAACAAAAACGACTCAATTAAAAATCTCAATTAAGGTGGCAATTTTAAATTAAACACGAATTCATATTACACAATAAAAATAACATTTTCAAAGATTTACACATTTAAACCTTTATTTCAAATATAATTGAATAATTTTTAACAAAATTAAATGTAAACTAAATATTTTAAGTTTTATTTAATTTGGTAATAATTACTAAATGGAATGTCTAAAAAATAGGCTAAAATGTTTTATTTTGTGTGTAAATTGAACATAAATGTATACTAAATACAACTAATAAAACACTTTTTATACTACTGAATCATAAATATACTGATAAAAACCTTATTAATTAATACTCAAATTACAGTGGCAAGAAAAATTATGTGATCCCTTTGGAATTAGCTGGTTTTCTACATTAATTGGTCATAAAATGTGATCTCGTGATCTTAAAGTCACAAGTGTAGACAAACACAATGTGCTTAAGCTTACAACAAACAAGTATAATCTTTCATGTTTTTATTGAACACATCCCAGTAAATATTCAGAGTGCCCTTGGTTTTAATAACTGTTTTATATTCCTTTGGCATCTATAACCTCAACCAAGCATTTCCGGTAGCTGCAGAAACAACCAAACAACCATCAAACAACGTTCAGAAGGAATTATGGACCACTATTCCTTATCCATATTCTTAGGATGTCTGGTGTGAACGGCTCTCTCGAGGTCATTCCACAGCATCTATAATGGGTTAAGGTCTGGGCTCTGACTGGGCCATTCCAAAAGGTGGATTTTCTTTTTATGAAGCAATAGTGTAGTGGATTTACTTCAATGTTTCATTGTCCTGCTTCATCACTCAACTTCTGCTGAATTTCAGCTGGTGCACAACCACCCTGACATTATCCTGTAGGATATCTTGATAAACTTGGGAATTCATTTTTCAGTTGCAAGCATTACAGACCATGAAGCAGCAAATCAGCCCCAAATCATGATGCTCCAACTATTGGGATGATGTTTTAATGTTGGTCTGCAGTGTCCTTTTTGTGCCATACATAGTGCTGTGTGTTCTTCCCAAACAATTCAACCTTAGTTTAATGAGTCTGCAAAACATTTTCCCAGTAGTGTTGTGGAGTATTATGGTGGTCTTTGGCAAACGTCAGGTGCTCAGCATTGTTTTTGCTGGAAAGCAGCTGCTTCCTTCTTGGTGTCCTGCCATAGACACCATACCTGTTTAATGTGTTTGTAAAGCAGTCAATGGAAAGAGGAGGCGAGAACCGGCTTTTCAATATAAATAATAGTTTAATTTCAAACTAAACAGAAGACACAAACACACACATGACGGACATGTCCGTAAACGATCTCTCTCTCCCGCACGATCCTCTGCAGTCGACCTTTATCCTTATCGAAGGCTTGATTAGCCTAAAACGGGACCGGGTGTGTAGGATCACGACCCAGCCCCACCCTCCGCCCTGCCACAGTGTTCCATATAGTAGACTCATGAAGGATCATTGGAACTGGTTGACATCTCTGTTCAAGTCTTTAACTGTCACTCTAGGGTTCTTTTTTGCCTCACTGAGCATTCTGCAGTGTGCCCTTTGAGCCACTTGTAGGGAGAGTAGCCACAGTACTATATCATCTCCATTTATAGACAATTTGTCTAACTGTGGACGGATGAATATCTAAGCTCTTTGAGATAACTTTGTAACCTGTCTAGCATTATGCAAAGCAACAATTGATCGTATGTCTTCTGTGATCTCTTTTTTGTGAGGCATGATCCACATCAACAGATGCTTCTTGTGAATAGCAAACTCAAAATATTTGAGTGCTTTTTATAAGTCAACCCCAGGTGTGGGCTCTAACCCACACCTCCTTACTGTTATTAACTTTTGTTGACATCATTAGCCTAGGGGTTCATATACTTTTTCCAAACTACACTGTGCATTTTGAATGAAGTATTCAATATGCACAAAATCAATACAATAATTTGGGTGTTATTAGTTAAAACAGATTGTGTTTGTTCATTATTGTAACTTAGATGAAGGTCAAACCAGATTTTAAGACAAATGTATATATAAATGCTTCAAAAAGAAGACTGAATGACTTTTACTCTGGGGCTGAAGTGAATCGCTGAATTGAACTGCTTCATTTATACGAACTGTCCTAAACCCATTCACTAAAATGATTTGGACTTTCCAACGCTGAGTAGGTGAATTGTTTATTTTAACCGGTTCAGTTACACAAACCAATTTACTTATGTTTTTCTTCATAATAATGTCTCAGTTTGCTCGGCTGCTGCGTGCGCAATACAGTTGGACAAAAAGCAATGTAGTGTTTTGTCATGTGTCACATAACTTGCTGGAAAAAGTAGCTCATTACTGGAAATATGACATAAATAACACTTTCCAACACCAATGTGGGGTCGGGGCTTGCCTCATGCCTTGCTCAAAGCTACAATGGTGATGGGAAACCTTACATTCTCCAGTTCATTGACAGGCTCTTCTGACGAAAGACTAGTTCAAACAGGTTAAATTGTAACAAACTTTAATTTCTGTTTTATAAAACATATTTTAATAAGCATATGAATGCATGTTATGGCTGTCAGGCAGTAGCTAAGTATTTCGTTTTTTTTTTTTAACCCATATCAACAATTAAATACAAATAATGATTCAGTAGCAAACTCTTTCAATATCTTCATAATACATCATTCTTTGCATTTAAACACTGTAAAGAAAGTCAAACAAAAGTTATAGAGTAAAATGTTCTGGAAATTTCATCCCATTCTTTTTTGTTTCTAAAATGCCTCAATCATGTTGTTGGTCAATCAAGATGCTTTTTACACTTACATAAATCACTTAGTAAATCAAAGACAAAGCTTGTCTGTCAAATAATGCTCATAGAAATCCAAATCCATTATCTGTGTTGCAATATGTATAGAAGAACTTTGCATGCGTTGATCACTGGTTATTTGATAATTACTAATAAATATGTATATAAAAAATTCTTATGTACAGGGTTCCCACACTTTTTAACCACTGAGTTTCAATGCCTTTTACCAGTAGTTTTTTTTATTACTGGAGGATTAAATTATGATTTTTTTTAAATCCAATCTATTAACAAATTAATCTTACAGACCTCTTTGTGTTTAGTGTGACCGATTCATTGTAAAGAGCCAACTGTCATTTAACATCATTTAATGTATAACATTCCCTGATATTTCCAGATATGTTTGACCATGGGAACCCTCTAGGGTGTAGATTTGGGATGTTGTTTCTTTGTGTTGAATCTTTGAAAGCCAAGCAAAGTAAATATAAAACCAACAAAATTGCTTTCTTTGCTATCATGCTATAAAAGAAAGGACTGTAATACTTTCTGAAATCTAAAATACTGTTCACAAAAAATCGTCAGTTTTCGCCATCTTTAAAAAGCAATCAGTACATACCATAAATTACTATGAACAAAACTATGGAATATGTGTAAAGGATTGTAACGGCAGGTAGTCACAGTTAGCATATATCTCATACAAAGTATCACAACAGACGTGCACTAACAAAATGTAGATGCAGTAGTTTTAAAGAAATAAAAAATAAACAGATACAATATAACACACTTTTCTTGCTCACTATTATGCTGCATTGTTTTAAAAGAAATGCAGTATATCCTTTTACTGTCAATGAGTATATTATTTTGCAATAACGTATGAATGCTTCTGACAGTTGGTCTTTGGGTGACATTTCCTGATGCTTGCTATGTATTTTTGCATATATTAATCGGCTAAACAATAAGAAATAAACCAAGCATTTAACAGTAACAGAAATAAATCATCGTAAATTACTGTTCAATAGTAATCCCAAAATAATGATCGGTTCTGTATTATTCCATGCCATAGCTTCCCATGTTGCTGTTGCTGAGCAAATGCATCCATGAGGCCAATCCCTGACCTCACATCCTCTCCAAGAGCTCGTCTCAATCATGTTCCTCCATGTAAAAATATTGACCAAACTGAGGGCTGTTTGCACCCTCATACAACATGCACATTGAGGACAGTCAATATGAATCAATATTTTTGAGATGCTGTCTTTTGAGGGACCGTAAAGTCAATTAAACTCCTCGGGTTCTTGGAGAACATCAAGGCTGGGAGAGACGCTTCCTCTTGAGCTTCTGAAGCCTCCCTTGTTCCTTTAAAAACAAACAAGGATTTGATGCAAAACTCCCACCAGTGTAACGGCAGCAGTTGAGTGGGTCAGTCCAGCATGCCCATGCAAAAGTCTATGAGCACTCTACAGGCAGCTTAGCTTATAGTGAAGAATACTGTCATCTTTGGCTCCGTGAATTGTTTGATTAAAAAAAAAGATCTTATTTGGATTGGTTAACCCAAGTAGATACCAAAAATGCAGCATCCACTATTTGGTCCAAAATTTCAGAAATAAAATGTTTATGAAAAAATAACACTGATGAATCTTCATCGAAGTCTTTCGGCTTTATAAAATGTAAAAATATTTAAAAAGAGAAAGCTGTATGAAATTGCCACATATATCACATCAATATGTACAGATGACATGCCTCAGGTTACACATCACTGCAAAAGAACAACAACAACAACAACCAACATTAGAGAATAGCAAAGCCAAACAATCCAACATCTTAATAACTAAGCTTGTTTACATGCACATTCTTCCACAGATTATGCTGGAAATGGTTTTCTTTATTGGGGTAAGGTCACATTCTCCAATGTGTGCAAGTGTTGTGCGCATGTCTGTGTACGTTTTGATGTCTAAAGGAGAGAATAATCAATCATTTAAAATCTCATGTCTATGCCTTAAACAATTTTCCTTTATCGGGGTATGTTCATAAACAGTTTATGTAAAAAACGAGCGGCATACACTGATGAGCCAAAATAGATCCTTCAAGTCCTGTAAGTTGCGAGGTTGAGCTGCCATGGATCTGACTAGTTGGTATAGCACATCCCACTGATGCTCAATCGGATTGAGATCTGGGGAATTTGGAGGCCAGGGAAACACCATGAACCCTTCATCATGTTCCTCAAACCATTCCTGAACAATGTGTGCAATGTCGCAGGGTGCATTATCCTGCTCAAAGAGGCCACTGCTATCAGGGAATACCATTGCCACGAAGGGGTGTACCTGGTCTGCAACGATGTTTAGGTAGGTGGCATGTGTCAAATTGATATCCACATGACCGGCCGGATCCAGATATTATCAGCAGAACATTGCCCAGAGCATCACATCCCACAGTGCATCCTGGTGCCATCACTTCCTCAGGCAAACATTGCACACGTACACGGCCTTCCCCGTGATGTAAAAGAAAATGGGACTCATCGGAACAGGCGACCTTCTTCCACTGCTCCAAGATCCAGTTCTGAAACTCACATGCCCATTGTAGGTGCTTTTGACGGTGGACATGGGTCATCATGGCACTCATGACCAGTCTGCGGGCACTCTGACCAGATGGGATAACCTTCGTTGCCCTCACGCAACGATGCATCCAACACCCTGTCGCTGATTTGTGGTTTGTCCCTCCTCTGAACACTGTCGGTAGGTATTCACCACTGCTGACTGGGAGCACCCCACAAGCCTTGCCGTTTCAGAGATGCTGTGACCCAGTTTTCTGACCATAACAATTTGGCCCTTGTCAAAGTCGCTCAGATCTGTAATCCTGCCCATTTCTCCTGCATTCAACATGTTGACTACAAGAACTGATAGATGCTTGCCATCTAATCTACCCAGAACTTGACATGTGGCCTTGTTAGGAGAAGATCAATGTTATTTGCTTCACCTGTGGGTTATCATAATGTTTTGACTCATCGGTGTATGTCTAGATTTCTGCACATTACCGTTGTGTTGCATTTAAACAACTTTTTGGTTTATGGTTTGATGTCAAAAGCAAAGAATAATCTGATTATTTAGATAGTCCGATTTTTAAAATAAATTGTTTTTTGGTATTTATCAACATATTCTGCATGTAAATGCACTCACTAAAACTTAAAATCAGCTTCAAATGAACTTTAAAAGTTCCCGTATAGTGATGCAGATTTGTAGTCAGTTGCTTCAGATGAACAGTTAATGTTAAAATTGCACACATGAACTTTACAGACACAGTTATTGAGTATTTATGTACTACCAATAAAAGTCATTTTTAACTGACCTTGTGCCAGCAGCCTGGTATTGGAAGCCCATCTGGACCCTTTAAAATACAAATAAAAAAAGAATGATGTAAGAGCCAGGAATCCATTTTCAATGTACTGGAAGTTATTGTGTAAGTTATTATAAACTTCATGAATTTTTTTTAAGTGCTAAAATAAACATTATACATATAGTAATTTACAATAAACAGATTATCTCTAAGAGCATAAACTGCACACAAAATACTAAACATTCTTTGAGTCCAGGCCATTGTGCATGCATTTTTAACAAACTGGTTTCATAAAATCACATTAGGCCTACTATACCTACATTTTTGCAAAAATATATTTACGTGGCTCGTTGTATGTCTCGTGACAGTTTCCTGGCAAAATGAACACTAGAAGCGCTACAACAACGACTTTTATTCCCTTACACAAATCGCAAGTAAAACAGCAAACATTTTTACTACAGTAAAATCTGCTACAGTTTTCATCTGACATTTAGTTTAATGACAATATCGGTTAGGTTTAAGGTTTAGGGTAGAGAGGTCAGTTTTGTTCATTTATAAGACAGAGCTTTAACCTTAAAAACCACTTCTGTTAAGGAGAATATGTAACGACTCGGTTACTAACGTAACCTCGGTTCCCTGTGAGGAGGGAACGAGTATTGCGTAAGTAGCTTACGCTATGGGAAAACTCAGTTTCTCGAGAAATATTGAAGTCTTTATGTAAAACGCATTGCAGCTGCACAGCAGACAGCAATGAGCGAGGCAGCTCGGTCACTGGCTGTGCTGCGGCAACTGCTCGAACCAATGACGGGGCGACTCTGAACGCGCGACCAATGGGCGCGCGCCTCGCGTTCGTGCGCTCAGAGCCCGCCGAAATTAGCATAGCCAGGCTATATAATGGGCACCCCGTCATACGAGTTCCTTTAGGTTCAATCGACTGAAGCGAACTGACCAAGCACAAGCACGGCAGCTTATGCAATACTCGTTCCCTCCTCTCAGGGAACCGAGGTTACGTTAGTAACCGAGTCGTTCCCTATCGAGAGGTTTCTCCTATTGCGTAAGTAGCTTACGCTATGGGAACACCATGTAAAACGCCGTGCGTGCTGACTTCGCTCTATAAAGCCAGAGGCAGATGCCTGAGCCTTAAAGCAAAGTGATTATTCCACGAGCCGGCCAACGGCGAGGTACATAATGGGATAGTATAGAGCGCCCTTCCAAGGTGGTCCATGGTGGGGCGCTCATAGTGCAAACACAAGCACATATCTTATGTACTGAGTTTTCTATGTACTGATATGCATAAAAAATCCTTTAAGTCAGTCAAAGACGGACCTTGTAAGGGAGGAGATAATGCTCAGCATATACATACTCCAGTCCATTCTACAGTCAGGCTGATAGAATGTTGGAATGCATTTTTTTTTCTTTTTCTATGTACTGATATGCATAAAAAATCCTCTAAGTCAGTCAGAGACGGACCTTATAAGGGAGGATATAATGCTCAGCATATACATTCTCCAGTCCATTCTACAGTCAGGCTGATAGAATGTTGGAATGCATCTTTCTATGTACTGATATGCATAAAAAATCCTCTAAGTCGGTCAGAGACGGACCTTATAAGGGAGGAGATAATGCTCAGCATATACATACTCCAGTCCATTCTACAGTCAGGCTGATAGAATGTTGGAATGCAATGAGGGGACCTGTAGGTTATAAAACCTGATAAATGTCGAAGGCGAGGCCCAGCCCGCCGCCGCACAAATATCTTCAATGGGTATCCCACTCGACCAAGCCCACGAGGAGGCCATGCTCCTTGTAGAGTGAGCTCTGATGCCTAAGGGGCATTGAAGGCCCTTGGCTTCATAAGCTAGCGCTATAGCATCCACTATCCAGCACGATATTCTTTGCTTTGAGACTGCGAGACCTTTAGTGCGGCCGCCAAAGCATACAAATAATTGTTCTGTCTGTCTGAACAGGGCAGAATGTTCCAAATATACTCTGAGCGCCTGACCGTAAATTAGCGTCGCCTTCGTCTGCTGGGGACGATAGCGCTGCCAGAGATATCACCTGTGCTCTGAAGGGTGTGGACAGCACTTTAGGAATATACCCGTGCTTTGGCCTAAGGACAACTCTGCAGTCGTTAAGTCCAAATTCCAGGCAAGCAGCGCTTGATGACAGCGTGTGCAGGTCGCCCAGTCTCTTGACTGAGGCGAGCGCCAGCAAGAGCGCAGTTTTGAGCGAGAGCTGTTTAAGGTGCACGGTTCAGAGAGGTTCGAACGGGGCACTCTTGAGTGCGTCCAGGACCGTGGCCAGGTCCCAGATCGGCACCGAGGGGGGGCGAGGAGGGTTCATCCTCCTAGCGCCTCTTAGGAAACGAATGATTAGGTCGTTTTTCCCTAATGAACGTCCTTTATCAGGATTGTGTGACACCGCTATGGCAGCCACATAGACTTTGAGCGTGGAGGGTGTGCGGCCCGCCTCCAGCAGCTCTTGCAAAAAGGCGAGTACACTTGGTATCTCGCACGATTTGGGGTTCAAGCTCTTGGTATCACACCAGTCACTGAACACTTTCCACTTTTGGGCATATAAGCGCCTCGTAGAGGGTGCTCGCGCCTCAGTGATGGTTCTCAAAAACTCCACTGGGGAGGTTCTCGGGAACCCGTTGAGGGGCCATGCATGGAGGGCCCACAGATCGGGGATGAAGAATCATCCCGTTGGCCTGCCTGAGGAGGTCTAGCCTCAACGGAATCGGCCATGGGGCAGATTGCATCATCTGCATCAGTTCTGGAAACCACGTTTGGTTGTTCCAGAGTGGGGCTACCAGGAGCACTGCACATCTCACTTCCCTGATCCGACTGATGACCTGAGGTAGCATCGTGATCGGGGGAAAAGCATACAAGGGGCGGCTCGGCCAGACTTGGGCGAACGCGTCCATGCTCTTTGAGAAGAAAAGGGGGCATTGCGCGTTTTCCCTGGAGGCGAAGAGGTCTACCTCTGCCTCGCCAAAGTTTTGCCATAACCACTGAACCGTCAGGGGGTGGAGAGACCATTCTCCTGGGAGAACCTTGTCTCTGGACAGCATGTCTGCTCCCTGGTTCAGGGCGCCTGGCACATGCGCTGCTCTCAGCGAGCGCAGGTGGTGTTGTGACCATAAGATGAGCTCCCTGGCCATAGAGTGCAGGGAGCTCGACCTGAGTCCACCCTGGCGATTTATATACGAAACTACCGTCATGTTGTCCGTTCGGACCAGGACGTATTCGTTTTTCAGGTACGGAAGCAGGGCTCTGAGAGCCAAGGCGACCGCTTTCATTTCCAGACAGTTTATATGTAGGCGCTTTTCCGGGTTTGACCAAAAGCCGGATACAGGCCTGCCCACATAAAGGGCCCCCCATCCTATTTTGGAGGCATCTGTCGTGATCATTTTTCTCCGCGTATTTACACCCAGACTCACGCCGGTTTGATACCAGTTGACGGCTTTCCAGGGCCTCAGGGCTTTTATACAGCCGTGATTCGCTCTGATCAAAAAGTGGCCCGAGTGTCACGCGTGAGTGGGGACACGGCTCTTGAGCCAGCGCTGGAGAGGACGCATGTGCAACAATCCTAGCTGGAGTACCGCTGATGCCGAGGCCATGAGACCGAGCATTCATTGAAATCGTTTGACGGGGGTGTGTGCGCCCGTTCTGAATGATGTTGCAAGGCTTCGAATAGAGAGCGCGCGCTCTGATGAGAGGCGCGCTGTCATCTGCACTGAGTCTAGCACTATTCCCATAAAAGAGATATTCTGGCTGGGGGATAGCACGCTCTTTGCAAAATTGATTCTCAGACCCAGGCATTCTAGATGGCTGATAATCCAAGATCTGTGCGTCGTTAACTGACCCTCTGATTGTGCTATGATTAGCCAATCGTCGAGGTAATTCAGTATTCGCACTCCCCGCTGTCTCAGGGGAAAGTGCCGCGTCCATACATTTCGTGAATGTACGGGGGCCAATGATAGGTCGAATGGTAGTACTGTGTACTGGTATGACTGTCCCTCAAAGCTGAATCTCAGAAAAGGCCTGTGATGAGGCGCTATCGGAATGTGAAAGTAAGTGTCTTTCAAATCCACTGATAGAAACCAATCCCCGGGGCGAACTTGCACGAGGATATGTTTGGTTGTTAACATTCTGAACGAGTGAATCATTAAAGCTTTGTTCAGATGTCTGAGATCTAGGATGGGGCGGAGGCCACCGTCCTTTTTCGGGACGAGAAAATAGCGGCTGTAAAAACCCGCCTCGCTCATAGAGGGAGGAACAGTTTCTATAGCGCCCTTCTCTATCAGTTTGAGCACCTCAGTGCGTAGAACATGTGACACATCTTTCCTCACTTTCGACTCGACCACCGCTGAAAAGCGGGGTGGTCTGCGAGCGAATTGAAGTGAGTAACCGTGTTTTATTATGTTCAAAAACCCATTTTGGCATGTCGGGGATTTCTTCCCAGGCTTTTGCTCGCATAGATATGGGCTGAATGTTGGCTGGGGGCGTGTCGCAGTGACGTATGGGCCCCACCGGCAACTTGCCTTGTGCTAACACTGAGCTTACAGCTCTCAGAGGCGCGGGCGCGCGCTGAGCAGCTGTGTTGAGTGCCGAGTGCAAGGGTGCGTGTGAGATTACAGGCACGCGGGCTATCTCCGTAATGCTCGCAGCCGGAGAAATGTTTGAAACTGTATAGACAGCGTTTACAGGTGGGGGTGCATACATTGTAATAGGCACGCGCGCCACTTTCATAAAGCTTCCCGCTCTTAGCGGGGAGTTTCTTGGCTCGCGCGTCACATCTGTGATGCTCGCGACATGAGCCAGAGAATTGTTTGAAACTGTATGGGCAGCGCTTATGGGTGGGGGTGCATATACTGTAGTAGGCACGCCGCCACTTACATAAAGCCTCCCGCCATGGCGGGGTGTTTTTGGTCATGCATACAGTGTTTGTAACTGTGGGAGTGCGCACTTTAGTGTGGACACGTGACCCCTTAGTGACACAGGCAGAAAATGTGCTAACACTGAGCTTACAGCTCTCAGAGGCGCGGGCGCATGCTGAGCAGCTTTGTTGAGTGCAGGGGTGCGTGTGAGATTACAGGCACGCGCGCTATCTCCGTAATGCTCGCAGCAAGAGCCAGAGAAATGTTTGAAACGACAGTGTTTACGGGTGGGGGTGCATACATTGTAATAGGCACGCGCGCCACTTCCATAAAGCTTCCCGCTAGCGGCGGGGTTTTTGGCCATGCATACAGTGTTTTTGTGTAGGGGTGCGTGTGTAGGGGTGAGTTTCTTGGCTCGTGAGCCAGAGATCTGTTTGGAACTGTATGGGCAGCGCTTATGGGTGGGGGTGCATCTACTGTGGTAGGCACGCGCGCCACTTTCATAAAGCCTCCCGCTAGCGGCGGGGTTTTTGGCCATGCATACAGTGTTTTTGTGTAGGGGTGCGTGCAGGACAGCAGGCACGCGTGCTACATTTATAGTATTTCCCGCTTTTACTGGGGAAGTGTTTATAACTGTGGGAACAGTGCTTGTGTGTAGTGGTGCATACATGACAATAGGCACACGATCTACATTTATGGGGCGTCCAGCTCGAGCTGGGAAAGTATTCGGCACTGTTTGGACAGTATTGATATGTGGGAGTGCGCACTTTAGTGTGGACACGTGACTCCTTAGTGACACAGGCAGAAAATGACTCTTGTGATTTCTGTGTGTTGCCGTTAAAACGGCATTTGATTGCAGGTGAGCGAGTTCTGTGACTGGCCCATTGACTGCTGTACAGACATTTCCAGCCGCCTGTAAGGGGACTGGGTAATGTTTTACACGTTTTGCTGGCTGCAGTGAAGCGTTCAGCGAACTCTCTTACCGTGCTGGTGCCCGTGCTCATGTCCGCTAATGTCGACGGCGCGGGGTCGAAGGCCGAGCCCGGCCAGTCATCGGATGCAGCGCCAATTGGAAAGGCTGTCATCCTTTTCACCGTCGTCCCCTGGCGCGCCGAACGAGATGAGACCCACCGCTCTGTTGGAGGGGTGCTGGTCCGTCTGCGTGAATTGGACTGGCGATGGGAAGATCTCGGGTGGTGGTGAAGCACGCGGGGACTGACCCGGCGTGACGTCACTGAAGTCTGCGTGCTCTGGCGGCCTCCGTGAGCGGCGCTTTTTCTTGCGCGGCTCGAACAGAGGGGGCGGCAGCACGGAGGTAGCAGGCTCGTTCGCGGCGAAGCGAGCGCGCGGCTCGTTGAGGCCCAGGGAGTCACATTCGGGGCATCCGCCTCGAGTGAAAGCAGCTTCTGCGTGGTCAGATCCCAGGCAGCGAGTGCAGATAATGTGACGGTCCCTGTCAGGAAGAAGGCCTCTGCACGAAGCGCAGGTCGAAGGCATTTGGAACAATGCCTCGAATTTGCTCTTTTACTAAATACAAAAAGTGTCGCAAAGGCGAACACTTGCAAAGTAGCTTAGTAAAAAGGATATAGTGATGCGCACCGGATGGCATAGCAGAAGGCTTCGAAGGCGGCTGAAGGCGCCGGTGTCCTCTTAGCAGTCCTGCTGTAGGCTTGTCAACGGCGAGGCGAAAGACTCCAACAATCCCAATCCGGAGGATCCAGCGAAGACAAGGAGATTAAATCTAAAGGAACTCGTATGACGGGGTGCCCATTATATAGCCTGGCTATGCTAATTTCGGCGGGCTCTGAGCGCGCGAACGCGAGGCGCGCGCCCATTGGTCGCTCGTTCAGAGTCGCCCCGTCATTGGTTCGAGCAGTTGCCGCAGCACAGCCAATGACCGAGCTGCCTCGCTCATTGCTGTCTGCTGTGCAGCTGCAATGCGTTTTACATAAAGACTTCAATATTTCTCGAGAAACGGAGTTTTCCCATAGCGTAATCTACTTACGCAATAGGAGAGACCTCTCGATAGGGAACGTGCTTTTAGCGCAACACTCAGAGGACATTTCACCTCGGTATTGCCGCGACACGTGTAATGAACCACGTAAAATAATTTAGCAAAAATATTGCCACCGTCAAGTTGTTATCATGAAATCAGGCTGAGTTTTTAATAATTTAAATTACTACTAACCATAATTATACATCAACCTAAAACACAAACACAGCTTAAGTGTTCTTCGGTTGTCTGCTTTGCTAATCACACAGAGTACAGGGGCACAACTACATGGGAAAGCATCAATGTTGCACACCGAACACACGTACTCGAATTTAATTCAGAATTTGTATACGAACAGTCATGTACATAGCAATTAAACTGTTTAGTTATAAAAACAAATTAGTAATTAAATTGTATCTGCATCAGTTTCCATCCAAACAGAAAAATAAAGAAAACAAAGATCTTCATTTTTCAATATGACGGATTCTGAAGCAAGCCTCTACATCACATTTCTTTGCCCGATTTTTTGGATTTAGTAAATAATTGATCCAGGTGTTTATTAATTCCTTAGGTAATTTACTCACACCATATCCAGTGGTTTCTCATGTCGTGTTTGACAGCGAGACAACCTCAGGTGAAAGAAGGAAAGCGCAGTAACAGTTGTGGTTGTAAGAGGAAGTATATGTTGGACATGGTGGAGGGTCAGTTAACAACTTTTTAACAAGCTTTTCTCTCGAAATATAAGATGAACGGTCATTCCCACACATATAGCGACGTTTTTTGCATAACCGTGACCGAAAAGATCCTCTGAATTGTAGCGATATTTATATTAGCCTGCTATCAGTACCAACAAACAACGTTACATGCCGTTTAACTTCAAGCCTTTATTGAACAATCCCTTTATTCAATTGGGCATTGTTTTCTTCATTTTAATGCTCTGTTTTCCACATTCCATTTTCCTTTTTCTGTTCTGTGCAACAGGTCAGAAAGCATTCCCCCTCTGACCATGTCATGTGACAGTCAGAGCAACGTTGGTAGACAGAGGGTGAGCGGTAGAAATGAAGGTACCTCTTCTTGACAGAATAATAATAAAAAAAAAACGTTTTGAACCCATTTAAAATGCTAAGAAATGTTTTTATTAAATAAAATGAAATAAAATAAACGTTCAATAAAATACATTCTTTCATTATTGTTTAAAATAGTGATTTTGTTTATTTGTAAGGTATTATAGGAGATTTTAAAATGATGTTTTTTATAATACCAAAATTATCGTAATTTGTGCATTAGTATGTGTGGCCCAGATTTTCTCGACCCGCGGACGCGGTCCTCGTTTGTGCTCATTATCGTGCATGCACCTGGCATTGGTTGTGCTAAAAGAGTATCACAAAGCAGTGGGGGCATGCGTCGAACGCGTTCATAATTGCTCTCATTAATATATGTATTCTTTGATCAGGCGATGCGGTCAGCCGGGCGCAGAAATATGAAGTATACTCAGGCCTTAAGGATCAAAACACTAAATAAAACTTGATTTTTACATTTTCTAAGAAAATGTTAGTGGTGATTCCCATGCTGATCTTGCAACCACAATACTAGGGTGTTCTGGGTCAAAAGAGCCTGGTCACAAGTCTCTCCTTCAACGTCTAAAGATTCTTTTCACTTGTTGTATAATCTGCCAGGCAAAAATCACAAATTTGATCACTTGAAAAAGTAAAATCAAAGCTCTTCCCAACAAGCCACATGATATGAAATGTAATTTATGACCATATCAAATGAAAACCCTTAACCTTAATAATGAGCAATAGCAACAGTGATGCTTATCAAGTATCATTAATGAAATGTTGAAAAGATCTTAATAACTTTAATGAATCCTGTATCTAAATTTGTTGTGTTTATCTTTATAATCCCTGATAAATATTCTCAGAGGCATTTTGTTGTATGTATGTGTCAGACATAGAACAGTGACAAATCAGTATAAAAGGAAAGGCAAGAAAAATTGCAGGCATCAGTGCAACAAACAGTGCAGATAGAGAGAGAGCAGGCAGATATACTATACCAGTGGGCAGGGGACCTCTGGGGCCGAATGCCCCGTTTCCACTGCCTCTTTTTTACATCCACCAGAGCCCTGCCAGCAAGATATACAGTATACACACTCATAATGACTAAAAACAAACAACACACACTGGAGAGGCCAATCAAAGTGAAACTGAAAAAGAACAGCAGCCTATAGAAACATACAGAAGACAAAGTGAGGAAATGTGGACAAGGGAAAAGATGTCTGTAAAATGTCTGTGTTCCCAGATGGGTAAGCTTTGTATTTCATGACGAAATTACCCGGGATGTTTTTTCACCTGTTTTCCAGCATTATGACTCTGTAACACATCAACAAATATAAACATCTCAAAAGTAGCTTGCACGCACCACGGGACAGGGCTGGTCCAGACCTGGGGGTCCCTGTTCTCCTTTATTTCCCTTGAGTCCTCTCTTTCCAACAGGACCGCGGTCTCCCTGTGAAAAGAATTCAAATACATCATAAATATAATGTTGTAATACAGGTGTATATTACTGCTATATACAACCTTTTTTAATAGCACAAATACTAGTAACAATAATGTGGTCTTTATTTCAATACAACTTTTTATGAATAAATGCTCATTTAAGGGGAGGGACTGCAGGTGAATAGGCTACAAATATTCCTTTCCTTTAAAGGGATAGTTTACCAAAAATGAAAATTCTCTCATTACTCACCCTGATGTCATCCCAGATGTTCATAACTTTCTTTTTTTTGCTGAACACAAATTAAGATTTTTAGAAGAATGTTTCAGCTCTGTAGGTCCTTAAAATACAAGTGAATTGTGGCCAGAATTTGAAGCTCCACAAATCACATAAAAACAGCATAGAAGTAATCCATACAACTCCAGTGATTAAATCAATGTCTTCAAAAGTGATATGATAGGTGTGGATAAGAAACAAATCAATATTTAAGTCCTTTTTTACTATAAATCTCCACTTTCACTTTCCTTCACTAAAAGTGAAAATATTGACCTGTTTCTCATCTAAAGTGATTGTATTGCATCAGAAGACATATTAAACCTTTGAATGGATTACTTTTATGCTGCTTTTATGTGAGTTTTGGACCTTCAAAGATTTGGTCACCATTCACTTGTATTGTATGGACCTACAGAGCTGAAATATTCTTCTAAAATATTTGTTTGTGTTCTGCAGACATCTGGGATGGCATGAGGGTGTGTAAATGATCAGATCATTTTCATTTTTGGGTCAACTATCCCTTTAATTAAAATGAAAAAAGCTTTTCTTTTACATGGAAATTAAACAATTGTAACTGTAAAAATATGAAAATTATGCATAATTTTATTATATATACACACATTTTCCTATTACATATTGAAAGAGATGAGATATTTAATAAAAAAAAAAAATATTTAATAAAAAATGTATATGTAAATTAACATTTAAAAAATAGCCTGTAACATGACAAGCATAAAATACTTTCAATAATCCTCTGAAAATTATTAGCAAAATAATTTTAGAAGCAGTATCTTAAATTAAGGGTCTCTACCTATTTTGTAACATAAGACACTATGTTTAGCATATAAGCAGAATGCCACTTTATGAAAATGGCCTTTAAAAGATTCTAACCAATGCTGACATAATAGCCGAAGGTGATTTAATGTTTATACTTATTTCCTATTATTTTGAGAATGTTTTTAGAGATTTGTTACCTGAAAAATTACTCTCTGGAAAGTCAAAACTGTTAAAATGCCTGCAGATCCTTTCTTTGAGCAATCTCCACAAATATGTGTTACTGGAAGATACATTTTTTATTTCCAGAGAGAAAATAAGGTAAATTACCTTTTCTCCTCTCTCCCCACGATCGCCCCTGTCACCTTTAAAGCCATGAAAACCCTACAATATAACAACAAGAAATAAAATATAACAATCCAATGTAAAAATCAATGATTGAAACGTTAACTGATTTACTAAAGTTAAGTCACAACAGTCAGCTCTTGCATTGAGACATAAAAGAGGAATAACAAATGTCTTTCTTACATCTAATCCAGATTCCCCTTGTTTACCCTATAAAGAAAACAAAAATCATTATCATTGTCGCTACACTGATATTTTATCTGCAGCTTATCTTAGAACTAACATTGTCAAATAACTTTCTGACATTATGATAAGGTTTAGACATTTTTCACTCTTATGATTTGTTGTTTACCTTTTCACCCTTTGTGCCGGGAAGACCAACCAATCCGGTTGCCCCTGAAGGCCCCTGCGGACCCTGTAGGCCCTATCAAATAGATAAATGGATAACTTCATATACACAGTCCACAAACCAATCTTACGTCTATTTGAATATAGCGTTTAGTTTAGTTTAATTAATCACGGGCTAATGAATTATGTGTTCTCACTTGAATTCCTGGAGCACCTGCTTCTCCCTTTTCTCCTTTAACATTTTCCCCTGGATCACCCTAAAAAACATTCAACACAGTATTAGTACAGTACATGAAGTAAGACTTCACTGAATATCTATTAAATTTACTGAATTTTAAAGATAAAACTTTACATTTAGGGTTATACTGTATATGTTAACAGTTAGTTAACACCATAGTTAATATGAACTAACAATGAACAATACTTTTCCAGCATTTATGAATCTTGATTAGTGCACTTATTTCATTATTATAATTTTTCTTCATATATTGATACATTTTTTACATTTAAGGTTGTATACATTAACATTAGTTCATTTTCATATGTTGCTTGGAACTGCAACCAAGACTTTCACCCACTGTTGCACTTGTTCATATTGTTGAGAGACAATAAAGTGATTTGATTTGATGCTGCTTTAACTAACATAAACACTGAACAATGGTGCATTTGTAAATGAATCCTAAAGATTTCCTTTTCCCAATCTGTCATTCACTCGACGTTCTGTCGATGTAGTGACACTAGGGGTTGCCCTTGGGAGCCCCAAACACCTCTGGTATTTGAGAAAAGGCCAATGAGAATTGGCGAGTGGAATTTGCATGCCATGCCCCAGGACATAAAAGGAGCCGGCTTTAAACCACTCATTCAGATTTGTTCTTTGGAGCCGAGTGGGTTCTCCAACTCTTGCACGGATAAGTGCAGAGAACTCCCCTGGGTGCTTTGGCAGCTACACTAAAAGAGTATATACTGAAAGAGTATTTCCTCTAAAAGTGTGAGCACTGACGGAAAGCGTCTTTTTAAAGATACCTTTCCATCTGTGTAGTTCCTGGATGCGGGCACTATCTCTCTGCCTCTAATGTCCACGATCGCTGCCTCACGTGTATGGGCCATAGCCACGCTGAGACAGCGTTCGTGGATGGTTCATACTCTAACTGCGAGAGCATGACCATGGCAATGTTGTGCTCGGCAACCAACCTCGGCCTGCGGGCTACGAAGGTCACAGCGTGGGCTCTTAGGCAGGTGATGTCCACCATGCTGGTCCAAGAGTGCCACCTGTGGCTTAACCTGGTTGAGATGAGGGATGACGACAAGGTTCGCTTTCTTGATGCCCCATCTCCCAGGCTGGCCTGTTTGGCGACACCATCGAGGACTTTGCCCAGAAGTTCTCAACGGTCAAGAAGAAGACAGAGGCTATCCAGCACATCCTGCCCCGGCATGGTTTAAGCCCCTGCACCCTGCCGCAGCCCGAGCCAATCGCTCGACCATGGCATAGAACCCCCCCGCAGGAAGCTGACACCCCCCTGTCAAAAGGTCCGGCGTAAAGAACCCCAGGAAGGCTAAGAAAGCGCCCCTGACCCAGGGGCGAAGAGACCCGCTGTAAGTCTGGAGGTGGTCCACAGACCACTCCATCTCCCAGTGGAGGGCCAGGAGGAGAATCTTTTGTTTACATTTTTGTTGATATCCCCGTATGCCCAAGGGGCTGCGGTACCCACACTTTCAAAAAAGAGTGATTTCCTCACTCCCTGGTTCACACACTCAGTGTTTCCCGGCTGTCGTTGTCATGACCGCCATACATCGAACATTCGTGGCCAGGGCACTACTAACATGGTTTCCCCGCCTTCGCGCACTCAGCTGCGGCACACACACACCCAAGCTCAGGTGGTTGTGATGAGCCACGAGGATGCTCAGCCTCCTCCCCGTCGCTAACCGGTCCTATAGTGGGTATGCGGAGGGAGGTAAGTGCTTTAATGTTTTTCTCAGCACAGCCACGGGACATGATGCTCCTCGACATGGCAGTTCCTACTCTGTCCCACCGCTCCTACCCATCCAAGGATACGTCAAATGCGATTGTCCCCTTGGTGAAGAAGAGGTTCTACAGCCCCTACTTCATCGTACCAAAGAAAGTTGGTGGTTTGCGGCCAATCTTGGACCTGCGAGCGCTGAAGCGGGGCCCGCACAGACTCCCGTTCATGATGCTAATGCAGAAGCGCATTCTGGCATCAAAATTGGTTCATGGCAGTAGACCTGAATGCTCTCTGTTTTGCCACAGACCATTCCTTCGGGTTCAGTTTCGAGGGCCGGGCATATCAGTACAAGGTCCTCCCTTTCGGTCTGTCCCTGTCACCTTGCGTCTTTACGAGGATGCGTATCCTCCTAGGCTGTGCCTTGTTCTCTGTGTTGTCTTTTCCCCATGGGAAAAAGAACACCTTCCCCGACATGAATACATCTGGCCCCAGCTGAATGATTTTTCATTTTTGTGGGAGAAAAAGAAGAGAAAAGCATGAAGATGGCTGGCGCTGCTTGTTCCCACTGTAAGTACCTGCCGCCCCTTTGGGTACGAGGGACCATGCAATGTCTGTGGGGCATTGGGAAGGTTACATGGGTGCTGAGTTCACTTGCTACAAGACAAGCAGTGGCCTGCCTGCACCTGCACCGCCAGTTCACGTAACACAGTTCAGCCGGTTGAGGCATTTTGTATAGGGACCCCTAGTGTCACTACATCGACACAACGTCGAGTGAGTGACAGATAGGGAACGTCTTGGTAACTGTTTTAACCTCCATTCCCTGATGGAGGGAATGAGACGTTGTGTCCCTCTTGCAACAACACTGATCTACCCGCTGAAATGGCTGGGATTCTGTCTCGGCTCCTCAGCACAAACCTGAAT
The DNA here is from genome assembly GCF_025860055.1 of Xyrauchen texanus. Lineage (NCBI taxonomy): Eukaryota > Metazoa > Chordata > Actinopteri > Cypriniformes > Catostomidae > Xyrauchen > Xyrauchen texanus. Next base: position 8,654,766 of record NC_068294.1, on the reverse strand, counting down.
GAGTGGTTGCAAGCTGGCTCCTTTATACCATATGTCCGGGGGAGTGGCATGCAAATTCCACTTGCCAATTCTAATTTGCCTTTTCTCAAATATCAAAGGTGTTTGGGGCTCCCAAGGGATTAGAAATGCATTAGAAAGTAGAACTTCTAAACTTTCAAACGATACCTATTTTGTGTTGGTCAAGATTGTTGTTATTAATATTTTTACAATATGTTTTTATAAAAGACGATCTAAGCTTAAAGGGTTAACATCAACATAGATTAATAAATGCTGTTTGGTTATGATACCTAATGCTTAATGCATAGTGAATCATATAATTAATAGAACTTTATTTTTAAGTTCACTTGAGAGCATTATGATTAAAAACGTAGCATGTCCAAATAAAAAGATTGATAAATTGGTCAGTGAAGGAATAGTTTAATGGAAAGTCTACAGTATATTGATTTGTATCAGTCTGACTGAAAGTAAACATAAGACAAAAAAAAACCTTACTTTTGTACCTGGGATCCCACGATGACCCTAAAACACAAATAACAAGTGTTACAATCTTCAAATGACATAATGAATTAAATTAATGATCTTGCTCTTGAAGCAGTTATGAGTTAAGCAAAAGACACCTGCATTCAGACATAAAGTAAGCTTTGGTTAGATTAAATATGCTACAGTGGCAAAATTAAAAAAATTACATGATGCATGACTTTCAAAATATTTTTCTTTCAGCAGCAAATTCTTAACAAACAAATTATTCAGTAAATTATAACCACATTCTTTTTGAATGTACAGTCCATTGTAAATGAATGACTTAAAATGAATAGTCATGAGTTACATAAACTGAAAGTGGATTGTTTCAAAATATTATCATGTAAGTCTCAAATGTGTCTAACCATGTATCCGGGAGTTCCTGGTGGGCCTGGAGGTCCTGGTGGTCCTGGCTGTGAAATCATCTGAACCTATGGACATTTATACAACCACAGCTAAAGACTACTGTACTCTTCATAGTAAAGAATGAATGAGTTCATGAATTTGGATCCAATAAGACTGACCAGATTATCCTCTAGTATAGAGTCTCCTTTCTCTCCTTTCTGCCCATCCAATCCCTATAATACAAACAACCATTTAATTCAGATAAACAATGTCTTATTATTTTTTTTTAAATGTTTTTTATGTCACTTACAGCGGGACCAGAGAAGCCCATTTCTCCTTTCTCGCCCCTCTCTCCAGCTTCACCAGGCTCTCCAGTGTCTCCCTTATCACCCTGATAAGAAATAAAAACAAATATTAGTTTGTTTTTAATTGTTAAATAGTCCACAAAAGTTTTAATGTTCATACTGAACAGCATATGCTTATGTTGTTGAGTACACCAAATTCAGAATTACAAAGAGTCAAATTATCACATCAGTAAGTCTGTCAACATGTCAGGTCACTATAATTATAATAACTATATATATTTTACACTTTCTGAATAAGAAGTGTTTGCCCATGCAAAACTAAGTGTTCTGGGTAGTTGCCAGGGCGTTTCTACAGTGTGTGGTTCTTGGGGTGTACTGGGTGGTTGTTAGTGCATTGCTATGCAGTTGTTAGGGTGTTTTCAGTGGTTGCTAGATGGTTACTTGCTGGCCCAAGTGAAATGAGCCCACCCTCAAGGTTATGATATCACTGGTTTCTAGATGTGAGTCGATCAGTGAGTGATAAAATAGTAAAGCACTGCTGTCGGACTGTATATCAGCACTCTTGGAAATCTTCTCGTTCAATCAGATTTGAGGATTGGAACTAACTGTTTTATAACAACTGATAATCTTAAAGGGATAGTTCACCCAAATGTGACATTTTTCTCACAATTTACTCACTCTTATGCCATCCCAGATGTATATTAATTTCTTCTTCTGCTGAACACAAACCAAGATGTTTAGGAAAATATCTCAGCTCTGTAGGTCCATTCAGGCTGCCAGACCTGTGAATTCCAAAAAGCATATAAAGGCAGCATGGACATAATCCATTGGTTAATTCCATGTCTTCAGATGCAATATGATACTGTAGACTTGGGTGAGAAACAGATCAATATTTGTTTCAGTAAATCTCACCCATACCTATCATATCGCTTCTAAAGATATGGATTTAACCACTGGAGTTGTATGGATTACTTTTATGCTCTCTTTATATGCATTATGGAGCTTCAAATTTCTGGTCACCATTCACTTGCATTGTATGGAGATATTCTTCTAAAAATGTTCCTTTGTGTTCAGCAAAAGAAAGAAAGTCAAACATATTTTGAATGGCATGATGGTGAGTAATTGAGACAATTCTTAGTTTTTAGTGAACTATTCAGGCGCTCAGCATTGTTTTTGTTGGACAGCAGATGCTTCCTTCCTGGTGTCCTGCTTCAGGTCTTTAGATCTTTTAGTTCTTTTTTACCTCATTGAGCATTCTGATGTGTGCCCTTTGAGCCAACTTGGCTGGATGGCCACTTCTAGGGAGAGTAGCCACAGTACTAAATCGTCTCAATTTATAGACAATTTGTCTAACTGTGGACAGATCAATATTTAAGCTTTTCAAGATAACTCTGTAACCCTTTCCAGCTTTAAGCAAAGCAACAATTATTGATCGTAGGTCTTTTAAGATCTCTTTTTTGCCAGGCATTGTACATGTCAGCAGATGTTTCTTGTGAATAGCAAACAAAAAATGTTTGAGTGCTTTTTATAAGTCAAAGTATCTCTAACCCACACCTACAATACTATTTAAATTAACTGGATGCCAGGTTTGCCAACACCTGAATCTAATTAGCGTCATATTTAGCCTAGGGATTCACTTACTTTTTCCACTACACTTGTGTTTAATGGGATGAGTTAAAAAAAGACATGAAAGTTTATAATTGTTTGTGTGTTGTTAGCTTAAGCACATTGTTTTTCTCAACACTTGTGTCTTTAATGAAGATGAGATCACATTTTATGAGCAGTTAATGCACAAATCCAGCTAATTCCAAAGGGTTCACATACTTTTTCTTGCCACTGTATGTTGAAACAATTATTACCTTTTCACCATCAACCCCAGCAGGCCCAGGCAAGCCAAGTTCACCCTGTTTGGATGGGAAAGAAATGTACTGAAAACAGTGCTGATTTGATATTTTTATTAATACTGTGAAATAATAAACTCATTAGACCCTGATGCTTTTTTTTTATGTTATTGAAAATTATGTTAGGAAAACAACTGACCAACCTAACAATTATTCATAATAAGTGAAAACTGGATAAAATGCTGAAAGTGTTTGTGTAAAATTCACCCTTGGCCCTTCTTTTCCTGCTGGTCCCGGGGGTCCAGGAGGACCAGGAGGTCCCTGTATGACAAACAGAAAACAGAATATTAATAATTAAAACTTATAAAATGTCCTTTTGAAAAACCCACTATTTCATTTTTAGAAAAAAAAGAAAAACTCTAATAGACCTCTTTTTACAACATAAATGTTTTTCCACATTTAACTTTTATTACAGCAATAACTGTTTGGTTTAAAAAAAAGATTTGAGAATAAAAAACATCCTGAATGATAATAAACAATGTTAATGGCACTATAAAAAAAAATATTTTTGCCATACTTTAGTTATGCTTGATATTTTTCAGTTGCTTAATAACATATTTCAATGTATACGTACAATGCATTGTCAAGGTCTGTGGTTTGATATACATTTCAGAGAAATTATACTGTTGATAGTGTTGACCACAAAGTAGCCTTGAAAATTCTTGCAGACATGGAATATGGTGGATCTGTTGGTTATTCAAGAGAAAACTATTCATTCCTCATTTTCCCTCCTATTCCCAATTTCCCATGTGACAAAACACAGGCTTTCTAAAAGGCCACTGTCCAGAACATTTAAACAGCCATTAAACCAAATTTATGTAAACACAATAACAATTCATAAGCATATTTACATACATACATGTTTAAAAACATGCAGAGCAACATTTCCCAGTAACTGCATCTAAATGTAGGTGTGTTACGTTAGCATTTCTCATATGTTACACAAAGTATAACTATATGGCTGATTATTTTAAATTAAAAAAATGATCCATATCTTTGAGCTATTCTCTTGTCTTTGTCTAGGAAATATTGAAAGCATGCCTGAAGCTTTAAAATTAATAATAATAATACTTTTTTTTTTTGTTGTGCATATTAGTTTGTTACTGATAAAAGAGCCAATAGTTCTTTCAATACTGAAATGTAAAAAGCTATAACTGCAACATTTTGAATTATTAAACACACTATAATGAGCAGTTACAACCTTTTTTCCCCATTGTTTCAATTCACACACAAACACACAGTGAGTATTTGTTAATTTTGAATCTGTTCACATATTTGTAAAGGTAAAAGAAAACAGAAATGGCATCCCATGCTATAATACGGTTACCGAAACACTGATGGTCTTAATGGCCTGCCAGAGAAAATCAACCAATATCAGACCTCCGATTTCAATGAATGTAATAATATTTGGATTGGTTTATATCTAACAATGAATGTAATAATATTTGTATTGGTTTATATCTAACACTGAATGTATCACTTTGTAAAGTCATCTATGTCTTACATAACTGTGTTACAGTAACTGTGGGCTGAACATCAAAACTAGTTCATGATTGTGAATAACTAATGTGTTATAACTTGTGTAGAAGTTCTAGTTCAAGAAATAACCACCTATTAATCATAGCTCACCTGAAAAGCATCTAAGAGTTTGCCATTGAAGTCAATGATGTCACCCGATGCTGATGTGCCTTTCTCACCAGGACGTCCCTACCAAGAAGAGAATCATGAGCATAAGTATTGCACAATTAATCTACACCAATGTGTGAATATTCTCAGATGTTTCTCTGTATTTTAAGGTCTAAATGTAGAGTAGACTTTACCAGACTACATGTAATGATCATCATTTCATCATGAAACTCCACATGATCCAAGTTTGGTATTGAAGTTTTGGTATTTCCGTGCAAGCATGCGCTCGGTCTAGGCGCAATTGGGTTTGGCAAAATTGTGTGTACAAAGCAATAAGTGCAAGGTTTTCTCAAGTTTTTGCACCATCTGCATCCTATTATATAGTCCATTCCCTGTCAAATGTGAGACTGTTAAAGTATACTCCATTTAACTGTGCGCACATACAGAGGCGGTTGGACAAGGAACACACTATGATTGCTATGAGACACTGGACTTCAGGAGTTTAGACCTTCTTTAAATTCCTTCAGACTCGAGTTATACAAATTTTAGCATGCACTTCACTTCTACTGATTAATTTTTTATTTGAAAAATGTAATTCCTTTATTGAAACACAAAAAAATTAAACCAAAAATATTTCTAAAAATATTTAATACAACATAATCAAAATAATAAAATCTGTCCAGAAAATCATACAAAATCCAAACATTTTACCCTCTCCAATTTCCTCCACTGGCCCCTTTTGGGGAACAGGTTTAAAAATACCAATATTATTTAGATAATAAATACAATGTATATATAGCCTAATAATAATAATAATAAAAATAAACCATGTCATCTAGAAATTCATAAAACGGCTACAGCAGTGATCGTCCGGGACATCCTTTGATGTTCAACTGTATTTTCAGACTATGGACATGAACATTATTACCACCTCCTTTTGAAATTTCCAAACTGCAAATGCAGGAACTGAGTTTAGACATGCGCGGAGATTAGAGGTGCTTTCAAATGTCTTAGCGCAATAACCTATTTCTCAGGAAATATCAATTTGCGCTTTGTGCCACTTCATTACCATACCATACACCCACAGTTACGTGTGAACAGCCACAGATAGCGCAAACACTTGCGTTTTGCATTGGCGTGAAAATTGTGCTTAGAATTAGTGCTCTCATGAAAATAGGATAAATTGTAGTGCACGATCGGTGCACGTAGCACTGCGCTTAGCCTGTTATCTGTTAGCCAATGAACTTGCATACTCTCTCTTTGTCTGATTTGCCTCTGTTGTTTTCAGGTAAGCCGGTTTCAATGCACCATGCTGTGAGAGTTTTCTATCTGAAACCCTCCTCCTCCCCAGCACCACAGGTCTAGAGCTGCTTCAAGAAGTCTAAATTTGCAGCGGCAGCATTGTGTACAAATGTACAAAATGTTATATCCTTTCTCACTGTTTCTACCTGGGGTCCTTGTTCTCCAACGTCTCCCTTATCTCCCTAAAAAACACAAAGCACAAATCAAACCAATAAAACTTAGCACACTACCAAACAATCAGGTTTCAGCACCCCTGAGAAACAGCTTGAAGTAATCCGAAGTCCTGTCTTTGTAGTAATGATTGTATCTATGAAAGAAAGAGCTCAGCGCTCACCTTCAAGCCTGACAGACCGTCGGTTCCTCGGTCACCCTGGGGACCTGGCTCTCCCTGCTCGCCCTGCACAACACAGAGAGAGTTTTTAATTTAATATAAAACAGATCATAGTGAGTGACTGCAGGAGAAGAATGGTGCTTTATATGAGCTGATCTTCCATATGAAGATGATTATTCTATGAAATCATTCTCATTAAGCTGCTAATGATTATGTTATGTTCAAAGGTAATGGTGAAACCCAGCACATGATTAAACTCAAACTCAAAATTATATGTTAGAAAAAGAGAAGAGGATTGAAAACAAGAGAACAAAGAGCTTTTAATAAAAACTATAAACTACTACCCCTCCTAAAGAGTATAAAATAAAAGACAAACTAGAATTTTACATTTCTGAGGGCAGAGTGAATGGTGCTTGCCAATTCAAAACTTACAGTTGGTGGTTGCCAGGGCACAGGTATTTTCCTGCTAAGGTGTTCGGAGTGCAGCTATGAAGTTGCTAGGGTGTTCTGGGTGGTTGTTATAGCATTGCTAGGTGGTTGCTAAGCTGTTATGGCAGGTTACTAGGTGGTTAATTACTGGCCCAGGTCAAAAGAGCCCAAGTCTCTGTTATATTCTGGTCCCTAGATATGGCTTGGTATGTTGTTTTGTTGTTGTTGTTTTTTTTTTAAATGTTATCCTCCAGGCGAAAGTCATGAGTCAGATTGCTTGGCAAAGTAATAGCACACCTCTCTTCAACAAGCTACATAATTTGGGGTATCGTGCAGAACAGGTTACGCAAAGAAGTTTAATGCTTAGGGTTAACTAGTAACAGTTATAGTGCCTTAAAAATGCTTCTAATTATTATAAACAGTAAAGCATAACATAATAATATCAAGGTGTAGATTAAGTAGAAGCAAAGGATTCTGAAAATGAGATGTTAGTTTAGATTACTATGTTGATGTTAAAACTGGAGCAAGAATGAACATCTGACCTTTGACCCAGGAGGTCCCTGTGGTCCTGAGTAACCTTGATCACCAACTTCACCCTGTGTAATAAAGAGGTTACAGAGATTTATTTTCACACATGTACACCCACACATACACATGAATGCACCTGTTCCTGTTAAGAATGAGCAAACTAAATACATGTAAACTCGTGAAAATTTGAATAAATTGTAATTGAAATGACAATAAACACATTGAACGCATGCAGATCTTTACAGTGAATAAAGTGCATCCAATTTGTGTGCTTTTATCGTACCGGCTTTCCTGGTAAGCCTCGTTGTCCCTGTGGACAGAAAAAAACATGATAGATAATAAAATACAGTATGTATTTTGAGTCATGAAGACATGATCAAAAAGGTGCTAAAGGCACACATACCTCCATTCCATCTCGACCAGCAACACCCTAGAGAGAGAGAGAGCGAGAGAGAGAGAGAATTTTTCAATGAGAATTTACAGTTCTGGTCAAAATACTGCTTTAGTTCTTCATAAGGCATTTGTATAGCCCTACTTTAGATCTCACACATTACATCCTTGTTCACACTGGGAGTAAAACTCTCTCTATAGCAGATACCGGTGTGTTTGTCATTTAACCACTAAGAGGCAGTGATGTACAGTGTTCTGTTCGCTGAGGTACAGAGAGTGAATGCGAGTGTATACAGCTTAATAATAAAGCATGCATACTTATTTTTGATATAATTTTTATGTGTTATAAAGAATGCGTAATTGCATTATGACAATCTTTCTTATATTAAGCATTGTTTCTCATTTTGTTAAATATTTTCTTGTCCTCATTTTGTATTTTAATAAATAAAAAAGAAAACGTAAAAAAGACAGATGTACAATATGCACACAATCTAGTATTTTGTGACAAGGAGACTTTAAAACTGGTATAAAACCATAATACAGACAGACATAATTTTCTGTGCTCTGTCAAATATGAACAAAATCAGAAGCTTCACAAAGCATTTGCTAAAATCAGAAGCCCTGTACTGCAGCATGGGTAACACTTTACAAAAAGGTTCCATTCGTTAACATTAGTTAATGCATTAGTTATCATGAACTAACAGTGAACAATATATATTTTAAAGCAGTTATTAATCTTTGTTAATGCTAGTTAATAAAATTACAATTGTTCATTGTTAGTTCATGTTAGTTCATTTGAAAACACTTGTATTACAGGCCATCCTACATTTAAACACGTATTCCGTCGTGATTAGCGTCTGCGGTAGCTCACCTGATACAGTGTTGTACTTTGGACTCGGAGACCGAGCATCGAGCCTCGAGCCCTGCCAAGGATGCTCGAATGAAAGTAATAGTGAAGCAAACATACCATAGAAGTGCAAGAATTTATGTGTTTTCTTTAGTACGTGCGCTTTTCATGTCGAATTTACTTTTAAAACACTATCGGTTAGATTTAGGTGTAGGTGAAGGGTAAGGATGTCTGTTTTGTTCACCTATCTTTTATTTTTTAGGACACTATTGCTTAGGTTTAGGCTATAGTTTTAGGTTAGGGAGGCACATTTTACTCATTCAATCTTCCATCTAATATTCATCTTAAAAATATTGTCTGTACAATATAATTTCACTCGCTTTTGGTGCCCCCCGCTGGACCTTTCAATGGGAAACTGTAGCCAAACGTGTAATGAAGCACTTAATTTTGGTTTGCAAAAATGTTGCCATTGTCACATACATTTTAATTAAAAGCAGGCTGTCTATTTGTGTCACTCTCTTTGTGTTCTGTATGTTGTATGTGATTTTAGGACTAAAATGATATCAGAATTGTGTACCCTGAGATCGACCCTATTCTTTTTAATTACTGACATATTTGCATTAATTCAACTGTAATTATCTTTACTTCTAGTGCTACTGATATTGTGTTGAGATAAGGAGCCTTTGAGACAAAGGTTCTGGTCCCATGGATACCAGGAAGTAATTGCATTAATGCATAAACAATGGAGAAAATGATTCAGAGGTTGCATATTCGCTCTGAAATAACATTTTGATGCCACTGACGATTAGGTTTAGGTTTGGGGTTTGGGATGGGGGTAGAGTAATAAAATATGCATTTCTGATGAATATGTTACATCATTTACAACAAAAAATACAACTTGATTTTGCCGCCACTCTGTGAACATTTGCTCACACTGAATCTCACATATGTTCAACAACAGATCCAGCTTCGTCCACTAGGGGCAGTGATTAAAATTTTGCTATGCACAAACCAATGTCAGAAGCAGAACATTTGAACTCCTGTCGCCAAATTCACAGAGTGATTAATCTGGAATGCAACCATTTCAACATCACATTTAGTCCATGTCCAGATTTAGTCTTTATGATTAGATAAGATATTAAGACAATTAGAGGGATGAACTTCATTTAAAGGGACCCAAGCTAAAAAAACAGTGTGAATTCAAATACTTGGGAGAACTGTTCCTGATCTTGAATCTTCCTGAGCCATATCTTTTACAAGGGATTCAGGAACGGCAGAGTTCATGAAGAAAGCACTGGCCATGGCTTACCAAAACCAGATGATTCTTAAGTCTAGCACCTCTATTCTCTAACATGTTAGCTTCAGGTGAGCAGCAGTGTACAGGCATGAGCTGTGGTTTTCAAATGCCCCGGTGGGG